>NC_065523.1:15079851-15148177 GCF_006386435.1 Epinephelus moara | reverse complement strand
TTCTATCCATACATATAAATTTTAAATATATTAAAATTATAAGGCATCTTTGAGTAAACTGCGAGTATCATTTAAGTAGGCTATGTCGTGGCCGGCCTAGTGTCCTCTTTTTTGGAAATCAAAATATGGTCACCCTAGGTACATATTAAAGTGCTGGTACATATTTAAAGTGCTGGTTCACATCAAGGTGCTAGTGCACATAAGGTTGCTAATACACCATACACAGAAAATAGTACACATAAAGGTGCCAATACACCGTATGCAATACACAGTACACAATACCTGCTTACATTTACTCATTAATGAGCTTGACTGACAAAGGGACAAAGGAATGTTTGTACCGGTTGTGTTTACATAAGGGAACCCTGTACCTTCTCCCTGAGTGTATTAGTGAGTATTCATTGAACAAAACATGAGAACTGTCATTTAGAATGTTTTTTGCCTGAGTGATGACGGCCTGATTGAACAGGTCCTGAGGGTTAAGGGGGGGGGTGACCCATAATCCTACCCGCTACTCTGACCAGGTTGAGAATCTGAGTTTGACATTTAGGTTCCCAAACCAGCTGGTGATACCGTACCGTACAATGGACTCTATTGTTGCTCTGTAGAAAATTAGCATTATGTTTTTGCAGACACCAAACAACTGAAGTCTACGCAGGTCATCCTGTCTTTAACAGTTTATACCAAGGCATCCCTCTTTCAGCCCACTCGCTGTTCACATGAACAGGCCGTGCCAAGATTAATTTACCTGCTGCACCAATCAAGTCTCCTACATCAGTCTATCAAGCTCAATGGCACCAAAGGACACCTGGCTTGAACTGAAGCAGACTTCTATCATTCCTGCATTTTTCTGGACTCTATTTCACATTGTTAATTCACCTGGTTTATTATCCCATGCGTCCATGAGAATGTAAGGATTATGTGAGTATCATATTATTATTGCAACTGGCGTTGCGGTGTTTTGCATCGCCATAATGCACTGTCACATATTATATATTGACAGTGCTTGGCCCTTGTGATAGTTTGACAGTCACATTATATAGTTAAGTGCTGGCGATGCTGTTTATCACCGTTCTCTGTATATGAACCCTGACAATGTTATACATGTTAATTAGTTATATTGCCAGGCTGTCACAGTTTTATTTGTTCATGTGACAGGAGCATGGTGACCCATCCACTAAGGGACCGTCCTGCATTTATTTAGTTCGCCCTGTGAGTGCACTGGAACAGTAGTAATAGATATAAGCCTTACTGAGTTTATTCTTTGTTGACACATCCCTACAGTAGCGAGGGCAGTATTCTCCTCATCTCTTCATCCTTGTAAAGATGTATATGTATTCACTTCATTGTGTATTTCATGCCATACTGTTTATGTTTTTTATTGTTACATATTAGTAACATATGTACATGTTCTCTGTTTATTCCCTTTATTGTAGTATCCCCATTACAATGGGATATTCTAACCAGCCAACAATAAATGAGTGGCATATCAATTAGTGTGTGAACTGGATTTATTACCCACAACCTGTGGAGATTGAACATCCATAAAGCCAGCACCTAAGGGTTCATTCATTCATCATCACTGAGGTCACACGCTTGGTATTCAGCAAACCAACATTCTCTGTTTATTTTGAAAAGAGACTGTATGCACTTAGCAAACAGCAATTCTGCTGTTTGTGGTGCTGTTGAGCTGTGCTGTAATATACAGAGAGCTGTTTCTGTTATTTACCAGAATTGTTTTAAATGGGATGGACAAAATAATAGAAACAGATGTCAGTATAATGTTATACAATTTTACAGCACCACAAACTACACCCTCCAAAATGAACAAAAAGTTGAATGAAAAACAGAATATTATTACCTTCATGGAGGAGTTGCTGAGTGTATATTCATATATTGAGCTTTAACACCTGAATACCACGTGTTGATAACAAATGAAAACTAATTAGCAAATGAGCAGAGAGTTGCAGTCAGCTAAAAGTAATGGGAAATCTCCTCTTCCTGTGTTTTTTGGTAAATACAAAACTACAACAAAATCAAAGAAAATGCATCATAGTGAAAATCAAAGCCACAGCCTGGTTGCTCTGTCACAGCTGGTTAAACCTCTGTTGTGTCCTCTTTTACTCCACAGTCACCTACAATGTGTTTTTAACACAGTCAAGCTCACAGTTTAGTTGTCATTATTTAAATGTCTCTGTTGTCAGACAGCTGAACAAGCAGAAAGTGGTGATTTGATTGAAGCTCATAAAAGCTACTTGTTAACCAGGTGAACATCACTTCCTGTGCTGCTACAGTTCTTTGTTTTATGACATAATCAACAGAAATACAGCTTGATGACAACATCTGTGCCATGTGCTTGGCTGTACTGGCACTTAAAATGAGTGATCACAAGAGAAGGCGATGAAAATGATTTTTCAGGTTTACCTGGGTCAGTGTGGACGTGGTCTTAGTTATGTTTAAAGAAAGCTGCGGGCCCATGAAAAATATCTGCAAGCTGTTTTTCTCAGGTTTATGTGTGTAATAACGAGCTATTCACACACATTATTGAGTCTTCTGCTGCATCTCTTCTTCTCTCCTGCTGGGAAAACATCTGCATCGTGGACATAAAAGGGACCTATTCTGCTCATTTTCAGGTTCATGCTTGTATTATGGGTTTCTACCAGAACACGTTTATGCAGATTATTGTCCTCATGCTGTCTGTGCTGGAACACCTGTATTCACCCCCCGGGCCCTATCTTAGACCCGGCATAAAGCAGTGAACAACACATCTGTCATTGCTACTTTCAGGCTGCAGCATTTGTCATTTTCACGGCCAGCACCCACAGTATGTAAGTAGCAAATGACTTGTGGCCATCAGAGTGCCCATGGGTGTGTAGGTCTTAGAATGATGTGTGGTCAGGCACATTGTTGGCACATTGCCATTTTGAGGCAGCAGAAATGCGATTGCGCCATTGACCATCAAAAATCCTGGTCTAAAGTCAATGGCGGAGTATTTTCCTGCTATTTAAAGGGCGCATTATTAGATGGTAATATGCGAGTTCACAAAGCGTGTACACGCTGCTTGTTATACACACGGATGTGCGAATGGGTTGCAGGTGGATGAAGTAATAGATCACTAATGAGGAAAATATTAATTACATTCTCTAAACTGTGAACGTAGCAGAGATCAGAGCAGAGTTACAGAGCTGCTGTCTGACTCCCTGTTAAGGGAGATGCAGTTCACATTGGCGCAGAAGGAGCAGCGTAACATCATTGATTATTTCATAAGCTAAAGCTTTAGTTCTGATTCCTTTGTCAAGTGTACTAGTTTTACTGCTTTAATGTCCAATGATATTTGCTGCAGTGACATTAGTGCTCTTACTGCATTTCTCTCAGCATGCTCACTTATACAATTTGCCGTATCCACTATCCAGCATGTTAATAGCAAAACGCCAGGTGCAGGCACACCTAGTAAATGAATGAATGGACTTAATTCAACCTCTTTGCTTCTTGCACCTTACTTTCGGCCCAGATTATGCACCCTATAACCAGCAAAGAGGAGCTGGACTTGCCCGAAATGCACTTGCACCATGCACTTTAGACCAGTGGTTCCCAACTGGGCCAGCCGCTGGGTCCAGATTTCTCCTGAGTCATTAGTTCAAGGTCCACACAGTTTAACATGTTCAGCATCATACTTGCATTTGGCCATGTCATTGAGCCAGTTTGCTGTCTCTGTTAAGTAGCTGTCTGTTAGTCACTCACGCTACAGCAGGACACAGCACTTTGAAATGAAAGTTGTGTGCTGGAAATTCACTATACTTCAAAATAAAATGTGTTTTTTACCAACTTTGGACTGTGACCCACCAGTTGGGAACTAATACTTTAGACCATGCACTATAGATCATATAGTCTCTATATACAGACTCTACATTCAGTGAATGTAGTCTGTAGGCAAACCCCGGAGATCTTGCCTCCGGAAGAAGAGCGGAAGAGCCCTGGTTTCCGGTTGTAGGCTGCTTGTAGTCCGAATGATATTAACCAATCACAGAAATTATCTTCTTGCTTACCTCTGGAAAAAAATTCTTACATTCTAAAGGACAAACAGGAGACATTTCAAAAAGTGTGGGGTCGATTTATCCAATATACTAAAAACAATGATCTATCTCATCTGTTGAACGAACCTGGAGTAGAATAAGTGCACCCTCTGCATAACTCTGTTTCCTCATCCTTTACTCACTGGATTGTACAGCAATGATATTTGTATGGACTCATGATCCTATATTTTCACAGAAGCATTCTATTAACCGCCATTTTTTGTTTGTTTTTCTGTTTTTTTTGTTTGTTTGTTGTTTTTTTCTGTCCCATTTTTTTTGCACTGTTATAGTGACCATATGTATGTAAAGGGGAAAACCTAATGTAGGGTTTAATATTTTTGTTTCATTGAATGTCCCCGTCCTACAAGGACCTATATGTTAACACACTGTCTCATTTGTGTCACTTTGTTGGCCTTTTGTTTTGTCTTGTTTTCTAAATTTGGAAAATTTAATAAAGATATTGTTGAAAAAAAAAAAATTGACCAATCACGTTTGAGCCGGCTGCAGTTGTTGCCAGGTTAAACAGTCCGTGCGGTGAACTAACGAGGCGGAACATAATTGGCGTCACTGCAAACTCTGAATCCATCGCAATGGTTCAGCATATTTACTTATATATAAACGGAAGTCGGAAACGGAAATTCGCCTCCTCCGCCCAAATCAAACCGGAATGCCAAAAAATCGGGGGTCTGCCCCCAGAGGCTGTATCGCCATCTGCCAGAAGTCAGACGATGGGTTACGAGAATGTAGATCATATAAATAGGGCCCTCTGTATGAAACACCCTGTTTTAGGCCCGTCTTTTTATAGAGAAATTAACATCAGCAACCAAGATTAGATGTTTTCCTGGCGCTAGCTGTAGCTACATGTAGCAGTGTGGGCTACGTGATGTAAACAGTTGCAGTAGCGTGCCTGGAGCAGATAACCAATTAAAGAAATCCGTCATGAGCTGATGTTAGCTTGTCTCAAAAGCAGAAAAACAACGCTGAAAATAATATTCAGAAGACTCTAAAGCCTGAGGTTTTTTGCTCTCAGGGATTACTTTTACATATGTTTACCTCATTATCTAAAACTTTGGCCATGTTTAATGTGAACATCTACCATCATAACATTATATATATAACAGAAAATAAAGAAAGGAATAATAGGTCTCCTTTAAGGTTAAGCAAAATAAGCGCACACTGTGCAGCACTAATTGTTGTCAGTAATTGGAAGCAAACTGAAGCCTCTGACATTAAAGTCAGTCCACCTCCACACTCTAACTTCCCACCTTGCGATACATAAAGGGCAAGCTATTACATAAATTATGTGCTGCGGAATTGTAATATGAAGGTCATTATTATGGACACTGGGCTGCTCTGAAGATACTAATTAGCAAGATGGCGTTTTTCCATGAGTGAAAACCTGCAAGATTTGATTCTGAACCTATTAAGGATGCATGCGAAGTAAGAGTGATTATGTGACAGTCGAGGCTGATGCTTCCCCATAGTTAAGTCAAAGCAGGATAAAGCTGGTATTAGACGTTGTTTGGAAATACTAAGCCTCTGCCTGAAATGTACTCTTTCTGTCTTATGCTCTGGTTTAGTTTTCTTCCTTGGAAAGTGTTTTAATCCTCACTGTGACACTTGGTGACTTCAGCAGTTGTTGTGGCAGAAATGGTGTCGCAATGTTCTTGGCCAAAAATGTGTTTTGTCGTAACTGTGCTGCCTCTGATTTCTGCTTGGGTGTGGAGAATAGTGTAACAAGGCTCATGCATTATCATTGTCAGGAGCCTGAAGATGTAGTGTTTATTCAAGAACAGCAATGCTTTATTTTTCACTTCAGTCTGCTGGCTCAGACATTACGAGTAACACACACTCTTCCTCACACATCTTCTTGTAAATGCCTTGGAAGGAAAACTTAAGGAGGAAGATTTTGTCTGTATATATGTGATTGTGTGCTTTTTGTGCATGCACACTCATACAGAAAAACATTATACACCGTGGAATCTTTGAATTATTCAAGTATGGCATGCAAAGGAGAGAGAAGCGTGAGCAGTCGAGAGTCTTAAGGTTTTCTGGCTCTGGGGCCCACTAATCAATGACGGCAGGTCTTTTCTCCAGCCCTCCACAACCTGATAGTATAATTGCACTGCTATTCTTATTAGATAACAAATGGAAATCAATTCCACTTCTAGTGACTACTGTATATAGCCCATGCTGCAATCCTCTGGGGAGATATACAGCCGAGAGGATTTCTCTCCCCTGTATGTATGTCTTTGAAATAGAAAGCACCACTCACAATGAAAATATTAAGAAACAAATCTGTTGGTAATTCTTTTTACGTCTCCCGTCTCTTACTGCGAGTCTCTCTCCAGCTCCTCCACCACTTTCCATCACTTTCAATCAATTCCTTCACTCTCTCCAACCCTCCCAGTAATACCAGAGTCACATTTTCAGCTAGGATGTTCCACCAGGATGCCCTCTGAGGCTGTCATGGATGCCCTGCAAAGCTGCATTTCAACTGCTTATGTCGGGACTCTGTATGACAGCTTCCATTCCTCTGTCTGTCCCTTTCCTTCTGCTGTCTGCTGTCACCACAGTTCAGCAGAGCTCTGGTGTCCAAACACAGCAGCGTCAACAAGTGTTTCCAATTTAAAAGGGCTTCATCATCTAACAGGGGCTCTGTACGTTTAGGTTAGTGTGATGTGGCAACTCCGTCTGGATAAAATGAGAGTTTCATCTAATTCACAGTAGCCATGTGTGTCAGTTTGCACTCCGCATGCTGCTGCAGGTATCCAGGACACAAGAGATTGCCTTGACTGTGGTGGCCAGGAGTGGTGGGATTTCTTCCACTGCTATGTTTGACAAAGATTATGCTGATGACTTTCTTCTTGGTGCAGATATTAAGAACGTGTCTTTGTTTCCTGTCATTACAGACTTGGGCAACTAGAAGCTGTCTCCTGCCCCTACACTGCAGGCCAGCTGACCCCAGAACAGAGCTTAGGAACAGTGTGGCCCTAACTAATAGGCCAAATCAGAGATAAAGGTAAGACCAAAACCCTAGTTGTGGGGAGGCAACCAGGGGCCCATTTTTAACAGGACAGTGGATCTGTGCACTTTCCCACTGGACACAAAACCCACTAACATCCGCCAGCATCTGGCTTTTGTATTTGATGGGGAAGGTTAGAATCGGCATTCACTCCTCGGTCAAATGACTGCAGTAGTTACAGTATTTATTTGCTCCAGCTTCAATTGGTTCCAATCGGCAGTGATGGGAATATGACACCCAGGTGGACGTGGTAATTTTAGCCCCTTTGCCAGTGCAATGCAGTGAGAGGATGCCACAAAATACAGTCCGTCTCCATCCAAGTGGTTCAGACTTAGTTAGCACTGAGTTTGAAAGAGAGACTGAATAAGTAAGAGATATAAGAAAGAAGTAACCACTGTAACACTGGCCTCCTTGCTGCTTTCTGCTGTTTACTAATCTGTTTTCTGGCACGTCCATTATATTAAAGGAAAAAAACAACAACCAGAAAGGCATACTTGTCTGCTGGCAATGGGAAAGCAGTTTGTCGCCTATGTTTAATGGGTTCTCCAGAGTTTAAAAACCCACATACACAAGTTAATTTAGGTGGAAAATGGTATTGGAGTAGCAGTCAGGGGGTGAGAGTCAGACTGGTCTTTCAATGTTACGCTACACTGCAGCAAAAACCATTTTGTGTCAACATCCCCAACCTCATCAATAGGGTCAAATCTAAGAATGCTTTTTTCACACCTAACCTGTTTGGTTAAAATTAACTTGTTTGTCCAGGCTGTGTGATTTATTTGAGCTTTCATATCATGGAGGTGTCAAAGATGAAAGGTTGTTACAACAGGCCCCAGTGCACACTAAATTCTAGTTATGAAGCACAAACACACCATCTATCTGTCTATATTTTACCAAAAATGTCTTGGATTTTACAGTTGAATTAGTTACTTGGGCTATTGTATTGGGAAAGTAGAGAGGACAAAGAGAAAGCTATCAGAACCATGGATTGTGCTCTGATGGTCAAAGCGCTGAAACATGAAAACAAGCATCAGCACCAAAAGAAAAGCCAAAGGAATCTAACTGAGGGAGCTTTGCTACATTCCCCTCCTGTTCTTTTCTATCAGTTCTCATGTTAGAAAAGGCATGACTGCCCACTCAGCCTGTCAGTCTTGACAGATTTTGCACTCAGACTGGCTTCTGTATATCGTCTTGTCACATGATCAAATGGACCCTTGACACTGGACAACATCAACATACATATTAGCCAACAATTAACATTCCATATCTGTATATGACAAAAAAAATACAGAAGAAATACGAAATAATTGATGTATATTTTCGCCAGATGCAAGCCTGGAGCCTAATCTCGAATACTACTGGACCCATCAGCCTAATACTTTATGTGCACATGTATGCTGCCATAGCTGCGGCCAGGTTTGTTCTGACCATACCACACTGCGAGTGTTTCAAAAGTGGAGCGTTTTCATCTAAGTAAGTAAATCAGTAAGTAACTAAGTTACTAAGTAGGCTACATAGTTCAGTAGTTTCTTATTTGTCTATTTCAATTGTGTTCATTGTTATTTTCTGCTTTGTTGTACTGTAGCATACAGACAAAGTTGATACCATTAAAAGTCCAGTTACACAGAGCAGGCATCAAATATTTGTGGATGTGTTTTAATTATTTAAAACTTCATCATTACATCATACCTATATTTCACATACAGTGACTGCCAATTGGAGAAATCAATCTGCACTGTGCAATGCACCACAGCTCACTCAGAAATAGACGAGGCCCAGTTTTTTTCTTAGCTTGTGGGACAACTTTGAAACGTACTGCGGCACATCTGCTGGAATTGTCTAGACTGGCTGTGATCATACCGAATGGTCGCCTGGCCGAGATCTGCACTCTAATGACGACTTTTTTTCTAGTTTGAAAGTTTTTTTCATAATTTATTTGTAGTTTTTATAGTTTATGCAGAATAAGCATATCATTTAGTTATAGACTGCGACTGACTGTTTCACCAAAACAAAACAAAAAAACAATTAAAGCCATGATGAAGATGTGTTTGTCTATTTAGGGAAAATATAGCAAATGGCATCATTTTTCATTTAACATGAGTTCTTCTTTGAACACTCACTCATGAGGGCCCATTCTAAACCCAACACATTGTTTGAGGGCCCGCTGTCTTTAAGGGCCCTCCCACACCACAGGCCTCAGAGCATTCGCACTGCCTGCACTGTCTGTATTCACGCCCCAGTATTGATTGTAAATGTATGTATGTCAGAGAGCTGTTTATTCACTCTGTTTTAGCTTGAAGTTCAAGTCATCGAAAAAACTTTTCACAAACTCTCTTTCACACACACACACACACACACACACGCAGAATTTCTATGCAAGTTTAAATGATTCCTCCTCCAGTAGTGCCTGACTACTTTATATGATGAGGCATGATTTGAAGAGGGTTGCAGTTCAACAGCACCACCAACATCTCTAAACAGGGACTGCACTGAAAGCTTCAGTCTGAAATATTGTCACTGTTTAAGTCTTTTATTTGAGTTTTTTTCAAACATTAAATGTGATGTATGTTATCTCTAAGTACGCTCATCCTAAACAATGCCTTTGTCTTTGCACAATGACTCATTTATGTTTTTGTGTTCTGTACTCTGGCAGAGCTGCTGCAAAAATTCTGTCTCGGTAAGAGAGTCTTTGAAGCGAAAGAATAAGGTTAGACCACAAAGCCCTGGAGCAAATCTGAAGAAAAAAAACACTAAGGAGCACACAGTGGATGCTGTATTTATTGTATTTCACAGAGAGAGAGAGTGTAAAAAGATGTGGGGTTGGCTGAGAGGTCTTGGAATTTATACTGATTGTATTTCTTGCAGCCCAGAAGGAAAGGTAGAAGTGGAGTGGCTCTACAATCTAAAAATTGATGCATGTCTTTTCTTTCTTTCTTTTTGAAAGTAACACAAAGCCTTATTATATTTCTTCCACTTCTGGGGGGCATTGCTGTAAAAGAAAACCCTGTACTATCCAATTACTATGAGTTCCAGTGTGCTGATAAACTGAAAGACACAATCCCATAGGTGTGTTGCAGAGATGGAGACACTGTGATTGAGATGCTGAGGGCTTACGTCTCGCAGGAGAGTCGAGAGAAGACATGTGTGATTATACTTTGTGCCTATGGGGCTGTTGATTTCCTCCACGCTTGTAACTGTGGAATAGCTCGGTCCTGCCTGCCTCCCTCCCTGCCTGCATGCATCATTAGGCTGACCAACGCTGTGCTCGATGTGGCTGTGCAGAGGAGTACGCAGACATAAACAAGCTCCAAGCACCTCACTAATGCTGTTTGTCTTCTTTATGGCCCATTTTGCACATTGAACATGGATGTGGCTGGAAGGAGCTCTATTAGGATAATTAAAAGCAGAGCCAGTCGACCTTGCTACAGTTTGTGGTAATTTTCTGCATTGTTGCTTGTTTTCAGAGTGTGAGGTTTATTAGCTATATCCCTCCAAAGTCTGCTCTTCATTAGTGGATAACCAACGTGGCACAGTTGGTACGGAGGCTCCAAAGCCACAACATTATGACTAAAACAGCTGAGTTTATTATCCTTTTTTTTGTGGTGTGTGTCATTTTATATCCTACAGAAGAGAAATAGAAAAAATACCCCCTAAAGAAAAGAAACAAAATAATGCATTTCTTTATGGATGACATAAACATTTTTTATGGCTGCATGCTCTCTCCCAGGAGTGCTGTTTCACTGACTCCAGTGATCTGTGGTAGTGTGTGAAGCTCCCTCTCACTGCTGATTCACTAAGCATAACTTTCTTCCACTCTGTCACATCCACTTACTGACACGCACCTCTCTGTCCAGGTGTCAGCTCAGATGCTTGGACGCAGTGTCGGCCATCCATGCTGCAGCACTTCCCCGCAAACACCAACAAGAGCCTTCACTGTCTCATCTCAGTGGTTAAAGATGCACCTGGCCGCTGCCACTCAGCCTCACTGTTGTGCAGCTGAGGGATCATGGTAATGCTACCTTGAGCCTGTTTTGTTTAACAGGGTGTATGTTGTGAAGTGGGACCTGGTTGCATTTTAAAAAGATTGCTTTAAGCTTGCATATGCAACTGTTCCTTTTCCTTGTGGGCTCACATGAGAGGGAAGTAAAGATTCTTAAGAGACACCAGCTGTCAGTCAAGAGCGCAGTCCTTGTGCAAGAAAAGAAATGGCTCCTGATTTTCATAAGTTTATACTGCAATATTCTGTCCTCAAAACTCCTGAGGGAAGATCCAATAAAGCAGCTGGGAGTTTAATAAGTCATAATAAGGTAATTATACAGCATATTTATGTAACTCTTATGTATTATACTGTGAAACAAGGTATGATTTATGCACATCAGCTCCCACACTTTGGTTACTTCTCTAGGAGTTGTCATAATCACAGTGTTTGATACTTGAGCTTACCTTTATGAGTTTGCACCTGATCTGAGCGGACACCATGTGGCTGTTCCGCAGGTTGCCCACACGGAACATGAGGCACAGCTTGCCGTCTCGCTGAGAAATCACCGCGTCCTGACTGAACATGAGCGTCTCCGCGCGTTTCTTAGGTTGGGACATTTTAATGAACATGCAGCCGATGAGAAAAGCGTCCACTATGGAGCCCAGCAGCGACTGGAACAAGAAGAGGATGATGCCCTCCGGACACTTCTCTGTAATGTACCGGTAGCCGTAACCGATGGTGGCTTCAGTCTCGATGAAAAAGAGAAAAGCTGAGGGGAAGTTGTAAACATTGGCCACACAGGGGGTGTAGGACGCGTCGTGGCCGTGATTTAAGTCTCCTCTGATATAAGCGATGATCCACCACATAGATGCCATGACCAGCCAGGCGATCGTGTAAGTTAGGATGAAGATGAGCAGGTTCCATCGCCACTTCAGGTCTACCAAAGTGGTGAAGAGGTCAGAGAGGTACCTGCTGGTCTCTCCGCCGAGGTTTCCGTGCTGCACATTGCAGCGACCGTTCTTGTCCACGAAGCGTTGGCGTTTCTTTTTGACCGGAGCGGAAAAAGTGGTAGCCCGATTTGTGTTAACCACCTGGTAGTCTTCGCCGAATTTTCTACGAAGTGCCGCCATTTGAGCTCTCCTGAAGTAAAAGCAAAAACGACTTGCTGTTTAATCCATGTTTTTGGTTGTTTGAGCCTCCAAAACACTGGTTACCTGCAGTGCGTAAAATGCGCCATGGCCACTTCAGCGCGCGTAAATCCTTGGATTAAAAACACGTGTTTGTAAGAGCTTTTTAAAAAGTGATATTATCCGTTTGTTATTAAAAAAATATCCACTATTCTTCCAGTTATTTTACATGACATCAGAGGATCGCTGAGAGTAGCTGTGCGCTCTGCTCAGTCTCCACTCTGACTGGCGTGGTGCTCACCAGCGGAGCGAAATACGAGGAGCTGTCTACCATTCACAGCTTCTGGTGGGCTGTGGAGGATGAAGAGGGGAGTGTGAGTGTGTGTGAGGGAGAGATGCGAGGAGAGGGAGGGAAGGGGGCAGGGAGAGAGGAGGGGAGAGTTACACAAGACTGCGTTTGTGTGTAAAGAGCGAGAGAGAGGGACAGAGAGGTGGACAGTTTGACTCTTCTAGTTCATCTGGTCAATTAAACCAGTGTGCGACTTCATTTATACATTCAGTTATTGGACGATGAATTTAGCCATTCATTTCTCTCAAGTGCTTACATCTTCTTTACATTGTAACAGATCCTGTATGTGATTAACAGCATGGGGGGTCACACAGAGATCTGAAGAGATGAGGTTGAAGGATCTTGCTTTCAAGGAAAACTGTGCCATCTACTGGAAGGACGATCTATGTGCATATGTGATCTAATGCAGGGGCAATATGGGGGCATGGACTAACTGAATTGCGGGGGAATTCTGTCAACCTGTGCCATCTTATTAAAGTGGAGTAATAATGTCAAGCAAACTAACAATAGTGTAAAATGTGTACAGTATTTTCCACCATATCTTCATGTTTTTTGGACGTCTTACTTTAAATAACTTTTCCACTCACTGTCAAAAGGCTTCGCCCATTTAAAGTCTGACATTAAAGGTCCACCCAGTGTGTAAAATGTAGGGGGTTGCAACCAGCTGAAATTTCTCCTGGTTAGAATTCCTTCAGTGTTCATTGTTCAGGATGTTTTTACAGGGAGCCGGATTATCAGCAGAGGTTTCTTCCTCTTCAAAACAGATCAGGGGTCTCATTTATAAAACAGTGCGTAGGATCCATACTAAAAATGTGCATATATGAACAAAAGCCAAAAATGGCTTACACTAAGAAATATTTGAAAATTTATACAATCAGGCTTCCATCTCACTATCTGCGTCACTAATTATTGGTCTCCAAAATGTTCGTAAGCATGGGTCATCAGGTCTGTTTTTATAGATCGCAACTTTTCTGTGGGAAGTGGGGTATGCTTCTTTCAGGCCTCGTTCTGTGTACGCAATATTTATAAATGAGACCCCAGGTGATTAAAAACGGTAAAAACACTGAATAAAGCAATGTCCCGTTACAAGTCAGTGTCTCTCAGATGCTGTTTGGCACTTTGCAGATGGCCTGCTTGGCCAGCACCTGCTAATGTGCGCTCACCTTTTTCCTCTGATAACTTAAGATCCAGACATTCCGGAGGTCTCTTCCTCTCCAATACAAAGGGCCCAGTGTTTTAACCAGTAAAAACACAAAACAAAGCAGTTTCGTGTTTTAAAAAAATATGTTTTTCTGACCTTTTGTCACTGAGGGGCTGCTAACTACAGTGGCCGACATAAAAACGCAAAAACACGAATGGCCATGTCTAGTGCCACTGTTTGGTTTGTCTGTTCTCGGCTACTGTAGAAATATGTTGATGCAACATGATGATCTCCGTAGATGAAGAGCCGCTCACTATGTAGATATAAACAGCTTATTCCAAGGTAACGAAAACCTTACAATTCTTATTTTCAGCTGATTATACACTAAAGAAAACATACTTCCCAGCAAGCAATAGTCGTGATTTAAACGTATTGGCTATATTTAGCTCCGATTTAGTCTAGCTACACGTAACCCTAATCTAGCCGATTTAATTTTGAAATTGATTAAATGTAATTTTCGCCATTGCAGATGTCATGCGGTATGATATTCAATCATGTATGGAGAGTCAACAGTAATTAAAATATGTGTATCTCCATTTTTTGGACATGGTCTCTACATAGCCGTATAATTGATGACGTCTACACTTTGGCTATGGTTAGACGTCTACCAAATTTTCACTGACAGCCCAAATTCAGCCGTGATTTAGCCTAGACATCAGGTCTTCATGTAGACGGCTATTAGACGTTTTTTAAACCAAAAAATGCTTGCTGGGTTATTATATTCCATTTCTACCAATATACCCCAGCTGAATCCTACAAACTGGACTATTAAAGGGACACTTTGGTAATTTTCAATCTGGACCGTATTTTCCCATGTTTTTGTGTGACTAATACGAACAACAATTTTTGAAATTGGTCCAATATTGAGCAAGAGGACTCCAATGTAACCACTGCATCATAAAACACAATTCATTCAACTTCAACAGAAACAAAATAAAACTCACAAAGCCGTCTTGGTTCATCTCTCCACTGTTCCAACAATCACCAACTCTGGTTGGGTTGAAATAAACTCTTAATTCACCCAGTTATATGTGAAAATATACTGGCTGTATACACACTTACTGTTTACTCTGGTGGCTTTGGCGATAGGGAATTCGTGGCTGTTTCTTGTTAAACAAAAAGAATCTTACTCTTTAAGAAAATTGTCTATTGCTGTAGGGATTCTTTCCATAATGTTGTTAGACACTTATAATAATCTGAGCCTGTCAGTGGTTAAAACAATTCACTTTTAGCAGACGTACATTGAGGGTCCATATGCCCTTCTCGTGGCTGCTGGCTGCAGCCCTCTTGCACAGTACTGGACCAGTTTGAAAATTTGTTGTTCCCATTAGTCATTTAGACACAAGACATGGGAAAACAGGGTCCAGGTTGAAAAATACCAGAGTTACCCTTTAAACATTTGCTTCTCCTCTTTCCTGTGGAGCCTTCTTATTGATTTAGACACTGGATGGCTACTGGAGAGGAGGATTTCCTGGCCAAGTATCCTCCCAAAGGACTGTCCTAAAAGGGATGCTACGCCCTTGGCTCTCTGTGCCCTCATTTTGATCGGACAGGACACACAAGTCTGCATTGCATGTAAGTCCTGCTGTTATTAACTAATGCATGATTACAGTTTCTGTCACACAGGTGGGATGACAAAGCCCTTGACTGGTCTAATCAGCTGACCCTCTTCTCAAGAGCTTTTTGTTCAGATGTTTAATTTGTGTTGGGACTCAGGAGTATTCCTGACATGAAAGAGGCTTGAGCGCTTACAAAAACAAGATCTAAAATCAGTTCATTACATCATTTATCGACGAGGTGTTCTTTAGATACTCTTTCAAGGTATTCTGAGCATTTTATCAATAAATTTTGTAATGAACTGATTTTGGATCTTGGTCTTGTGGGTGTAAGCCTCTGTGTAATTAAATAGTTGCAGTTTCGGGGAGGTGCCACACCAGAAAATGTTTAATAAAGCAACAGGTGTAAAGCTGAACACAACTAAAACTCACAATAAAACAATATAAGCAAGTGGAGCTTTAGTTACTTAAACAAAGCAGCTTTTCCTCATGACTTCCAGTCAGTTTTGCATCAGCATTTCCTCACACAACTCAGTCTTTTTAAATGGCAGTTTTAGAATAGACGTGTGGTTTAGAGATAGAATGGGTTGTCCACCATTCGGAAGATCAGCGGTTCGATCCCCGGCTCCATGTCAAAGTATCCTTGGGCAAGATACTGAACCCCAAATTGCTCCTGATGGCTGTTCCATCAGTGTGTGAGGCTGTGTGAATGGTTACTGAGTAGCAGGTGGCACCTATGGTAGCCACAGCCACCAGTGTGTGAATGTGTGTGTGAATGGGTGAATGTGATGTGTAGTGTAAAAGCGCTTTGAGTGGTCAGAAGACTAGAAAGGCGCTATACAAGTCCAGTCCATTTACCATTTACATTAAGAGACTCTAAAGAAGCAGTTGTAATAAGTTACACTTTGTTGCCAGTTTATTAAGTTCACCTAGCTGTAGCTAATGCAGTCTAATGCAACAGTTTTGCAGTAAACCATACCCTTATCCCGAGGGTCTTAATTTTCAGTTAGCTGAAACTTGTAGAGAGGTGTTGATTCAACTTTAAGCCAATTATGGAGGATGTAGTTTGTGGTGCTGTATACAGAGAGGTTTCTCTGTTATTTAGCCCAACCTCACTGATGTGTTATTTTTGATTCCGCTTCTTTTCTTGAGAAGTCTCACCCCACTGTGCTGCGATTGGCCAGTACTACCCTACCTATGACCTCTTTGCCCTAACCCTAACTGCCTCCAACCTTGATGTGTCATCATGACGAGTACTGCCCAGTCACAGCACAGTCCCACTGTTTTTCCCAAAAAAAAGAGCAGCTTTCATAATATAAAAGGAGAAAATAACAAAAACACCTGTCAGTGCAATGCAGTAATAAACTGGCAACTGGAGTGCATATGCGATTTAAAATAAATCAAATTAAGTTGCTTATTTCCTTGACATCCAAAACACCAGTGTTTATGGTAGCTCAGTTATTTTAATGACCCAGCACAGTCACATAGGTGCAGTTTCAGTTATCTGATTAGAACTCTGTTCAGCTTTAAGTCTACACTCGGCGTCGCTGTGGTGAGTCATTTATTTGTCTGGTGTATTATTTACGTGTATCACCTTTCAGTGATCCTGAAAGACAGACCTGATATTTCACTATCAGCTGCGGGTCATAAAACTGACATCCAACAAACAAAATGGTATTTGAGCTGTTGCTATCAGACTGATCTAACGTTAATCAGAAAGTCACATTTGCACTACAGATAACCGAATGCAGAGACAGAAAAGGTTTTCATACGTCATAAGCCAGCAGGCGGTTAGTATTGTTTCGTGCTTAGACTGTGAATAGGTTTAAAGGGAAGCTTGGCTTTGTTTAAAGGTTAAAAAAAATCTGCCTGCCTACACCTCTAAAGCCAGGGCTCAAGACTAACATTTCCACTGGAAGAACATTTCAGCCGGTCGCACCAGCGTCCGATTTGGTTGCACCCTTATTTAACTATTATTATTTAAATATGTTTAAAAACTATATACTGTAGCTCTTCTCATCCAACAATTTGCAAGAAAGCAAACAGCTGTATTTACCAAAATGAAGAAATATTGCTTGCTTGCTTTGCACTCACAGTTAGGGTTTTAGATGTAGATATTTAAATAAATTTCTCCATAGGCAACACATTGTCACTCCGACCTCATAACATATTGACATTTTGGTCATGGACTTTCCATGTCCCCATATTATGTGCAAGGTACCCTGGGTGTAGCCTGGAAATCCAGACCCAAATCTAGAAAGATTTAGGGTCTGGCTATGAGTAATGCAAATGGCCCAACTCGAGGGTCGGCACCAAGCAAGCATTTGTAAATATCACTGCACGCAATTGGATAACACTACGACCAATCAGAACAATACACGGGGTGACGTATCCAGAGCTTAGCTACCAGCGGAGCTAACTGGTAGATTAGACTCTTGCCGTATCCGGTCAGCAAAACAGCAAAACGTCCTTCTTGCAAAGGAAAGATTCGAGTGCCGTCTTCTGTTCCTCTTTTAGAGAAAAAGCCAAGTCTAACTCGTTCATTGTAGCGGCCAAAGCCGTTTCAAACAACTGGTGTTCATCCGTAGCCATCTTGCAGTGTTTACTGACTGATTCCGGACTTCATCGTCGCAGTGCTGTCGTCATCTGTTTAGCTCGCCTCTGGCCCGCCTATATCAGATACACCGATGTGATTGGTGCAGCTCGGCTACAAGGGCATGGGTAATGAGCATCATTACTGATTGCCAGAGTGACTCGCTGAGCAAATTCAAATTGTGCTCTCACGAGAACTCTGGATCTCCAGGGTACCCTGAGTGAGGCAAGTAAATAAATTTAGTGAATTATTTTACTGGTAGAATTGGAAAAGGACAATATCTATCTATCTATCTATCTATCTATCTATCTATCTATCTATCTATCTATCTATCTATCTATCTAACGCATTTTCTTTCCATTGTTGGGGCCCACTTTATAATTCAACTGCAGCAGATTTGTCATTTAAACATTTGTTCTGTGAACTTGACTCCATCATAGTGCAGCAAAAATTAGTAATGCCAGAATCCTCCCCTACCTGTGTAATGTCACCTAGAAAGTGTTACAACATACTGTTTTTGCTTCTTGCTGGTGAACATGTCTTCTGTATTTATGATATCCAGTTTTTCTTTCTCCTTATATTGAAGCAACCCCAAAAACAATTGAGATAGGAGTAATTTTATTAGGAATGATTTTCCAACCACCAAAGATGTGTGTTTGGCCCACGGGTAGGCTACTCTATACATCTGTCAGCTTATTATTAGCTTATCATCGACCCAGAGCCCGCAGGGTGGGTGACGGTAGAAATTAATTATTTATCATTAATAACTTACAGAAACATTGCATGCAATAGTCCACCTTCCATTTTCTCTTCCCCCCTCTTCTCTCTCACACACATGTGCTGTGGCACAGAGTCTGTGTCTCTATCCTTGTCTCTGTCCTCAGTCCTGACAGTTGTGCCACAACAATGCATAAAACTGGTGGATTGCATGCCAGGTGGGTTCAGATGATTGATTAGCTCGGAGCAGATTGGATAGGTGAAGCCAAAACCAAATCCTGTCTTTTTTAATGAAATGTTGCTTGTGCCACATTTTTATGCAGAGTGGGAGCAAACTCACATTTAACATTTTGTTGTATTTTATGTCCCCACATGCTCTTATTTAACATTTCCTTTTGCTTTTTTCACCTGCCCTTACTTAACATTTTATTTTATTTACCTTTTATTTATCATTAAATAATGCTATTATGTTATCAAACAATTATTAATTCAATTATTAAACAATGATAGGCTAAGTTGATCAAAATGCTTATTTAAGTATTGTATTGTAATGTAATTGATGATCCCTGTGTCATGATTTCAAAATGATGAAGATACAAAACAGGTTGTGGGCTCCGGGATGATTTTTTTCCTTGGCAACTGTCACGTTTTTTCCGAATGATGTACAGATTTTTAGGCATTCTATTATCTCAAATGGCTTGGAAAATAGTTCATATACCTGCCGTAAATGGGAAAATAATGTCTCCAGAGGAGCATGCACCTGAACACCCTTAGGTTTGGGCTGAGTTTCGAATGATTACAACGTCTGCTTCAGCCCCTGGTCTTGTCACAGCAGAGTAAAACCAAAACTTTAAATTCAGTTTCAAAAGTTGTAAACCCAGTCCCCTGTCGGAAATAATGAGCTAGTCAGTGAATGTGCTAACAGATTTTTTTTCAATCTCTTGGGGTATAACTGTGGCCACAAAATAAGTTTATAGACAACTTTATAGTGTACATAAACCCTATCCTCTGTATATAACACCACATAGTACTGACTGAGTTTCTGATCTGTGGTATAAGCCACCAAATAGAGGCACCAAATAGAATCGTCCAAATGTTATTTTATCCCCACGGCACGCGTCTCACAACTGCACAGGTTTCTAATAACTCATGAGGGACTTGTGTCTCTATAGAGGGAACTCATACACGGCTGTGATCCTCCTGACAATTGAGGATTAGAGTGTAGACAGCCAGGATGGCCATCTGTTATGTGTAGGCATCAGGCTTTCCCAGTGAGAGGAATCCAAACCAGCACACACACAATCAGCCACCGAACCTTGGCTCTCAACTGTTCACAGTTTTCTTGGCCTTCAATATTAGATGAGGAAGGAAATTTAACATTCACATCCAAATTATTTGTGGTGTGAGGTTGGGATGGAATCAGGGGAGGAGGACGAGGGAACAAAGACACGCTGCACAGGCTGAATTATTAATGAGGAGTTGGAATTGATAACCATCTGTGTTATATGATACACAATTTGCCTCAGATTCCAGACATGAAAATATCGGACTGTTTTTCGTGTTCGCCATCCTTTGTAGCTGTGGACCGTGTGCTGTCATGCTCACGCCTCTGTCGCCTTCCCAATGAGGGCAGATTTCTACATTCAAAGTGGAGTCAGTGGCATCTGACATGACTCAAAGTGCAGGGGTCGTAATGTCTCTGACCTTAATGTCCCAAACACTCGTATAGGGACTGATGGAAAGTTGAGCCACGTGGTGACATTTCCTAACCTTAGCTGAGGACATTGAAATAACACCACGCTTACAGAACGTCCTGTCTTCGTGTCTGCTTGTTTAAATGTGCTTTTACATGTTTGTACTACAAGCCTGAACTGCAGGCCCAAATGGAATCTGCAGATTTTAAAATTTGTTTTCGACAGTGATCCAAAATGGAAATCTGCGGAACCAAATAGAATTTATTTTTCTGGTAATGTCATAGATTCAATGATGATAACAATTGTTTTTGAACAAAAGTAACCTCACACAGTACATTAAAATATAAAATTACTCCAAGCAGGCTAAAAGAACTACTTTGTAGATTTTAGTAGAAACTTTCAATCAGAAATTTTATTTAATCATGAGTATGTCAAGAAAAGAAATTAAACATTTGTTGGAAAGTCAGTCAACAAAATGTGGGACACATGGCCATTAAAATGGAAGGTTCAATACAGAGCAGAGAGAACAAAAATTCATTTTTTGATTTATTTATGTTTTAACAATAAATCTTATTGTTGACATTTCTTCTCACTACACCACTAACTTTGATTTTAATGTCAACTGAATACAACACATGATTGTCACACACATGCACAAGGAGTTTGAGGAGACGGTGACAACATCTGAGTCTTACAAGCAGCATCTATATTCTTAAAATCTGCGGAAAATCTGTGGGCGGAGATTTCCTGTGGGCCTGCTAATAACTAACTAACCAACAAAAGTTTGCTGAAAGCAGCCCTGTGCTTTGTTACCACTACAATGAATACTTTTGTTATCAGCAATGGCTCATATGTCTACTTGCAAGTGAAAGGGGGTCACTCATGGTGACAAACCAACAGAGAATCATCATTAAACAGTTTCTCTCGGCTAAATTTTAGCATCTTTCAGGTTATTGTTTGGTTTTGCAGCCTGCAACTTTACTGTTGGTTCCCTCTTACCTCTCTCATAGTGATATTTTTGGTTACAGGCAAACGTCTTAAATCAAAAGCATTGGAGCTGAAGAGCCAGATTTTTCCCTCACAGGCTGGTGGAGACCAAAAACAGAGCCAAAAGAGAGTGAATATTGGATTAGCATGCATCAGGTGGCCAGAAAAATGACTCCAAATAAATTAGAAGTTTGCTCCCTGCCTCTTGGATGTGGAGATAGGCATCTGTTCACTAAGAACTTGCAAACATGAACAGCTTTATTTACTTTTAAAAGCCATGCATGGCTGTAGCCAGGATTCATAGAAACACTGAGGTCCAGTTCAGCTATATTACACACAAAAAAATCTCCTGTTTGTCATAGTGATTTTTCATGTTATTTTTTTCAACTGTGTTTTCCAGATCTCAATGCTGCTTTAAAGCCCTTTCTGCCTTGAATAAAAAATGTGAGGAGACACAGAATTCTTTTTTGTGACCTAGGTATGGAGGCTCATTCCTGCCAACATGAAAAAAATAAAATCCTGTAATTCATTTAAGTAAGAAACTCTCTCAAAATTTTGAGTTAGTATCTCAAAATAACGAGAAACTTTCTTGAAATAATGCCTTAGTATCTTAATATAATGAGAAAAAAATCTGAAAATAATGACTTAATATCTCTCTCTCTCTATGATACAAAGTTTCACATTATTTTGCTAACAGATAACTGCTTAAAGTATAGTGATCAAGTCTGTCCAGCTCAAAATAATCAGTATAAGCAGATGATTAATTAAAACGTTTTTTTCCCCCCTTTATATCTCATGTAGATTACCACCAAATTGATTTTTGTCAATTTATTACACTAATATAAAGTAGCTTTGCTATTAACTGAATGTTATTGGCTGTTTCAAAATACAGTACAGCTGTTTTATTACAGGGGCATCATGTGACTGAGCAATATCAATCCCATGAATCTCATGAGGGCAGCTTCAACGACAGGCTTTACCAGTGTTCATTGGTATTCAGTCTCCATCACTAGCAGCTATGACTAGCAGCCATAAGCTTCAAGGAGACTACATTTTTCATTAAGAAAGAATGCCTCAGGTAGCCAGCTGAACGAAGACAGGTTACTGCGAGGTAAGTATCATAAGAATAAAGTAAAATAAAAAATAAAATAAAAAAAAAATTATCATGGTGGTAAATTGTTTTATATATGTTGTTGTCATGTATGAAAGTGGTAAGCAGACTAATTAATAACTATAAGTGGAATTATTTAAAAAGCATTTGTATACAAATTATTCTGTCCCAAGCGTGTTGATCCATATATTTCTTCTTTATCTTGAGAAAGTTTCTCATTATAGTAACTACAGGATCTTTTTTTCCCATCACATTGGCATAAAATGGCTTCCACACCTGAGGGTATTCAAACTTTAAGTGTAAACATGCTGGAATAAGCCTATAAAATAACAACATATAAGTACCCCCAGGAGGCAAAATCTCTAAATTGCCAGATCCTCCATAATATGCTTTATATGCCCAAATATGTCTTGATAAAAATATTTTTGTGGTTAAATTCAATGATAATCAATTGTATTAACCTGGAACTATACAGCCACATTCTCAGATTTTAATCACTGATATTCATCGAGCCTCAGTTCATCAGGCATCATCATACATATTTAAACATCCCAAGATGAGAGTATTTCAAAGACGTCACTGTCAGTTGTGCGAGTTGTCATCATGAAAGGAGCAGGGACATCAAAAATGCACTCGCTGACCTTTATTTTTGCATTAGTCTACTGTCAGCATTTCAATAATGCTGTGTTTTCTGAATTAATTGGTTCATTAGCGAAGGCAATTAGGAGTGGGGGAGCGAGGCCCAACTCTGATGTGCTCTTAGATGTATACATAGTCACTCATCCGGCAGATCTAAGGGCTACACTTCTGAATACATCTGCCCTGATCATCTGAATGACTGGTCTGAGAAACTGGTTTGAACAGTTCAGCCATTTGAATTTTTTTTAGGGATCTTTATTCACTACTGCCATTTAAGGTGGGTCTTTTTCTTCCTCCGTTCATTATTGATTGAAATATCCCGTTGAAGTGGAACAAACAACAAAAAGACAAAAGACATTTTTCTCACATAAATATTACTAAACACTAAAGTGACCATGAGCTGCTTTTTGCAAAGACATGCCAGAACACTGGATGTGATCTGTGGCTTGTGCTTTAACTTGTGCTTGGTGGTGTGAAGAAGTTTATTTACTCAAGTAAGATTAAATTCATTGATAATTTGGTACTTTTGTTTCACTTAATACTTCACTTTCACTCCTCTACATGTTTAACACCTATAGGCCTACTTAGTCTGCAGGTTAAGATTTTATATAGCCTAAAAATACAAATAATGATCATCTCATATATATTATCTCATATATTATGATCAGATAAAACATGCGACATCTCTGTCTTTAGACTAAACATCAGTAGGATGTGTCAAGAATAAAATTTGTCTCAACATTAAAATGCTGTTTACATGTTAATGCAGAAGTAATAATAATCCACTGACATGTTATACCTGATATTATTACGCCACTCTGAAAGGAGTCATTCTCTGTAATGACAGGCTAATTTTAATTTTGCTAATCTGCGTGTAATTTGTACTGTATATTTTGTATATTTTGTGCTTTTACTTAAGGTCTGTTAAAAACTTTGCAGATAAAACACAAGAATTACATTTACATGAAATTCATAACCCATTGAATAACTATAAAATGTGTACTTAAAGACTTGTACAATATTTATTAATAAATATCTGTTTTCAAAATTGCTGGAAATATTTTTAAATGCCGTTCAAAATTGGGTTATATGTATTTTTGTTATTGCGTCTGCCTTTGGGACGCGTCCGCCTGCAGCACCCAGAATCCTTTGCGCCGAGGCAAGATGGAAGAACCCAGCAGCTGCGGGAGAACAATGTTTTGGCTCTAGATATTGAAACGGACAGCTGAGGGTGAACTACGCGAGCCAAAACAGCAGGTCATGGTCCTGCACCGGTAAGAGAAATCCATATAATCTAACTTTGGGGCCAGAGTCGGTGTCTGTAGCGGTTAAACTCCTCGCACGGGACAGACAACAAAGCGCCGCGCACCAACGTTAACGTTACCGCTAGTTAGCTGCTAAGTTAGCCGTCTCGGCTAGCCGGACGAGCATCATTGTTCGCTGGAGTTGTATGGGCCGTTTGTTATGGGTCATGCTTGTGTTGTCGCTCCATCACTTACAGTCGGTCCACTGTCCAGGAAACGAAGCCAACAACTTGGAGAAAACAGCCGAGAATAAGTAGAAACCGTGTGAGCTTAGTCGTGTTGGTTTTGCTTTTTCAGGCTCAAACTAGCATTCGTCCTTGATCATTTCTCCAGCTCGCTGATTTTGTGTCTTGTGTAACGCTGGTGTGCAGTAATATCTGCCACTAATTCTTTAATTTCAACAAAAAAAGTGCAAAACTAACTTTGTGTACGTGTCTTTTAAACGGCAAAGGCTTTCCTCAGGCTTTAGCTAGTTTATCTCCTCACATTTGCTCGGTTATGTGGTGTTCATCAAGCGCACGTCTGCTGCTGTTATTGCATGGCCATATTAATTATTGCCTGATCCTGCATCACAAAGAAGAAGGGCCCCGCAAGAGTGGTTAGCCAAATGGTTAGCTAGGTAGCTAATTGCACATCGAACAAGCTTGGTAGCTTTTCTATAAATATACCCAAACCATAAGGTCCTTTTAACACACTGTTTGCCTGCTTTAACACATCTGAGAAAGCTGAAGTTAGTCGGAGTGGTTTGAGTCTTGTTCCTTTTATTAAAAGTTGGCTTTGTGTTAGCTGGGTAGGTTAATGGAGTTAGCTCACCATCAGAGCTGAAGGCATCTGGCAGCAGTCAGATAGCACTCATTAGCTGGATGTGTCGTTCATGTGGTGGGCATAGATAATTAAAAAGCATTTAATTATGATTTAATGCAACTTAAGTGAAGAAAAAAGCATGAAACCATGAATTTATGCTTCAAAGAGACTCCTCCCTTACATATGGGTGCCTTCATTAATTGTATTTGGTCATAGCTAATTGCATTTAATTAAAATATTAGCAAGTTATAACAACACCTCTTATATTTGCATTTAACATCACAGAGCTGTTCCAAAACTTGCATTTGTTTATGCAGCAGCAACATAATTACACCATCAGTCTTTCTAATGCAGTCTGTGTGCACTCTCATTGGCAGATAAGCTCATGCAAATAGGATGACTGGGTCAGACAGGCCCATCAAACAGATTAACACACAACTTCAATCCTCTCATTCCTCATCTCATGTTGTGTCTGGCGATGCAGCCGCAGTGACCTTTTGCCCTGTGCAATACTGTACAAACATACACTGTAGTCAACCGGGGAGAATTTTGATACGCCGCGGCTCCAGTTGTGTCTGTTATGCTTGTTTCCACTTGTCATTGTGCCAGACTGCAGCCCTTTTGTTGACCCACAAACCATCCATTTTAATCCGACTAAGCGCCCAGTTGTGAGATCAGAGGCCGTGACACTGATTCCTGAAGACCGGGTTTAACTGGCTCCGTAATTGTTTTCTGTTGTCCATTATTTTGTGTATCCTCCTTGATCGGGGCTATTCAATTAAAATTTGAAGAGGTCCAGTTACTAAAATTTCCTCTGAGCAACGGTCCAATAATAGGTCTCATAATGTCTTGCCTGAATCGCGTCTGATAGCCTGCTCCTATGTCCGTCAAATAGAATCACCAACTTACATTTCCATATCATTTCAACTATATTTTTTGTCATTGTCAGTAAATATTTTTTGTTATCGAGACAGTAGGATACTTTTAAGAAACAGACACATTTACCTTGTATGGATTTTGTATGGAAAACAAAAGTTATCTTTACCACATAATGGACTTACCAAGATTTGCAATAAAACAAGACAGAATCTTGTGAATTAAAAAGTGTGTTTCTTAGAAAACGTACAAACAGCTGCAGCCTCTTCTCTCTTCACTTATTTATTTAAGTTCTTACTTTCTATACTGTCGAGAGAAATGGGTCTGGACTGCCTTGCCCGTAGTGTGAATCTTGGTTTGAATGGAGTTGGTGTCATTCTCAAACACATGTGTAGGTGCCCATTGGGTGAGCCTGGAACAGTACTCCGGTTCCACTGATGTTCATAGGAGAGAAAGCGCAGCACTCACAGCTTTAAGTCAATCCAAACATGGGCAAGGTGTGTAGTGCTACGTGGTTAGACTAGGGAAAACAGTCTTAGACACAGTCCTTAGCCAGAAAGTAACAGTGTCAGTTGGGTAAGGGTTTAAGCTCCATGATGTCATCTTTCTAACATTCTCTAATGTTGTTGTTCTGTTGAGTGAACTGTCTCAGCATGGTAAACAGTTGATTTAATTGGCTCAGTTGAGTAAAGCTATTGCCGTATTAACTGGATTAGCTGTGCCCACAGTTCATAGTTGCGACCTTTAAAAAAAAAAATACAGCACCTCATGAAGATGATCATTTATTCTCATAAATTTATCAGAAATTCGGGGTTCGGATACAACCGTCATATCGGGATCCAGACAGTGGTCGCCCATTAGATGCCTGTCCTACTTTGAGTGCCAGTTATAGTGTCTCCGTAATGTTGACATTTGCTGTTTTTTTTTCCTCACAGGATGCCACTGATTGCCACCCCATAGTTTTCCTGCCTGCCGGCATCCACCATGAACATCATTCAAGACAAACTAGGCAATGAATTCCTGCGCTCCAACGGGAGCATGGACTCCAATTTCGGCCCTGGCATGATAATGTTCAGCCACCTCCCCCCGGTGACCAGCTTCACCCGGCTAGCCGCCCACTCCGTCATGCAGGACCTTCCGCCGCAAGAAATGATCCTGAAGAAGGAGCGTGACTCGCCTGACTGCAGCATGGGCGCCCAGGGTGGCCGCATGGGGTGCGCGGGGGTGGGAGACTATGTTCACGCCATGGGTATCAAGCAGGAGAAGATGTCAGAGCATGATTATCGCCTGCCAGTTTACCCTGGAGGGCTGGGGAAGAGCACGGAGCTGCTGGAGGTGACAGTCAGTAACAACCAGGGCCTGCTGGTGCATGACCTCAACATGGGCAATGTAAGTACCACTGTGAGGCAATCAGAGGGCGAAGGGGAGGTTAGAGCTAAAACAATTAGTCAGTTAGTTGGTAAGTCACCCTGACAGAAAATGAATTTCCAATTATAGAACTGATGAATTGTTCTCTAATGTGAGAATTTGCTGCGTCGCTCCATTTTATCGCAGTGTAAACTGATTATCTATCTCTGGTTTTTCTGGCACAAAGGAGGACACTGTTTTAGATTTTCTGGCATTGCAAAGACCAAACGACTAACTGATCAATCAAGAAAATAATCAGCAGATTCAATTTATTGAAAATGATGGCTAGTTGCAGCATCAAGTGAGTGATTATAAACTTACAGATGAAAAGCATTGTCACATTCTTGCAGGTATAGATCAATACATAACCAACAGGAGTTGTACATCATTATTGAAGGTAATATTTCACACCAACTCCCTTTTCCCTCAAATTCTTGAGCGTCCTGCAGCCATCACCAGTGGGCAAATTTAAAAATATCAACATATCTTAAGTTCACATGAAAGCAAGGATTTTGTTGCCTCAGGTACTCTCTTCCAGGCCCGCAGCACCTCCTGGTGTAGCTTATTTCTAAGAGCTATAGATAACTGCATTGTCAATATATCCAAACATGGAACGCACCATTTCTAGAGTGAGAGAACATGTAGAATTTTGCATTTATTGTTGCTAGCAACCTTTTGCTGCAGGAGATCCTGCTAGCCGTAATTTTCTGTGAGATGTGTTCAGATAGAGTAAAAAAAAGTGGTTATAGGCTCTTCCTTTTGTGCATTATTGTGTTATTAGCTACAGTTTTTGTGTATGTTAACATGGCCAGTGTAGAATCTAACATTAGCAATATTCTAAACTCATTCAGTCAAAATAAAATCTACTTAATTGAAATAATTTTGGCTTAGTTTGTCCCCCAAAACAGCCCTGTTGTGCTGTGCAGCAGCTGATATTTTAAAAGCCTGAGAGGGAGGTGCCTGAGAGAGGACGGGTGCAGGGGAGGAGCTTGTGTGAAACTGTTTATGGTGACATAAATCTACTGACGGCTTGAGATGCAAAATATAAATGAGCCCCCCTCCCTCCCTCCCTCCCTCCCTCTGTTTCTCTTTCTGGATAGAAGGGTGATGTCATCCAGCCTCAGCGTGAATGAAAACGTCCTGGCAAGGACACAGCTGTCTTGTTTGAGCTTGCACTTCATTTCAGACGTCTTTTGTGCTCATTCAAATAGAAATACACACAACAACACAC
This sequence comes from Epinephelus moara, assembly GCF_006386435.1. NCBI lineage: Eukaryota > Metazoa > Chordata > Actinopteri > Perciformes > Serranidae > Epinephelus > Epinephelus moara. The sequence continues at coordinate 15,119,507 of NC_065523.1, read as the reverse complement.
TTCTAACAATAGCCAGGCACCAGAGGTCATCGGGGCTCTGGGTGCAAGTTTGTTGGAAAAGAGAATGAATTAATATCTTGACTGCCAGTTTTCTTTAAGTTAAGGATTTTATTTTAACAAAATGTAGAGCCCACAGTGCATTTTTCAGTCTGGCTCTCATGATTATTTTTTTATATCCAGGAGAACTGTGTTGATGAAATAAGCCCCACAGTCTGTATTTTTTGTCGCACTCCCAAATTGTTGCACTTACTCTCATGCTAATGCAACTTTTTATGACTAAGCAGCAGTTCTTCGCCCACAAAGCCAAACCGTTAAAGTCAAAGTTGGACTGGTTTAATTTTGACTCGACTTTTTCCTGTTTTTACCCAAAACATTGGGCTGATTTTAAAAACAGCAGGTGCACCCACATTTACCCTGTCAGTCTCCATATGGCACTGAGGTGCAGCATGTTCACTGGAAAGAAAGGGCAGTACTCAAAGGTAAACAGAAAGAAGAAATGGGGAGAAGAAATGGGGAGATCAAGAACCCATTTTCTTCCTTTTAGAATAAAAACCCCCTCACAGATAATTTTTGATAACGTTTAGTGAAGAGCAACACTTCTGAGTGTTTAGTTAAGCGTGTGAGGTGCGCGGTTTGTCTTTGTCTTTGGAAGAATAGCAGATGAAAGGCTCTCGCAGTGAATTACAGGCTGCTTATGCAAAGAGAGGCCATAAATTATACACATTGTTATTTCGCCCACTAGAACCACCTCTTGCACAATGAGTTTCTAACAGACTCTCGACATTGTCCAAGTGTTTTGTTTGTTTGCACGAGCGACAAACATGAACTTGTTTGTGTGATGGTTTTTAGACTGAAGGCCCTTAACCTTCAATCAAGTAATTTCCTCGTCACGGCTCGCTCTCACGGCCCTCTGCCTCTCCCTTTGTCGTCCTCACAGCTGCCGAGTCAGTTAGGAAAGGAGCCCACTGGGAGAAAAGGTCGGAGGCCAAATGGTGATGGACAGGAGGGTAAACCAAGAAAGAAGAGAAGCGAGGCAAAGGTTTGTCGTATATATTTATGTATCTGTGGGTGTAGTCATATTTTGCTGTTTTAAGTCCTCACCAAAGAACCATTCATAATTGCACAGATGCAATCACTCATGAAGTCTAGGAGAAGAAGAAAATATGTTAATGTAATTTATAGTATTCAAAATAAACACCAGTACATTCCTGATTTTTTTTTTTGTCAAATAAAAACTAAAAGCATGATGAGCTTTATCTGCAGAGAAATGCACTCATAAATCCCATCAAATTATTTTTATATCACTTAAAACACACTGTGTAATTCTGTTTTAAAAAACTGTGATAGTGCTCATATATCCATCCATATCCACTCTACCCAAGATTAACTGATCCTTTGAATACATTTATATGATGGAGAAGACAGCTGACTGAATCCGACCCCTGTGTCTCTCCTTTATTGTTCACAGCAATCAATGATGCTGGATGCAGATGGAGGCGGCCTGTCGCCGGGAACCAAGCCTCACATCTGTGAGCACTGCTCTGCATCCTTCAGAAGCTCCTATCACCTGCGCAGACATGTCCTCATCCACACAGGTACGGTAGTGTTTGAATTTCCACCATGATGCTCATGTTTCCATGTGCTTCTTAATGTGGAGTTTTGCCAATTTTTTTTAAATAGCACAAAAAGAAAATTATTTTAATTATTAATTAATTATTATGCCAGCTGAAGAAACTTAAACAATGTTATAATTATTGCTTAGGTGTTTAGGGCTGCACAAGATCAAGTAAATACGCAATAATGTTATTGCATATCACGATAACAGTATTACTTGTGATAAAGGGTATTAAGTTCTGCCTTTCTGCTGCTTTCAGTGTGCTGTTAAAATACATGAAATGCAGTCTTCAAAGATGAAGAAGAAGAAATTATTTCCAACATTCTTTATTAAACAATTAAACATTGAACACAAAAGGCACCAAAAAAAACTAAAAAGAATATTTGAAAGTTGAGTTTCCGACTCATACTCTCTCTCAGCTTACTCAAAAAACTTAATATCGCAGTCTTTGCAGTGTGTTTATTGCACAACTTAACAATGCTTTCAGATAGTTCTCAGTGTAATTCTCTGGGTGAGACCTCTGAAGTAAGCGCTGTTTTTGTTTTTCATAATATTTAGCTTGTTTGAAATGATCCCCGGACCTTAGCATCACAGATGCAGGGCTGCCTTCTAAGCATCGATTCAAATCATAACCCGAGAAGCTGGATCGCTGCCCTGTTTTGCTGCGTCATTGTATACAGAGCATCACAGGATAACAGCGTAACAGGCAGTAAACATTTGCAAAGTCTTGTCTCAGAATCACCTGTAACTGTGATGGAAACTGAGGGCAGCATGACTCATTCCTGTGTGCTGCTCTAATGCTCTCAGCTCCGGCGCTGAATGTTAGCAAAGCTAGCTTTAATACTTTAAAAGCATACGCTGGTAGAACCTCCTCTACCCCCGTCTGGTGTTTTCATATCAAAGAAGATGAACACAGGCATTGAAACATGAGGTAAAACATGAGACTAATGTAGGCTGTTAGGGGAGGTGAGTAGGGGCAGCTGCTCTGCAGGTGAACTGTAACTGTGCTGCGAAAAAAATAATATGTTCCTCATAATCATAGGTGAGGTATTTTGAAGAGAAACATCAGTAATGTTTACAGTGCTGAATATGTATAGATAAGATGCTGCATCTGCCTGAAGTGCTGGCTCTGAATATCCTGGTTTGGGTACAGTCCCAGTCGGGTTTAGGACCTGGGACATTAACTAGAGGGCTGACCATTTACCTTTATTATTGTATTATAATGCATAACTGAGTGATCTTTTTGTTTTATTCCAAAATTGTAAGGCCAGCTCCTTCCTCATTCTGACTTGACACAGGACTGATGTCCTTATTTAAGAATCACTCTTGTTTTCTTCTTTTAATCTCATTTGTCCCATTTGTGTAATGAGTCAGAATGATTAGCTGTTACTTGTAATTGCTTTCTTCAAAAACTGCTCGAGTTCAGTGATTTAGAAAATTGATTTTAAAAGTGGAATATCAGCTCGAGCTTTTGCATTCCCAATTACTTTATTTATTTCGAGTCTTTGACCTGTGATGAGGTGTCTGCTGTGTGGTCCAATTTAGTTTGTGCTCTTTTCAAAACGTCTTGTATTAATGTGAAAAATACTGAATAAGGAAACTTTTATCACCGTTAAATTCAGTTGTTTTTTTTTAATTCAGACTTCTGTTTTGAATTATTAGATAAGTTTTTCATTCACCAGTCTTCAAAAATGCTGAGCTTTATATAGTCGATGTTGGAGTAAACTACAGTTTTTTAAAGAGAGATGCCATGCAATAGCCATGCAACACATAGAGCATTTGGTGATTATTGTGTCAAGCGATTGGACTGCATTACATCCTACAGGTGCTTGTGTTGTTTAATGAATAAGTGAACCTTACCGCAGATGGATATTGACTATCTTAAGGTTGCAACATTGTAACCGTATAAATCTCTGTGGTTTTTCTTTCAGGTGAAAGACCCTTCAGGTGCAGTCAGTGCAACATGAGTTTCATTCAGAAATACCTTCTTCAGCGACACGAGAAAATCCACAGTGGTGAGTGACGATAGACAACCATCCATGTCTGAATCAATCTGTGTGTCATTGTGTGCCTTCAATGACAGCTAACCTTGAGCTGTGCTGTTTTTTATAATGCAGGAGAGAAGCCATTCAGCTGTGACCAGTGTAACATGCGTTTCATTCAGAAGTACCACATGGAGAGGCACAAGAGGACTCACAGCGGAGAAAAGCCGTACAGATGTGAGACCTGTCAACAGGTTAGTAAGCTGCTCAGTGTCCTGGTTATCTAATGTGAAACTTTATATTTCAAGAACTTAAGCGTAACTTAAACAATAATTGTAATTTGCTCTCTTCAGTATTTTTCTAGGACAGACCGACTGCTTAAGCACAAGCGAACCTGTGGAGAAGCCATAAAGAAGGGGCTGGATCCGGGGATGATGGACCTGGGTTGTGTAGACTTGGGACATGGCAGCTATGGAATCACTCAGGGAAACGTTGGGAGTACTGTGAGAAAGAGGGGGAGGTCCAAAAATCCTGGAGAGGGAGGCGAGCGCAAGAAGAAGAAGGAGGGGGGCGGAGGAGGGGTGAGAGTACCGCACATTCATGGGGCTGTACCCGGAGGTTACAGCATCCATGATTACTCAGTGGAGAATCAAACGGTATCTTCCTCTACTGAGCCAGGACCCAGCATGCAGCAGGGCCACCACGGCCGAGCTCCAAAGATGGCGTTCAAGAAGGCTAATCGTAAGAGCCTGGACAAAGCGGGTCTGGGACAGGCCAAAGCGGGATCGTTGGAGCAGAATGAGGGCATGGATGGTCTTGACCTCATGCAGGGTAACGAGGCTAAAGTAGTGCACACCAGCAGCAACTACGACGACGCCATGCAGTTCCTCAAGAAAAGACGCTACCTTCACGCAGCAAATAATGCAAACTCATCAGGGCCAGCGGTGGGTGGAGGAACCAGCAGTGAGTATGATGTCGGCGTCGGTCACTTGTCTTCCCAGCAGTCTGTCATTCAGGGTGTCGTTTCCAGCGTGATGGACAGTGACGGACCTCTGAGTCTCGACAAGTCAGGGATCCCAGATGAGGTGCTGCAGAGCCTCCTCGACCACTACACCCAGAAACCAGACGGCTCGCACCACGACGTTCACTTCGACATGAGCGAGCATCACGTGGATCTGCACCCCGCCTCGACAGACGGCCCCGACATCGGCCATAACACCCCCAGCCCTTCTGGAGACAAGACTGTCATGATGCACGAATACTCTCGCTTCCTGCTGCAGGCTTTGGAGCGCACAAGCCACAGTGCCAGCTTCCCTCTGGGTCCCGGGCCTCCTGCCTCAGGACCCTTCACCAGTTCCCACCCGGGAAACCCCCTCTACGCTGACAAGAACATCTACACTACGTCCCCACTGGAGTGTGGGTTCGGCCAGTCAGTGGCCTCGCCTTCGCTGCCCTCCTCTGTGCCAAAGTCTCACTTTGCAATGCTGACGGGCTCCTCACCCCAGCACGGCTTCCACCTGAGCGACCTGGAGGCCTCCACACACCAGCAGCTCACCCCCTCTCAGGAGCTCACTGACCAGATGGAGAAGCAGCACTCCTCCACTCCCCCCTCCTCCTACCAGATCAGCCCATCTGACCTGAGCAGCCAGAAGGACCAGCCGCCGGGCAAGAACGGCACGGTGGTCTACCCTCTGGCCCCCTCACAGGATCTGGCCTCTCTGGACTCCTCCAAGCCTTCCTACCAGATAGAAAACTTTGCCCAGGCCTTTGGCTCCCAGTTCAAGTCAGACGGCCGCGGCTTGTCTTATGGCACTGACTCTAGCGGGGAGGTGGATCACAGGATACGGACGCCTGTGTCTGAATTCTCAGGGTATAGTAGTTTGTTATCTGATGTCAATGAGCCAGTAAGTACAGGTTCCAAAACTACAACAAGCCAAAGCTACAGATGAGAGCCTGAGACGGAGAGAACACTCGTTAAAGTTGATGTTCTTGTTTTTATTTTTTAGTGCTCCTATGTTATTATTATTATTATTGTTATTATTATTATTATTATTTTTTTAAGTGACATCTTTCTTTTAATTATACTGAAGCTCTGTTTTTGTGCCCACTCCTCTCCCCACAATAAGCCCGCAAGGCTTCCTGCAAATGCATTTTTTTTTTTTAAAGTATCTGTTAAGTTAAATATGTATTTACTGTTTATTCTTGTCATATTTGTGGCATTAGGTCTGGTCATTAATATTGAACTGAAAGTACTTTTTAAAGTAAGCGTAGAGTAGCACCGGATGTATTTCTTTTACAATGAGCTGAAGTGTTTGAGCAATCAACTTTACAATTGTAAAATAATAATGAAAATAACCATGATGGCAGGGAATAGCCCAGAGTTAAAATAGCAAAAAAAAAAAAAAAAAAAAAAAAGGTGTTGTCTGTTACAAGGTTAAAAGTATTACTCAGGAAAACGTGGAAAAGGAGAAGCCTACGAGGTGCAGTGAGCGCTCTTTTCAGAAGTTTAAGTTTGCGACTTCAAAGAGGATTTTTTTTCTTATGTTTTATTACTTGTTGAATGAGTGTGACATAAACAGACTGCTGCCAGCTCACTTGAGCACTGAAAACACTTTCTACTTGGCTATATAGAGATTATGGTACTTTCGTGTCAATGTGAAACTCATGTTTTCTTCAATAAGGGCCATATATATATCTATATATATTTATAAGAATATATATTAATGTAAAATAACAGATTTAATCATTCTGGGGAACTGCCAGTTGAAGTAGAGGAAGAATGAGGGCTGTGTCAGGGGGTAAATGTTGTCCTTGGTATATTTTTGGAGAACAAAAGTGATGTTAGGGCTTTTCTTTGGCCAATAGAGGTTGCTGTTGGGCAGCGATAGAATGGCCTTCCCCTTTTCCTGCCCTCTGCTTCTTCCTCAGTTCTCCTTATTTCTTTAAAAGAATCCAATTAGCACTTTGAGCCGTTTTTTCTTACATTGCGTAAAGTACCCCGTCAGATCAAGGAAGCTCAAACGTCAGGAATGGACTGGCTTTTTGGAGGAGACGTGCTGTTGTTTGGGCATATGCAGATGGGGGTTTCTGGGTTGGACATATTCTGGGTGTATGATGTGGGTACCCTTCATTTGGGTGGCATGGTTTTTATGGGAATGGTGGGAGGGGAGGGAGTGGGGGCGGGGTCGATATGTCAAAGTGGGATTTTTCATTAACATTTTCTCTTTCTCCTTTTAGGGAGGGTTTAGATCGGGAGGGAGGGGGGACTTTTAAAATACAGTAACATTAAATCGGGATAATGTAAATGTAATTCAACCTCTAGCTTTAGTTTTGACTTGTTACCCAACTTAGAAGCTTTGCTTTCTTATTAAATTTGATGACAAACGTGTTAGTGATCGAGTACTTCTTCAGCTGTTACTGAGAGGCAGCCGTATGCATTTTGAGAGAAAAAGGTGGCTGACCAAAAATTTGTATGCGTTTAGATATCTCACGTGTGCTGGCAGTACCAACCATATTTGTCTCGTTAGAAATTGGGTGCCTATTCCTGAGAAGTACAGGTGCAAGATATTGTCTAGTAAATGTTAAATGTAATTTCTTGGCTGATTTTTAAATGTATTTATGCTGTACGATTTTTTTGTAAAGGCAACAATAAGTCGGCTGTCTTCCATAGCTACAACTGGCCTTGAGTGCTGGCAACAATATCACTCTGCTGAATGAGTCTTTAAACCCCTTTACGCCCCGATGGCCTGTTGTTTAAGCAATCATTAAACATGGCAGAGTGAATGCAATGCTGTAATATCTTAAATAATCTGTTGCCATGCTGAGCAGTTGAGGCGTGAACAAGAATTAGCCTCGCATATACCTCATATCACAGTAAACCAGGGACAAAGGAGTGAAGGTTTGGTGTATGTAGCAGAGATGCTGTATGTAAAATAAAAAAAAAAGTCATGTTTCTGTGTGACTAGTTTTAAACATTTGTGTACTTGACATTTACGTGACCCACTGAGACGCTGTTGCTTAAGGGTTTCTGTAAATGTCTCATGCCAACCAGTGTTTCAGTCTCTTCAGTTCGACCTCCTCCAGATCTGATTTGCCATATTGTTTCAATATGCTTATTGTTTACAAAAAAATGTGCAAAACACTACATCTTACATAATTATGACCCCTGTATAAATTTTATTTTACTATATTTCTTTCCCTTTTTTTTTTATCACCGCCAAATTTTGTAGCTGATGATATCTTCCATTTTTATGTTCTTTCAGCTTCTTGTGACACGTTTCACAAGACTGTACTTGTCCAATGAATTTAAAACTGATTAGGGAGAAAACAATAAAAAAAAAATACTGTTATCAAGAGCTGTTACTGTTATCTGTCATATGGGAAATGGTGTTACGGATGTTTACAGTTGCTAACAAGCGTTTACCTGCACAGACGATACTTAGAAGGTGTGGACTCCTGTCACGTGACTTGGACTCAAACCAGACTCTAGTCATGAATCTGATGACTTTCAACACAACAAAATCAAAACAGACTTGCAACCTGACTTGGACATTACCACCAATGAGTTGTGACTTCACTTGGACGTGGGCCTTTCAACTTGAAAATACCTGATACCTTCCCCCAGGCACAATGGTTATATGCCTGTTATTTAAAAAGTGTGCAACAAATCCATTGATTTCCCTCCTGTATCAGCTAATGCTAATGCTAATGTCTGGGCATTTTTAGGCAATTCTGAGCAACAAGCAAAAGAATTGGAAGACATTTAGCAACACAATCTTCCTTTTGCATCAGCTGAGGTTTGAACTCACAACCTCTGAGACTAAGGATCAATTTCTATCTCACTGAGCTAATTAGTCAGTGACAATTCATGTGTAGCTTCACAAATCGACTAAGCCAGACGTGCAGGTTTAGCAGCCGTCCATGCATGGAAAAGCAGATTTCAAACCACTGTAAAAAATTCAGTTATCGAAACAAAAATCTGAAAATACACATATTGCATCTAGACAGCATGGAGATGTTGGTAATTTGTTTGTAACAATGATTGATTTGCTCCATAAGTGAAAAACTGATGTTTAAAATTGCCATTTTTACATTGACTCCAATTGTTCACATGAGAGCAAAATTCAAAATGCTGTCAAAAATTCAGTTTTTGAGATAAAATTCTGAAATTTGCCACACATCATCTACCATGACTCTAGAATTTTGTCATTTTTTTCATGAACATTGAAGATTTATTTAGCAGGAATTGGCATGTATATGTTTACAGTCGAACATTTTGATGCACTGTAGGCTCAATTTGTGATCAATCAAAAATCTGAGAAACGTAGTTTTTGTAGGACGGTCTGAAGATGCTCTGTAACAAGTTTGGTGTCAATTGAGCAAAAATTGCGGGAGGAGATAGGTTTAAGAAGTTTTACAGTTTTTGAAAAAAACAGTGATGAACTTAATAATTTGTAATAGGTTTAAGTGTACAAAAGTTTCTTCAGTATTGGGGCTACAGTTTGATGAAAGTTGTGAAGTTGTAGCACGTATGGTCGATTTGTTATGAATTTTCAAAGTTTGGAACTTTAGACGCTTGCTGTAGCGCCACCATCAGGACTATTGGCTTGAGTTTACAGCTGAGGATATCTGGCATGAGACTGGACCTTTGTGCAAAGTTTGGTGAGTTTTCACCCATGGGAAGTATGATTTCCTCGGAAGAAGAAAGAAGAAGCATTAGAAGAAGAATACCTAGGATTACAATAGTGTCCTGGCAGCTTAGCTGCCCAGACCCTAATAATTCCCAGCAAGTCGACACTTAATTCCCCCAGATCCACTTTGACTGAACCAAACCAACAGCATCCAATCAACATCTAAAAGTAGCATCACTAAGTACCAGTTGGAAAGGATGATACCAAAGATAATTTCGTAAGCATAAAACTACATAGTCGTCATCACAAAAAATTGCAGTATGCAGAATTTTTAGGTTAAAGTTTACAGAGCGAGGTGCCCTTGAGCAAGGCAATGAACCCCTAACTGCTTGCGGCGACTGTCCATGAGTAGCCCCATCACTCTGACATCTCCCCATTTAATGTATGTATAGATCCTGTTTGTGTGTGGACATATTTTGGGCCTATGTGTATATGACAAAAGAGTGAAAAAAAAAAATTGAATTTCCCCTTGGTGATTAATGAAGATTATCTTCTTCTTCTTCTTCTTCTGTCTTCTTAACAAATGAATACAAGTTCTAAAAAGCATTCATGATGTTTGTAAATGTAATATATTATTACTCCGCTGTTAAAATGGCATTACATTTGCGAAAGAGCACATCCTCACCTGTTATGGACTTGAAACTCAAAGTTTAGGACTTGTCAATCTTAGTTCAGGAATTGCCTCAGGTCTTGAGTGGGAAGACTTGAAACTTACTTGTGACTTGCAAAACAATGACTTGGTCAACCCGATCAAAACAACGCAAACCTGACTCAATATCGTATCATTTGTTTAAAACACCAGCATGTTTCCTATCTCACTCAAGAGTTAATGGCATTACAGTCTGCATTACTTTAAATGCTTCTGTGCTATATTGTAGGCAACTGGACTTGCTTGCGTTTCTTGAAGATGTTTCGCCTCTCATCCAAGAAGCTTCTTCAGTTCTAAATGACTGGTACGAAAGTTGCAGGCTATAAACCCTGTGTGGGTGGGAACCCTTGCAGAGTCATAGGGGTCAGGTGAGCTCTTAGTTTCAGAGTCGTTAAGGTCACAATGTGAGTCATTGACCCACCTGGCCACCATGTGAGTCGTTAGGGTCAGGTGGGACCAGGGGTGAATGGGTGTGAAGTCATGTGGGGAGGGATCCCAAGACTGCATTGTAGGTGGGGGATAAGTAGTGTCATAAGCCACCCCCTATGACTCTGCAAGGCTTCCCACCCACACAGGGTTTATAGCTTCAGTTCTACCTGCATACAGAGGACAATATGACGTCCATTGTTTTATTACTCAGTTTCCTGTTACTGCAAACCACTCTATATTTGTTTGGTTGAGTGTCTAGTGTGTGCATTTTTGGTAACATAGTATCTAAAAGTGAAGGAGTCATCTTTACCTTTAGAATGTAGCCTACAGCAGTGGTTCTCTAATGGTGTGCCGAGAGATTTTATGATAACCACACATTACTAGAGCAATATTCACCTGGGCCAATACAGAAAGCTATGAATGCATTTTTAATTGACTATCAATATGTTGTCTGCACCTGTTTCCTAACAAAGAGACCAATTCTAGCTAAAAATGAATTGAATTTGATTTAAAAAACCTTCACGGAGAACCTGTTTGCGCAAGGGAATTATAAGTGTGTGACAGATCAAAAGCCCCGACTGGCAGCCAGTGTGAGGGATGGTAACATTTAAAAGGAACAAGCCATGACTGGGACAATGGATCACTTTGTTGTAGAGAAGAAATTACAACAAAGCACCAGCGAAGACGACCTACCACTGTCAGTAGACAGTATCATAAAGCTACCTGTCCTATTTTTTATTTTTTTTATTGTCTTATGTCGTGATAAGAGCGATAACACTGCTGCAGTAAAAAGCTTTATAAGCAACATGAAATTGCTGCTAGTGATCAACAAAAACTCCAGCATACATAGCCTCAGGTTCCAAATGTGCAGCTACTCCTCTGCCTCTTCCTCTTTCTCATCCAGACATTATTTCTCTCTCTGCTCCTCTGTGTTATTCTGTATCCACTTTGAACAAAATCAATCCAAAAGAAACACTACGTCTCCGACTGACGTTGCAATCAGCTGTAGCTGGTCGATTTTACACAACTTAAACCACCTATTTCTCAAGCTTGTATGTAAAAAAAAAATCAAAGCACTTTAGAAATGTGTTCATTGACTGCATGTTCTGTGAAATGTGTGTTAATGGTGTGGTTGTGCTAACTGTGTTAAGAGTTTTGAAAATGTGACAACAGATTGGACCAGAGGATGTTAGCGATAGTAAATTGTAAGTGTAACCGTTATCAGAGGTGTTGATGGGATGCTGTTAAAGACTGCATGTGATTTGCCATTCATTGCCACCCTGCATATTAGCACATAAGAGGCTCACTAAAGCTCAATGCATCTATATTTATTTCCACCACTGGGTGGCGATGGTGTTCTTCCACAAGTCAGAAACTGTAGGCCTCAGTTATTAAAACAACACCTGATGCAGTTCAAATATGCTTTGGTGCTTATCTAGTGATTATGACTCCCCTTTGAGCCGTTGTTTGGCTTCATCTTGACATTTTATCGATCGTTTGTTTTTGATTTTGATCAAGAAAACATGCACTTAACTTGATTCGGGCTTGAATGTGTAATAAGTTTCCAGTTTATAATGCAGGGCCGCTTTGCAGATTGTTGCACCACTCACTCAGCTCATTCAACAGCTAATCCTGGGATTAAAAGAAATGTAGCAAATCCTTCTTTTTTAAGAGGAGCACTTAATGGACTGCAGGGTTTACATTCACACCTTTAAAGTCCTGTCACACCTCGTAAAAGGCTGATGTGTGAGCTGGTGTTTCAGGATGCACCGCAAATACAAAGACGTCAACTTTAATGTAGTCTCTCTCTGTTCCTGTTCAGCATTCCCCCCAATCTGAGGTTTTTAAAAGCACATACAGTACTTGACCCTTCATACTTTTCCTTCAAGTATTTCTTTAAAGCTGAATGCAGTAAATGTTAGTAGTTACATAAACAAGAATTATGTAACCAAGCCATTGGGAAAATGAGTGAATGCATATATTATTCATTTGTTGTGAGTCTCAGTGAATTATTCCCACTCTATTACTGCTTATGAGCTCAGAAATCAAGAGAGAACAACTTAAAAGGGAGAAGGAAAGTAACACAAAAGCAGACATCCAAGACAAATGTAGATATTTCAAAGACTACAGAGCATATTAAACTCAGCTTAAAAGAAATATACACAAGCAACCCCCAGAACACCCAGCCAGAGAGGCCTTCATGAGCGCTGCCACCACTGCACGTCCAAACAAATGTAACCTTTATCTTTGTCACACAAAATGTTTAATATTCTCTCTTTTTCCTTTACATAATATGTGTGGGGAATTAAACTACTTCCTCAAACTGAAAAGAGAAGTGTATTGTCTTCCAGTCACCACAGAATGAAACAAGCATTTCAGGTGTGTTTTGCTTACCAACATGAATAAGCAAATCTCTCCACACGGTGTGTACTTTCTGTACACACCCAAACTCTGAGTGGTCCAGTGCCAATCCCATTTTTTCCAGTTAACAAGTAACTGCCTTTTACATGTTTGGTTGTGACGACGATGATGATGATGATGATGATGACGATGTGGCCAAAGTTCTGTTGGTTTATTTCTAAAGTTAGAACTTTCTGTGCATCATCATGAGTCAGTATTGATAAGCGCATTGTTTTCATTGTTGAGTGGAAAAAAGCTAAATCAAGAATAGTGAAGGTATGACGCGATTTTATTAAGTAACCAAGGAGTTGTGTTGCTTAGATGGAGGCAGTAAAACAGAACTCTTTATTCCCCGAGCTGAATGTCAAAGAGGAGTGTTTGGCTGCGTGCTCCACAGCAGATGCTGAGTTAACTCTGTGGGAAGCCATCCAAACTGTTAGTTAGTTAGCTTCCTGGCCCTGAGTGTCTCTTGTCTCGTTCTCCTTCCAGAGGATGCACGTCTGTTGACACTGTGGATGTAAAAGTGACGTGGATGATGCTCTTATCTTCAAAGCTGGGAAGAGGCTACATACTGGGGTTGTGTACACAGAGAGATACTAAATGGGGAACATCAGCAATAAAAAAAGAGGAGTGACTTTTAATGGTGCTGTAGCATGAGTCATAGGTAAAATGAATTAAAATAAAGAATGCAAATAAGTCATTTTATTGCTATTGTTGTCTTTAGGGATGGCAATATCTGTCTGTTGGTCAGTCAGACTGAATATGTGATGGATTACCATGAAATTGTGGAAAGATCCTTATGGTTCTGACTTTCATGTTCCCTTTAAAGGTCCAGTGTGTAGGATGTGTGTTTTCATCAGTGTATAATCACCTGAAAATACAAATCATGTTTTTGTTACCTTAGAATAAGCCGTTTATATCTCAATAAAGAGCAGGTCCTCTTCTACGGAGTCCGCCATGTTGTTCTACAGTAGCCCAGAGCAGACAAACCAAACACTGACTCTAGGTAGGGCCATTTGCCTTTTTCACGTTTCTAGGTCAGCCACCATTGTTCCCCTACATGCTTGGCACATAGGAGAAGTTTCAGTTCTGCAACCTGACCCCTGGATGCCACTATGTCCTACGCACTGAATATTAATTCTAACAACTTTGGTAAACCCTTGACTTTCCACTTAGCGCCATCATCAGGTCAAAATTTTAATTTGTCCAATACTTTGATTGGTGGCACGGTGGTGCAGTGGTTAGCATTGTCACCTCACAGCAAGAGGGTCCCTGGTTCAAACCCAAGGTAGGGGAGCCCTTCTGTGCAGAGTTTGCATGTTCTCCCCGTGTCAGTGTGGGTCTTCTCCAGGTACTCCGGCTTCCTCCCACAGCCCAAAGACATGCAGGTTAATTGGTGACTCTAAATTGTCCGTAGGTGTGAATGTGAGTGTGAATGGTTGTCTGTCTCTATGTGACAGCCCTGCTATAGTCTGGCGACCTATCCAGTGTGTACCCCGCCTCTAGCCCAGTGTCAGCTGGGATAGGCTCCAGCACACCCGTGACCCCTAACAGGATAAGCGGTTACGGAAAATGAATGAATGAATGAATGTTAATTGTGCAAAACTACAGACATTCCCATGTACTTTGTGTTTTTTGCTAATCAGCAAATGTTAGCATGCTAACACACTGAAATAAGATGGTGAACATAAACATGCTCAACATCAACATGTTAGCATTGCCATATGTTAGCATTTAGCTAGAAGCTCCATGTAGAGCTGTTAGCATGCTTAGTCTTGCTCATTTGTATATCATTAATATAATGGGATAAATGGTCGACTTACAACATTAGGTTGTCTTTAACTAATGTTATAAAGTGTGTCCTGTTCTTTTTGTCCCCAAAAAGGTATCATTTCCTCAAATCTAACAGCTTTAAATAATCCACCAACAATCGAAAATAAAAGCTCATCTAAAAAGAATTTGCACAATGTCAACAATGGCAAACCTTTTGCCCCATTCCTAAAATAAGACACACTAGTGTCAACACCTTTAGGCCTCTGAAATTAATCTTGATGGTTGCCAGGCTGAAAATCAACACAAGCTATTGAAAAATGTTGCAATGTCCCCAAGTATTTGCATGAGATAAGAGTGAGGTCGGCAAGGTGTGTGTGTTTATACACCGCTGGACGTTTGTTATGTCTGTTTTGAAGGAGCGTCCCAGAGCAGAGCCATAAAAGCTGTGCTATGGCAACGTCAGAGAATGTGAAGATAGTGAGTGAATTTGCCTGGAAAATGTTTCGGATTATTATATTGACTAGTTGAAAGGTTGCAGAGAAAAAATTAACCGTTAATGTTATGTTCAGTTAAAGGACTGAGTTAAACAACTACACAGTTTCAATCATACAGGCTTCAGAGGAAAAACACTGTAAGTTTTAAAGCACTTAATGCCATGTGATTAGTTTAGTTAATAGTAGTAATTGCTGCATTGTGCACTGTAAAACACTGCACATATAGATATAGATAGTATATCAAAATATATCTTTAGTAAGGAAGTAACAGTTCCTGATGTCATTGTCATTTTTAACTTACGTACAGTGTGTGCGCAGTATTTCCCAAACACTCAACACTCACTAATCCACTTGGTGAAACAGCATTGTCCCAGCTTTAGAAGAGAGTAAACAAAATAGTTTCCTGACAACCAGAGGAAAATGTTTCCTTGATAATCAATCAGAATTATTTGATGTTGGCCGACTCAGTTCAGAGATGTCCACTGGGACCTCAGCTGTGTTATTGCAAAATTCATAAAGCCACAGAATATCGGGCTTTGTTTGATCAGTTGACGTCTTTACTGTTCATTTCATTTGTTTGCTTTTGTTCAATGTTTGCAATACCCAGTTGTGTCATCCACAATTAAGCAAATGAAAGAAACAATTGTGTAATAAAACAGTGTCATAAAACAGAGACGTTCATACATCCATTTTTCCAAAGAAGGATTCTTCCTTGCCAAGAAGCCGCTGCCTGTTTAGTGCCGTCTACAAGGAGGGGGGAGAACAGTAGGCTGCACATAAAACACAAACAAAGGTGCCAAGACAGGCCATAAATGACCTGTGTATCAGTGTATTGTGACTGTAATCAGAATGCGTTATAGTTCTGGCCTTGAAGCAGGAGTTGCTCCTAAGATGACCTGACATGTGGAAAGCAGGTATTAACTCAGGTATGATAAGGCCCTGCCACTCCAGATTCAGGCATTGGTACAGGATCTTTGACCACAGCTATTTCTTAGTCATTGAAAGCTGGCACCAGTTTGGAGAGCTTGTGACAGAGCTCTAGTAATGATATTTACTGATTAACTTTATAGTTTTTTTATTAATGCTTTACGTGCGTCTTCTGTACAGCTGCCTGTAGCTACACTATGAATGCAAGTGGAAGTTTTATTAGAAACAAATCAGTATCTTTTTCTACTTACCTCACTGTTTGTGATGCACAAGTACAGGCTTTAGAGTCTAACATAGCAACAGAACTATAACATATTAGCCTCAAAGCAAATAAACAGCATGTGAATACTGGTGCAATATCTAATACTTCATAATATATCATTATATACAATATAATGCAAAAATAAAACATACCTAATACCTACTGAATTTACCTAAAAGCTATCTTTTTTCATTCTTTTTCCTTGTTGTGTCTGAATTATAACACAGTACTTTCAGTAGAGCAGCCTGTATTATAGGTTGCCTATATTTAGATCATTAATATAGCAGAACACAAGTATTTGCAATTCAAAGACACAGAGGTCTAACAGTATCCTGATCAGTGAATGAAGTCACACTTCCTCTGTGTGTGTTGTAATCTGAGCTCTTTATCCATTGATGTGATACCCGGTGGCTGCGCATGCATGTTAGTGCATGTGAGTCTCTGTGAGTCCCTGTGTGTGTGTCTCACTGACAAGGTTATCGCCACTGCTTTGTACCAGTGTTGCCAACTTGGTGGATTTTTAGCTAGATTTCTAGATAGACTTTTCAGACCCTCTTAGTGACTTTATATCTAGAAAGCAGCTAGCAGCAAACTAAGTGACTTTCTCAGACCATCAGGTAAAAGGAGAGAAATATATTATATTGTAGTTCCCATGTAAGCTGCTCAGAGTAACTGCAGGATGGGGTTCCTTCTTCTCTCCTCTTGTGCCCTGCTGTAGGTGTGGGACAGACAGGAAGAGAGGAGAGAGGAGACGTTGCTCTCTGTGAGAGTTCAGTTGTAGTGAGTTTTTATGGTTACATAAGCCCTTTTTAAACAGGAATTGTGCAAATTCGCAGGAAAGCCCAATCAGTCTTCTTTCAGCATTGGCAGTATAAAAACAAAATCGGGGAGTGCGGCAAAATGCCGCCTACCTACTTGTGTATATACAGAATGTGCCTTTTTGGGGCAATGGGGGGCGTGAGCAAGTAACAAAACGTGTAGCTCAGCGTGTGACGTAAACACTGACGTGGGAGGGAAGCCGCGGCTGGTCAGTCCTTCGGCAATTCTCTCGTAAGTCGGCCCGTCCTTCACCTCTGACGGTTAATGGCCTCTTCGTTTGCGAGGGCAAGGAGGGCGCACAATTCCAGTCTTTCAGATTTACGTTTCCCTCTTGCTACTAGCTGCTCATTCCTGCTATCAGCTGTTTCCTGTTTATCCACCACCAGTGGGTCACACATGCAGCATCATCAACAGCTCCTCCCACAAGTCATCAACAGTCCCTCCCATGGCGGAAGGGCGCCTCGTTCTTTTTAAACCAAAAAGGTTCCGCCAATATGTTTACCCCTACAAGGCGGAAAATTGGGCACCTCGGATCAACATGCCAATCCGGCTCTGTGTGTCTAAACGCTCGCAGCTTGCCTGCAAAACGACCCAACATTCACCAAAATTCTGGCAGTGTAAAAGGGGCTATTGATGCTCTCGCTCTCTTGACTGTTAGCAAAAGAAGGTGGTGGACTATAGTATAGGCGCCATGGCTCTCATGCCATTCAAATGTTTTTTTGATGATTTTTCTATTGAATCTAATTGTGCAAAGTTTTAATGATTCCATTAATTCTGATGACATCACCTATATGCAAGTAAGTGTATGAAGTCATCTGGAGACGTTTAGCTACTTTCATTGGAAAAGAGTTGCAGTGGGAAGTCAGTCTCTGAATCATACAGTGGATCAATCTGAACATTCTACAGAGCTCCTCTACGTATCTATTGATTCATCTCCTATAACCACTGGAAAACTCAGGAAACCAAATCACCGTCTAGGTGGTATTCCACTGGGATTTTGTGTCATGTTTGGTCCTTTCTAGAACCACCCATGTTATCCATGGCCTTGGAATAGACTTAACAGACTGCTAAATGGTTGATAAAGGGAGTGATGGAGTGGATGGTGTGACCCTACAGACACACGAGGTGAGGAGGATCTTCAGCTCTGTGAATGTCTAGAAGGCTGGGGGGCCAGATGGAATTCCAGGGAGAGTGATAAGAGACTGCGCCCACCAGCTCGCAGAGGTATTATCAGACATTTTTAATCTGTCACTGTCATAGGCTACTCTACCCACATGCCTCAAGTCAGCCACCATCATACCAGTGCCCAAGCAGAATAACATCAGCTGTTTAAATGACTACAGACCAGTAGCACTTAGCCCCATTATCATGAAATGTTTTGAGAAACTGGTCCTAAAACATATGAAATCAAGCCTGTCCCCAGCAGGCTGGTCATCAAACTGCTTGGCTTGGGTCTCAATAGCACTCTGTGTACGTGGATCAAAGACCTCCTCTCCAAACGCCCACAGACAGTCAGACTTGGCACACTTCTCTGTCCCAGTCTGACCCTCAGTACTGGGGCACCACAGGGTTGTGTTCTGAGTCCCATGCTGTATTCACTGTATACATTTGACTGCACTCCTACATACCCCACAAACACAATAATCAAATTTGCAGACGATACAACAATGGTGGGACTGAGTTCAAACAACAGTGAAACTCACACTGCCCTCTCTGGAGAACATCTGGAGGCTCTACAGAGCACTCAAAGCTCGGACCTCTAGACTGAAGGACAGCTTTTATCCAAGAGCCATCAATGAACTGAACGGATCAAACACTGCCCCACTATTGTGTCGTGCAATATATTGAGAATCAAACATGCAATAATGGGTCAACTGGTGCAATAATACTTTTAATATTATTACTATTATTATTTTTAATATATTTATTGATTTGGGATGATTGTGTACGTGTATGTGTTGTATATTTATTACTGTCTGTTTTCTATTTCTTATATTTTAGGCATGGCACAGCAAATTTTGTTGTACTCCTTGTGCAATGACAATAAAGTCTATTCTATTCTATTCTATTCAAGACAACAAACTGGATATGAAATCTCATCTAATATCTCCTAAAATGTACATATTTTTAAAAACTGTGTCATCAACTGTATTTTTTGTACTGTTGTAACTATTTTAATTTGCTCCCTTGTGCATCATTTGGTTATGTTCATAGAAATAAAATAATTAGAGAGGACATTGAACTGAACCATGGTCATTTGTAGGTTTCAGCTGAATACTCGGATGAAATAAGTATCCGGTACAGATAATGTACTTTTCACAAGTACGAGTATCATATGAGTAAAATGTGTCATTATCCGTACTCGTGATAATGGAAAATCCTCATTTTGGTAGCTGTGTTTAATCTATTACTCTTGTGAAGAAAAAGGATCTGAAGCTCAATTCTGAGGCTCTTCAGTAAATACTTCCTCATAGGTATTAAATATTGCATTCATCCATATAACATTCAGGCCTAAAATAACAACTGATTAGCCCCAACCCACTTTCAATTAAAACCACGCCCACGTCTGGCATAAACTCCGCCTATTCAGAGAACAGATAAAAATAATTTTGTTGAACAGATATAGATACAGATAATAGTGTACTTCCTCATCCCTCAACATTTGACTAGTTCCACTGTAAAGTGTGTCACACGCTCGTTTGAGAACTCTTTTTTGGCCATTTCTAACAACTATTTTCCTTATTAAACAGAAAAATACAACTGTAACCGATCCAAGTTTCTCTCTTTATGCTGCCTCATTAACTTATGCTATTAAAAACACACTTCATTCAAACTTGACAAAAACAAAAGAACACTTCTCAAACTGTCTTAGTTAATGTTAGTCTTTCCACTGTTCCAGCAATCACCAACTCTGGTTAAACCCTTAACTGACCGAGTGAGATGTGAAAATATGCTGATCTGCACAGTGTTGAGCCTGCTGATTCCTTCTCTGCCTCTCAGCTGTCCGCTTAGCAGCAGCTCTCACTCTTCTTTGGAGGAAACTACAATAACGTTACATAATATTTCCAACAAAAATGCAATTAATGGCAACAAAAGAAGCAGAGAAATACAGTAATATTTACTCCAACCACTCCACTGCTCATTTAGTCATTACTGCAAAACCTCACCCCAGTGAGTTTGTCACTTGCTGCGAGTCGATTTCTTTTATACAGTGGTTTATACGGAAGTTAGCACACTTACAATGACGATAGTACACAGTTGGAGAAAATTTTCCTTGAGGGCTTTCTACCAGAAAGGGCTCTCTTGGTTAAAGTTAGAAAAAAAGTTGTGGTTTGGGTTAAAATAAATAGATTTCTTTTTTTAATAATTTAATTTAATTTAATTTAAATTATTATTTTTATGCCTTTATTTGACAGGATAGATTAAACAAAAGAGAAGGAGAGAGGGAGGGAATGAGATGCAGCAAATGGCTGCAGGCTGGAATCGAACCCGCGGCCGCTGTGGTAAGGACAATGCCACAGTGGGATGCCTGCTGTAACTAGTGAACTACTGGGCACCCTTAAATGAAAACATTTCTGTCAGAAAAGTCTTCCTTGAAAAAGCCTACAGGGCAAACTTTTCCCATGTGCCAATGGTACACATTAATATGGCTGCCGCTCTTACCATCCTGCTGCATTGATTTGAAGGTGAATGTCCTTTATGTCCATTTTATTTCTTTTTTTTTAAATTATCTTTTTATTATGTTTAAAGTCAACATATACAGAGTGTTATACTTTGTACACTTTTTTAACAACTGAAACAGTACAAATTGGACAAACTGAAAAAGAAAGTAAAAGAATTACAAATAGAGGTAAAGTAAAATAAATAAATAAAAGGGGGGCGTGTAGCATAGAAAAAACATGGGGGTTACATTACAAATGATGTTCCATTATAACCTGAAGTCTGATCTATGTGGGCTAATGAAATCAATTCATCCTTTCCAGCATTTTTCAAATTGATCCATCTTGAGTCTTAGAGCAAATGTTAGTTTTTCCATGGCGTAAATTCCATGCATCACACTGAACCAGTCTACTAGTGTGGGTGCTCTTTGATTTAGCCATTTTTTTGTGATCGCTTTTTTACTGGCAACCAGCATTATGTTGAACATATATAATTTTGAGAAACCTAAAAGTTGGTGTGGCTTTTTACCCAAATACATAACTTGAAAACAAAAATCAATGTCACATCTTCCATTTTATTTCTATAATTATTTTACATTTGTAGACCTTATAAGGTGACCTAACTACTTTACTTTACATGCCACAAACTGGAGGTCTCACAATGTCAGCAAATAAAATCAAAACTACAGTCTGTAGTTGGTTAGATGCCACAGAGTTTGAGTCAGGGACAAAAAGTTTGTGAATTGGATAAAGTGAATATTTAAGCACCCAACTCAAGTGGAACAAATAACAAGGGTCTGTCAGCAATTACATGTTTACTTCATAAGATTGTCTCACAGGTTACATAACCACTGAAAATATGACAGAATTGTTACTAAGGAGCTGTCCTTGAATTTCCTAACAAAGCCCATTAAGCCTGAAATGGTCGAGCCCATTTAGAAGTCCACGATAACAACATGAAGAAATGGGACAACATTGTGGAGGGTCAACGTTTTCTTTCTGAAGTAGATTGCTCTCTTATTTTCTCATTCTTGTAGAACAGAAGTCCATCAGATTGTCCGTAAAATAAATACACCACTGCCTCTCAAAGTAAGTATTATATCAAACATTAATCACATGACTCATTCAGTTGGATTTTAACTTCACGTAGCTCTAATTCATTTTAAAGTCAAGGTGACCTGGTCATGGTTAAAGGCTGACACTGACGGATCCTGCAGAAGAAAATGTAATCAGAAGTATGTTAACTCAAAATAAGGAGATGACTGTTACAGTAATTGTTCTGGGAATTTTGGATAAGACTGAGATGACTCACATAAAATTAATTGTGAGGTAAAAGTGTGTCTGCAGTGTAAGTACACACTAGGGCATTAACGACTTTGATTTTTTTCAGGTCGACTTATCTGTCAATACAGTCTAAGTCGAGTCGACAAGTCATTTGATGACGTCATCACATTGACACAGCGGAGGAACAACACAGACACAGCTGTCCAACAATGAGCAACTTGTATTAAAGATCTCTGTAACATCAACAATGTACAGTAAAGTGCAGAATGATTCAGGCCTGACTACAGTACAGTTTAGTGCAGCAGTGTGATTACTGTCAGCAAAAACTGTCTGTCACTCTCAGGCGTTTTCTCAGGCCTATCACCTTCTACGTTCTCTGCAGCCATGTCTCTTGTCTTGTTGTGGTCTTGTGTTAATTTCCCCTCTACGCGCCAAGTAATGTTACCGCCCTTTTTATGAAATACTATGACTATTGGTAAAGTCAAGAATAAAGTATCAGCGTAAGCCAATCAGAGGCAGCGATTGCATTCCGTACACAAGCACAGAGAGAGAGAGAGAGGGGGAAAAAACACACGACTTGTCAACTCTTCCCGGGGGGTGTCGACTTGTGCCACTGACGTCGACAAATCGACTTTTCTGTTAATGCCCTAGTACACACTATACTGTGACTGATATTTGAATGGAAATATTCTAGATAGGTGGTATTTGATTTGTCTTATGTTATTTGGATGTTGGATCATTGTCCATTGTTAAAAGTATTAATTAACAGAAAGTAAATATGATATGATCTGTAAAATATGAGGGGAATTTCCTTGGTTGCACAACAATGGAATATATTTTAGGCTAGGCCTTTTTTACAAGCATTCAAGTTGTACTTCAAAATTAAGTTCCTGGTGACCTCGTTGTTTAAGGTATTTTCAGTCAAGCTGATGTAGTGGCTCTTGAGATGTTGGTCTTTGTTGCAGACTGAAATATCTCAACGACCTCTGGATGGATTGCCACTGAATGTTGTCCAGACATTCATGGTCCACAGAGGATGAACCATACTGACTTTTCCTTTAGCAGCACCATGAGTTTACTTTTTTTTTTTTTTTTTTTGTGATAGCCTGCGTCTTGACAATTATTGGATGGGTTGTCATGGCTTCTGGTACAGATATCGATCTAATGACTTTAATGGTGAATGAATGAATTCAATATTTACACAGTGGCCAAATGTGGAATTACAACGTACAGGTGATGTGCCATGTGATGCCATCAGGGATTTTTTTGATCCATAAGTGTCCCAAGGTGATAACATTTAAATGAATGGGTGAGTTATATAATTATTCACTCTCACTTAGGGGCTGTACACATGCAGTTTTTTTGCAACCTCAAAGTCATTGTTTTCAATGTAGATGTGCGGCAGGTGCACTGAAATGCCAGAGTGATGCCAAAGCGGCGCACACGCGTTCCGGAGCGCCTATTTTTCAGACGGCTGTGCCCCAAGATAAAACAAGTTCAACTTATAAATGCAGCAGCACACTACATATCACGTAACAAGGACCAACCAATTACAGCCGACAGATATCTTTCCCTTCTTCCGTAAATATCAGTCTGTGATAAATATGGAGAAGTTGATCATTTTGGTGCAGAGCTGCCAGAGCTTTACATCTGTCCCACAGACAATATGCCCACACACTTACAGACAGCGCCAGGAAGAAGATCAGGATTTCAGGTAAATGGGCTATGGTACAGCGCTTGTTAAGGTTGCTCAACAACCTCAGATGCAACCTGCCACTGTGCTCTTGAAAACTGGGACAAAAAGTTGTCTTCGATGTTGAAATTAGCCATAGAGACCAAAACCGTTTTTTTAAAACCAGGCTTTAAACATGTTTATTTCTGCTGTAAAGTTGTGCATTTTAACATCGGGGTCTATGGGGATTGACCTGCTTTTGATGCCAGCCTCAAGTGGCCATTTGAGGAACTGCAGTTTTTGGCACCTCCATGTTGGTATCATATTTTTTTTAGCAACAGAGGTTATATGCATAAAAAAAAAAAAATCATATGCATTAAAAAAAATCAATTAAATTTTGTTCTACATTTGAATGGAGACCTGGCTTTTGTGTTAGCATGTTGACCTTAGCATTTAGCTCAAAGCTACAGTGCCAAAGTACAGCCCTACAGTGATGGTTTTTGTATAGCTGTCGACTCCTAGTCTTGTTTGATATTGCCCTAACAACCATAAAATCCTAACAGTGAATTACATCATGATATCAAGTCATATTTGTCTTTTTAAAGCATTTTAAAATGGCTTCATGAATGTGTTTGCCATGTGACATTAGTTGCTATCCCTGCCCAGTTTTCCTTGAGCAAAGCACTTTGTTCACTCAGTGTGTAAACAATCAGCTATAAATACACCTTTCTTGTACAGTAGGCCTAGTTTAGCCTACTTCTGTGATATTGATGATGCAAGGTTCAGGTTTAGGGGTTTGTGGGTGGGTCCAGAGCCGTACAGATCCAGTAATGTAATGATGAGTGACAGCAGAGCCGACCAATCAGAGGAGGGACTAAAGCTTTTAATGCTGTCGGAGGCTGCAGCGCTCAGTCTGAGCCACCTGTAGCAGGCAGAGAGTACAGCCCGGAGGAAACAGCGTCTGTACAGCACCGTTACATTCACCGTTACACCGAGAGGACACGGTGCCTCTGAACTCACTGGTCCTCCTGAGCCGAGCCGTTTACAACTAAAGACTTTAAACATGTTTGTCAGATATCTGCCTGTCGTGTTTCTTCTCAGCGCTGTCAGCAAAGGTGAGTAAAGTTTACCTCCACACTAGAATAGAGAAGTGTTTGAAGCCTCACTGAGTCTGAGTTGAAGCCTGGAAATACATTTTCATATTTTTTTTTATTATTACTAGTATAACTGTAGTCACCACATAAAAAAAAAAAAATATTCAGTGGTCCTTTGCTTGAAATATTGGATATTTCATGATGGTAAACGTCATGCATTTAAACTGTTAGTGTTCATTATGCAGAAAAAAATGCCCCTTTGAGTATATTATTTGCTTTTTTAATATATTAATTGAATGTTACTGCTGATTCTTTAGTGTGCAAGTCACATTTTTGTTGTAGTTGGTCAAGGTGGGGTTAACTGTCACCACCTTAATGCTGTTGGGTCGTTTAAGCTGTAATATTCATGCCAATTTATAAGATTATTTTATGTAGTTCATGTAAAAATCTGGCAGTCTCAGTAGAAAAGGACATTTCTCATGTACATGGAAAGCATTTTTGGCCTCTTTTCTAAGTTCTAAGTTTAAGGTGACGTCTTGAATCATGGTCCATGATTATTAGAAAATATTTTTATATAACTTTCTTCACTTGTAAGAATCTCCCTTTAGCATACATTACATTATAAATGTATGTATGTGTTCAAAGCATGTTTATTAGCTATTATTATGTAGGTTGGTTAGTGATAGAAAATCACTTATAGGTAGGTTACAGTTTATTAAATGCACACAAACTAATGAACGGTATTTTTATAAAAATAAAAATACACCATATCAGACTTTTGTCAGGAATAGAGCGATAAACCATCTGGACTTATGATCATTGTCATCATCGTCATGTTTTTTCCAGCAAGCAGACAGGGTTAAAAGTTTCCAAGACATCCAATTAAAGACATAGTTGTGTGAGGTAGTATCATTGAATTAATAAGTAACCCATAAAAATCCTGTTAAGATATCTACTTTCTGTTAGGGAGGACTATCTAGCTGAATACTTTTTAGCCTTTGCTTTAAATGTAGGAGCATTTGCCTCACATTTTGTCTAAGTTTCTTCTTCTTTCTACACATTCATGGGGTTTTCCCCCCCAAGTCGTCTTAAACTCTGACTCACTGCTCCATCACTGTGACTCAAAGCTCTCTGGGGGTGGACAGATGCCAGCGAGGAGGCATCGGTCAAACAACAGCCGGCTCCCTGAAGCGCAGCACACTCCTCACACAAAGTTTACTCTGTGTGTGCATACGCGGACCCCCTCGACAGCGTGGTGAAGCTGCCCTGAGGAATTCTGATAAGCTCTCCGCTGTACAGACTCACTAAGCTTAGCTACAGTTAAATCCATTGGTCACCCTTTTGTATCATTTTGGACCACTCTGAAGTGCATCTCTGTGTTTTTCGGTTCCATGTATGAAGACTTAGATTCAGTCTCTGTCATGTGCTGGAGCCTCGCTGCACGCCTGCAGGCCGTTTGTGTGGTTCCCCTCCCATCATGTGTCTCCTTGTATAGAAACACAGAGTCTGGGGGAGATGATGGAGGCTCCAGTTTGGGGCAGTTTGACTGAGTGTGTCTGAAGTGGCAGTTAAGAGGTCCAGATGAAAAAAGACCTCCTGAGGGTCACGATCCTCCTCCTCTGAGTCTGGCGCCACATTTTCTTGTGTCCTCTGGAAGAAATTTTCCAGTGAAAGGCGCAGAGCACGTTTAATGCCTTCCTGTCTTCTCTCTCTGCTACTGGTTTCTCTCTCAGACCTCATGCAGCGTATCGTGTGTCATGTTTTGCTGTTTAGTCATCATTAGGTCATTATTAGAGCATCCAAGGTCTGCTCAGGAGTTAACGGCCTGTTGAAGGAACGTGAAAGGTCGCAGACTCATGTAAGGCTGCAACTAACAACTATTTATCTATACATTTATTTGAGCATTTTTCCTTCATTAATCGCTGGCATGTGTCTGAGACCATAATCATGTCTTTAGTTTGCTTGTTTTGTCTGACTGACAGTCTAAAACCATAAGATATTCAATTTTACTGCCATGTGACATTAAAAAAAACTTAAAATTGTCACACTTGAAAAGCCGGAAAAATAGTTTTAGATAAAATTTCTGTCACTAATGGAGTGATCCTTGCAGCTCACACACATTATCAACCCCTTCATTTTTAGTTCTTCTGTGTTATCAGCATGAGCATTACAAAACAAACTGAGTTTCCGTGAACACCAGTGATGTTTTTGCATCACTCAGTTCCTCTTTTCTTTGTTTCCAGTGAATATTGATAACTGAGTTCATCTTCCTCTTTGGCTGCACTCCGAAATTCGAGCATGTATATGCTATACATCTACTTGTCATGCACACTTGTTGCAGTTTCTTCCCTGGCTTTTCTCCCTCTGTCGCTGCGTCCCTGCTGCATCCTGTTGGATTAGACCTGCTCCGGGGCAGTAAATCTCACTCTGTAATTGGAAAGCATGTGCTGGCGGAGCTTTAATTGGATATGATATGTGCAGAGGCCCTGCGAGTGAGCCCTGCTCCAGGGAGCCATCTGTTACGTCCGAACTAGAGTGCAAGAGCTCTGTTTGCTCAGATACAGGGAGCTCATTTCAGTCTGTCTCGTCCTGCTGAGGACTCCGCTTAAATTGTTGACCGTCTGATGAAAGGCCAACAGAAGAAAAGCATCTAGAGTATGACATCATCAGCCGCAATAAATAGAGACCGAGACATATCTGCTCTGCTTCTTTAAATTTGCCTGCTGTGCTGCTCTGTGTGTCCTCGTAATTGTGAAACAGCCGGGACTTTCTTCCCAATGCTGAGCTTTGCCTGCACATGTGTGTGTCAGGCATCAAGTCTATCTCGTCAGCAACAGGAAGAGCTGACGGCCAAGATGAAGTTTGTCCAGATGGGAGAGAGAGAGAGAGAGAGAGAGCAAAGTCTTAGCAGGACAAAGAGTATGGGGCTTTAATTTTGCTCAGTCACCTTTATTACTCATCTGTTAATGATACACACTATTATTAATAGACTAGTATTAATAGATCCGGTTATCTCACTCACAGATGTGATGATCTAATAAAGGAGTTTCACCTAACACTTAATATTAATAATTTCCTAAATGAAATCCTGATAATGTTTTATGGCATTACCCTTAAATGACCTTTAAGGCTTAAACAATAATCAGTGATCAAGGAAGTAGTCTTTTTAGCTCTAACTGAGTGTACATATTCAAATTGACCGTTTTCACTTACATTGGATATTGACTTAAGCCATATTGCCCAGGCATTCACCTCCAGTGTACAAGCCAATAGTGTATCCTCTGATCAGGACTGTTGACATGAGACGCTCAGCAGGATGACAGACTGTTGGTTGATGAAACTTAAAGCTTCCTCTCAGTCTTGTGAGGTCGCCCCTGCTGACCCGGCTGTGTCGCTTTGATGTGGCAGCCCTCAGGCCTGCTTTCCCCTCAAGGAAACCTGTGACCTGACCTGTGTGTATCTGTCGGTGTATCATGAGGATTTTTGTAACGCTAGAGATGGGCACCTTTAAATACCAGGAGCTCATAAAGCAGTGTGTAAGACACGGTGACTCTCATTAGCTGGCAGAGGGGACCAAAAGTGTGACCAGTAATTAGCTGTGAGCTGTAGTCCAGTGTGCCTCCAGCATTTTTGTCTTTAATCAGCTTGTTTCAGATGTCATACTGCATGATTTCTGAAACACACACACACACACACACACACACACACACACACTATAGGTCAGCTCTCCACATGACTCCTCTGTGTCCTAATGAGATGCTGCCTTGTGGCCTCAGGCTCTTCCTGACTGTTGTGTCAAAACCTGTCAGTTCATCTCCTGCTCTGTGTGCATTCTTTAATCAGGTCCATCTTGCAGTGCTGCTGGATGCGATGAAGAATTATTTGAGGAACGCACTTTCCCTTTAATCCTGAAAAAATTGGAAATATTTCATGGCCCAACATTGAGAAACCAGGGGAATGTTTGTTTGCAGCTGTCTGGACTGCTCAGGAATCCTTGTGGTGCGTAATTAATACAGATTTATTCTTGAGGAGTGGTGGCGTGGACAGGAAGTTCAGGGCATGTGTTAGGGGAACTGGATCTGACATTCAGTTTGTGAGCAGTTACTTCACAGGAGTGCTATTGTCTTGCCTGAATAGAAAATCCCCTGAAGTGCAGCGCAGCGTTGAAACAGAAGCATCAACACTAACGTCTGTCTCTCTCTGCTCCTGTTACTGTTCGTGGTTTGAAGTGAGGCGAAGCTTTGACAGCTGGAAGCAAACATCTCCTTGGCAACAGTGCACTCGTTTGATTTCAATGTCAAGAAAGATAGACGTGGGGAGGCGTGGCAGCTTTTAAGAGGCTTCAGCTACAGTTATACTTACTTTGTCAAACCAAGCAGCAGGTTGGACCGAAGGACTCAGTGGGTAGACCCGGACCTTCTTATCCACATCCTCCCGAATATGTGCTTGCAGGCCGACCTTAGACCCAGTTGTCACCCAGCCTGACCCAGTCATCCCTTTTGTGTCTGCAGGGGATTATCCGGCTGTAGGTTAAATCCTTAGAGACAAGGCTCTCGGCTCCATGTGCAACGCAGAGTAGTCTCTTAATTGCTCCACTGTTTCAAGTGTATTACGCTAACTGACGGCTGGTTTACATTGTCTCATGTGGGTTTCATAAATGTTTCCAGTATGGATAACTTCAACATCACAGAAGGCGTAAAAAAATCACTGGCAGCCTTGTTTAAGTCCCAAAAACAAAGGGGTTGGGCTGCTAACATGTAGTTGAAGAAATGCTGCGGTCTGTGGTGAAGTGGGAGAAGTTTAAACACACACTGTTGCAGCTATTGTGGTATCAGTCTTTGACTAAGGCGTTAGGATTCTTTGTGAAACTTGTCGCAGATGTGTCCATGCACTTTATTTATTGCTGACATTTACATGTAAGTGGAAATGGAGAAGCAACGCTGAACTTTCATGGTGGAAGCAATCATCAGTGTGAAAATGACAGTGGAAGAAGAAGCAGTTTGTTCTTGTTAAGCCATGTGCACTCATCTTCTTTATTGTGACAATTTCCTTTTTGTCCATCACTTCCCCCGTGTCTATAAATAGTTTTTATGATGAGACCATAACATTCTTGTGGTATCTGTATCTGTTTTATTTATGACTTGTAGGTAGATATCAGTAATTCCTCACCACGTCAAGAGTCTTTGTTTAAGATGGTATCATTTTCAAGGTCTCAGCCTCCTTCCAATAGCAACATCAGACCATAATCACACCGTCATCATTGCGTATCAAGGCTACATGGAACACCATTAGCCTTTAAGGTCAGTGTACTGTGGTAATGTAGACTTAAATGAGATTGTACTGCTAATCTCATATCAAAAATGTCACTAGATGCATCACAAGAATCTAGGGAACTCCACAAATGTCATCACGCCACAAAACCCCGTGGTATTGTTTTCCACTGGCAGTACTGACAGATGAGACTCCAAACAAAAGCCTTTCTTCCCCTCCGATGCTCTCTGATTGTCATGGTCTCTTCTGTACGCGTAGAAGGTGATAAGGATTACAATAGTATAATGATTTGGATCTTTAAAGATGGCATATAAATCACACCTGTGGATTTCATAATTTGTCACTGCTGCCAAGGTATTTACTACATCTGGCATTAATTTAACGCTTACAACATAGAGGATCAACGTAACAGCCTTAGGTAACCAAATGTGGGTTGTAGTGTATTTCCTCTGGTGTCCCCCATAGGACTTTATTTTGCAAAAACATATGCGCAGTTGTCAATGATATGAGATAAATCTTTTTTTTATCTGGTTTGAATTGTGCCGTGAATTACACAAGTCAAGAAAGTCGCAGTCGCACATCAGCAGTTTTGCAACCAAGTGCAACTTTCTTAACTTGCAAAATTATTTTTTACATTGACAAATATCATGTGTCATTTATGGCACCATCAAACTGAATTAAAAAATGTCTCCATAGTGTCTAACCATAGAATTTTTTCTAAAATAAAGCCCTATAGTGGTCCATTGAAAGGGGAGGGACTTAGCATCTCTGTGCCCTTATTCGAAACATCACTAGCAACAATTTTTGTTCACTAGTTTAACATTTAACAATCTCAGAATAGTTTTTGGATTATTTGCTTCACATTAAATGAGCAGAAATTCAATTGAATGAAAGAGAATAAAGAGCTTTTGTCAGTTACTTGCAGTCTTATAAGTAGCTTACTCTTTGAGCGGTAGCTTGCTAGCAAGCAAAACACTTTATCCATGTTAGCGGATTTAAGACAATGCTAACATGAAGCAGGTATTATGTTTACCATGTTAAACATCTTAGCATGTAAGCATTCTCAACATTTACTAACTAGAAGGGCACTCGAAGAGCTCAGACCTCTGCCAAGGCCCAATGTCCTATCTTGTAGTGTTAATGAAAGCCAAAAATACTTAACAAATCCGCCCTGTAAATTTGGATCCACACCAAAATTTAATGGGCTCTATCCACAAAAAATTAAGCCAGTGCAGAGGTGCCAAAAACTGCAGTGCCTTGAATGGCCACTTGAGGCTGGCTCCAAAAGTGTGTCGATCCCCAAAGATCTTTGTGTTAAAATCCCCAACATAACAGCAGAAATAAACATGTTTAGGTCTCTAAAACTAACATTATAAAACATTTATGACAACAATATAGGCGGAAAATTATTTTTTTATATATAACATTTAATTTTAGTTAAGGCTTTAAGTTATGTGTAATTAAAGGGACACTTTGCTGAGTCTGTTTTCACTGCGGTGTGGGGACCGTGTGAGATGAAAGGTACTAAGGTGCCGCCAGCTCCCACACAGACCTGTTTGAAAATAGGCAAAGTATCCTTTAGATTGGTAGGCTCTCACTATTGTCCTTGAGTTCTAAGTCTGATCCACCCCTCGCCCCTCCACAGCTCCGCCCTCTCATCCAAATATGGTCACTTCTGGCTTCAGAAATTGCCAAACTCAAGGCTTCAAAATCCAAATCCAATCCAATCCAAACCAATGGGTAATGTCACGGTGGTTAATGCCATTACTTAATAAAGTCTGTGGTTGTTCTTTGGCCCATGCCACACCCTTCCACCATTTTTATGAAAATATGGCCAGTAGTTTTTCCGGAAGCCTGCTGAGAAACAGACAAACAACCTAAAAAATATCACATAACATAACATATCTTGGCAGAGGTAATCGAGTCCGATATCTCCTCATAATATGGCAATAGTTTTGTCATAGAAGTGTAGTTTTATTCAGTAATAAGGCCTTCCAGAGGTATTTGTCGAATATATATCTCTTTCTCTATCTCAGTCTAATTAATTAATTAAGATTAGATTTAGGGTATCATTAGTCAAGACACAGAGAGAGACTGTTCCACTGAAAACTTTCCATTCTGTCAATAACGTGGAGATGTTGATAAGAAAGTGGTTTCTCCACAGGCACACACAGAGCTGATAAGGCTCCCTGACAGAGTTTATGAGTCTACACACCATCAGAGTAAATGGTGCTCTTTTACTTCTGAACAGCTGTCTCAGGGTTGATTGATAGTGTGTGTTAAAAACTAGATTTCTGCGTTTTCTTCAGCTCACAGATCTACCTGCCGGCTCTGACACTGGCATGGCGCCCAGATTCTGTAGTAGAGCAGGTCACACACATGTAGGAGCTGCAATTAAGCAACAGGCATCTGAAAAACGGTTAAAATGTGATGATACAATTAGATAAAAGGTTTGCCTTTGAGATTTAATAGAATGTAAGGTATGCAGGAATGAGGTGAAATGCTTAACCTTCAACTCAGTCGTTCATGGATACACAAAAGCATGCAACTGATACTCTACTAAAATGTAACACAGGGATAATCAAGGCAGGGTCGACTGGATCTAAGACTGGATTTAAGAGGTTTTTCATTAATCTTGATCTCTGGTCCTACAATAAGATTAGTCCATTGCCCTTAAGTCTTGACGAGACGAGCCACTCACAAATTGATACATGTGTGTTTTACAGCAATGATCTCACGCCATGCCACTTCATATATAGATGCTTTACTCTGCCACTCCTTTACTTTATGACCATTAAAACGTCACCTGACGGTACATATGTCTTTCCCACCTTCCATCACTTCCTCATCTATCATCGTCGATTGCTTAATGTCTTATTCCACTCCCTGAATACAAATTTTTGAAGGTGGGTAAGGGCGTGTGTGTGTACACATCAAGCTCATCATACTCATACAAGCTTCTTGTCACAGGGTGAAAGGAGCCTGTGGTTTTTCATCGCTAAATGAGTTTTGGTTACCAAGCGATAAAGACATTAGGTCACACAGGGCACAGAAAATAATCAGATCACGCCCAGGATCTGATATTAGTCTTGGTTTTCTTGCTATTTCCTTGTGCTTTTGAGATGACTTACTGGAGAAAACTGTTTGTGCAAGGTGTCCACCCATCAGTAATATGTTCCCTCTGTGGCTGCTGAGAAGGAGCTTTGAATGTAATCATTCAACGCATACAGATGAGGAGACGAGGTAAACGGGCTAAGCCATTATCAAAGACCTCCTAGTGTTTGTACCGCTCCTCAAGCTGCCCTCTGGCTCCTCTGTTCCCCCCTGAACACAAAGTGAAGAGTGGGAGCAGGCTAAACGGGAACAGGCGTCACGACACACTGAACAAACAGAACGCAGCTCTTTCTTTTAAGACGGTCAAATGAAGCGGGTGGCACTTGTGACTGACACATCTTGGTGTTGTAAACAGCCGTCACTTGCGGTACTTCTTATCTGCTGAGTCACAGCTTTTGTCAACTCTTTACGCACTTGCTGTTAATGTTTATTCAAGACACAACCTCTGAGTACAGCTTTAACTCCTGCGATTTTTGGAACATCCCATGATGAGGTCTGAAAAGTTGTCATCTTGAAAATGAAAGTCAGACAGCAGCAATATCTTACTTGATAATAATCATACCTTTTTTTCCTCTTATTGTAGTGGACAGTGTACATGGCCTTATGTTCAGTGTTGGCATCAGTCTGTTTATAGACACATTTTGGTGAAATATATATTATTACAGATACGCCACACTTAAACAAGCAGCTTCCTGTAAAAAGCACATGATCTAATTATATTCTGCACACTGAGTTAATATTCAGAGCTCCTATTTGCTGTGAATGTGAGCATGTGAATACAAACGCATTGACATGGAAATATTTGCTAATTAATGCATTATTTTCCCCCAGTAATTAGCATGAACAATTAAGCTG
Organism: Epinephelus moara; assembly: GCF_006386435.1. Taxonomy (NCBI): domain Eukaryota; kingdom Metazoa; phylum Chordata; class Actinopteri; order Perciformes; family Serranidae; genus Epinephelus; species Epinephelus moara. Next base: position 15,085,518 of record NC_065523.1, on the reverse strand, counting down.
ATAAACTGTGATGTGGATGCTATACAGCTCAGAGCTGCTTCTATCAATATTTGTATAATAACAATGAATCAAATGACTAACGGTGTCGCTCGTTGTGATGAAACCACACAGGATTACTGCAGTTTCTCTCACCTCACCAGAGTATTTTAGCATCCTTTAGCTGATGATTTTGGTTATATGGTCCTCAGCTTTATGTTTTGGTTCACTCTCACCACTCTCATTAGCGGCAGGCAGTGAGTAAGCTGTGTTATACTTGATTCTGATTGGCTGCAGGATGTCCATTAATTCCTGATATAGGACACCTACTAAGCGGTTTCCGGTGAAACTGTCTGCTCAATGTTTTAAATGAATGTGCTGGCTGCATGATATTATCAGCTTGTGTCTAATATGAGTAACCATAGCAACAGGGACGCAAACAAAGCCTTTGTTTACAATTTATTTACAACACTAAGTGCAGTCCATCAGTGCTTTATTCCGTAAACAACACAGGAGGGTGACTGTAACATACAAACTGCAAGAAATACACTGCCCCTCTGAACTTACTGATACTTTATATTACATAAGCGATTCAACACACTACTTCAGGCTTCAGTTGACAGTACACACAGCCTATCATTTGTTTCTGAGTGTCTTGATTTGATTTGGGGACATGTACATGGCTGTATAGCTAGCTAGTGGTGTTGTTAAACTTACTGTTAAAGTGTAGTTACTATTTTTCAATTGTACGCAGTGTAATTCACTTTGAATTGTGCTAGCATAATGTTTGCTTTCTGGCTCAGTTATGAGTCTTATTTACTGGAGTAGTGACCATTGTTTCCATTATGATTTTTCTAGGTGTCAGTCAAACCCTCAGGTTTTACCACAGAAACTGAATAATAGCTCATGAAAAACTTTAGATTTTGATTGTAAAAAGCATGAACATATAAATACGATACGATATGATCCGATGTGATCCGATATAATGCGATGTGATACGGTACAATATACCTTATTGTCCCCGTAGGGAAATGTGTCTTGGACTCCTGAGCTGCCCAAGTATTGTTGCCTTACAAATAGATAATCTTTTTTTTTTACTTTGGCAAGTGACCATGCTACAAGCATGATGATGAGGTGTCCATAATTAGGAATTGTTAGATTCAGCAGAGGCAGCTGTTCTGGTCCCCCTGTCACCCATTAATTCCTGATAATGGACACCTCGTCAGACAGTATCCCCTTACATAGAATCGGTATGTTACCTACCCAGGTGAATAATGGAATTGCCGTTATTTGTTGGACACAAACATGACTTCAGTAATGGTAGTATTGCTGTGTATCACACATTGATTATTTTTCTTGCTTTTGTTTTGACTATAGGAATGACTACAACAGATCCCCTAACACAAAATGTCAACGTAACTCCTGCTGTAACTGCGAGCTCAAATTCAAGCAGCAGCTACTCAACCAGCAGTTTACCAACTTCAACCCCATCAGTCATCAGCACTTTTACTGAGCACAATAACGTCACCACCAGCAGTCCAACTGACTCTCCATCAGCTCCAACCACAGGTTCACCGCTGTCCACTGCAAGCCCAGAGACAAGCCAACCCAACACCACCAGTGAGAATACAAGTACAACACCTGCTCCAGATAACACTCCACCAATCACACACACCAGCAGCGACATAACTACAAGTGCACGCATCACACACACCAGCAACGAGACAACTACAAGTGCACGCATCACACACACCAACAACGAGACAATTACGAGTGCGCCGATAACACACACCGTCAACGAGACTACTACAAGTGCACCAATTACACACACCGTCAACGAGACCACTACAATGCACCAATTACACACACCGTCAACGAGACCACTACAAGTGCACCGGCCACACACAGCAGCAACGAGACAACTACAAGTGCACCGATCACACACACCGTCAACGAGACAACTACAAGTGCACCGATCACACACACCGTCAATGAGACAACTACAAGTGCACCAATTACACACACCGTCAACGAGACAACTACGAGTGCACCGATCACACACACCAGCAACGAGACCACTGCAAGTGCACCAATCACACACACTAGCAACGAGACAACTACAAATGCACCGATCACACACACCAACAACGAGACAACTACAAGTGCACCGATCACACATACCAGCAACGAAACAACTGCAAGTGCACTGGTCACACACACCAGCAACGAGACCACTACGAGTGCACCGATCACACACACCAGTAACGAGACAACTACGAGTGCACCAATCACACATACCAGCAACGAGACCACTACAAATGCACCGATCACACACACCAGTAACGAGACAACTACAAGTGCACCGATCACACATACCAGCAGTGAAACAACTACAAGTGCACCGATCACACATACCAGCAACGAGACAACTACGAGTGCGCTGATAACACACACCGTCAACGAGACCACTACAAGTGAACCAATTACACACACCGTCAACGAGACAACAACAAGTGCACCGATCACACACACCGTCAACGAGACAACTACAAGTGCACTGATCACACACACCAACAATGAGACCACTACAAGTGTACCAATCACACACACTAGTAACGAGACAACTACGAGTGCACCGATCACACACACCAGCAATGAGACAACTACAAGTGCACCAATCACACACACCAGCAACGAGACAACTACAAGTGCACCAATCACACACACCGTCAATGAGACAACTACAAGTGCACCAATCACACACACCGTCAACGAGACCACGACGAGTGCACCGATCACACACACCAGCAACATGACGACTACGATTGCACCGATCACACACACCGTCAACGAGACAACTATAAGTGCACCGATCACACACACCAACAACGAGACCACTACAAATGCACCGATCACACACACCATCAACGAGACCACTACAAGTGCACCGATCACACACACCGTCAACGAGACCACTACAAGTGCACCAATTACACACACCGTCAACGAGACAACTACAAGTGCACCGATCACACACACTGTCAACGAGACAACTACGAGTGCACCGATCACACACACCAACAATGAGACAACTACAAGTGCACCGATCACAAACACCGTCAATGAGACAACTACAAATGCACCAATCACACACACTGTCAACGAGACCACTACAAGTGCACCAATCACACACACCAGCAACACGACAACTACGAGTGCACCGATCACACACACCAACAACGAGACCACTACAAGTGCACCAATTACACACACCGTCAACGAGACAACTACAAGTGCACCGATCACAAACACTGTCAATGAGACCACTACAAGTGCACCAATTACACACACCGTCAACGAGACAACTACAAGTGCGCCGATCACACACACCGTCAATGAGACAACTACAAGTGCACCAATTACACACACCAGCAACGAGACAACTTCAAGTGCGCCAATCACACACACCAACAACGAGACAACTACAAGTGCACCGATCACAAACACCGTCAACGAGACAACTACAAGTGCACCAATCACACACACCGTCAACGAGACCACTACAAGTGTACCGATCACACACACCAACAACGAGACAACTACAAGTGCACCGATCACAAACACTGTCAATGAGACAACTACAAGTGCACCAATCACACACACCATCAACGAGACCACTACGAGTGCACCGATCACACACACCAGCAATACGACGACTACGAGTGCACCGATCACACACACCAACGAGACCACTACAAGTGCGCCAATTACACACACTGTCAACGAGACAACTACAAGTGCACCGATCACACACACCATCAACGAGACCACTACAAGTGCACCAATTACACACACCGTCAACGAGACCACTACAAGTGCACCGATCACACACACCGTCAATGAGACAACTACAAGTGCACCAATCACACACACCGTCAACGAGACCATCACAACAATAACCACTTCAGCTGTTCTAACTACAACTACACTAACAAACTCTACTAACCCCTCTCCTGAGACTCCTGCATCCACCACCACACCCCTATCCTCCGCTGTCACCACACACACAACACTCACAGCTGGAACCCCTTCCTCTTCACCTACCTCCATCTCCACCTCCAGTTCACTCCCTACAAATACCTCCCCAGGCAGTAGCACCGCATCCCCCACTGGAAATACCACCACCCCTAGTCCCTCAACAACCACCTCAGGAGGTAGGACTAACAGCATGATGAGTGTTGATGTGTGTTCATACAGATTAATGTACTATAACATGCAGGTGAGTAGGAATTTAGTGAGGACCATGCTGCATCAAGCCATTTTACAAGTGGGATGATAGATGCAGTCTTTTGGAGTAAGTCTCCGAATCTTTGAACCTTTGAACCTTTGAACCTTTGCAGTCAATACTAACATTAGCATACTAACAATTTCACAATGACAGTGCTAACAGGGTGATGCTTAGAAGGTATGTTTACCAGGGCTCACCACCTTAGTTTAGTGTGCTTACATTTGCTGACTAGCTCTATTAGACACTGATGTTGGCTGTGTTTCTATTTCAATGTCCTTGGACTGATCTATATATATATGTATATGTATATATATTTATGTTACAGTTACTGGCCACACCACTTTGACTCATTCAACTGAAACAGCTAATGGCACTACAACAGCCTCATCCACCACCACACCAACCTCCGCCACTACTATCTCTACTGGTACCACCATCACTGGAACCACCCTGCGACCAACAGACATCACCACCAAAAATGCTACCACCACTCCAGCCCCCAACACCACCATCACTACTGGCACTACCATTACTACTGGTACAACCCTACGACCAACAGACGTCACTAGCAAAAATACTACCACCACTCCAGCCCCCATCACCACCATCACTACCGGTACCACCATCACTGGTACCACCCTGCGACCAACAGACATCACCACCAAAAATGCTACCACCACCACTTCAGCCCCCAACACCACCATCACTACTGGTACCACCATACGACCAACAGATATCACTACCAAAAATACTACCACCACTCCAGCCCCCATCATCACCACCACCATTACTACTGGTACCACTATCACTACTGGTACGACCCTGCGACCAACAGACATCACCACCAACTCCACCACAGCAGCCCCACCCATCCCTCCAGCCATAGGTTCGTATCATTCAAAGGTTCAAGTTTCAGGTGCATGGTGTCATCTACTGACTAGAAAAATTTAACAGATTTCCTGAGTGGAATTAAATCCTGCATACACAAGGTCCTGCATGTTTTTGTGCTAAAATGGTTTACAATCAGAGTTGGGTATAACGCGTTAAAAAGTAACGTTAGAGTACTTTGATTAGTTTTTGCAGTAACGAGTAACCTAACGCGTTAGTTTGCTGTTTGAGTAATCAAATACTTAAATACATTTTCAAACAAGACATCAGTTACTTCCGTTACTTTTAGAACGCTGGTCCTTCAGCTCCGAAACAGCAACGGCTGTCGTTTAGTTCTAATAACGGAGATAATGTTAAACCTATCAGTCTGAAAGAAGCCAGTCTAAATAGGTGGAGTAGGACTCACTGACAGACATATTTCAGACTCAGGACTTGCATTATGCCTGGTACACGCTACACGCTGGTACTCACCAATTATCCCCGGTCATCTTTCACGGCGTGTGTGATGTCATCGG
>NC_065523.1:15032257-15079534 GCF_006386435.1 Epinephelus moara | reverse complement strand
CCATAACTTTAATTTTGGAGACAAAAAAATGTAGGCTTAGCGCCCTGTGGTCCATTGCCCAATAGGAAATGTAGAATACTCAAAAGTACTTTAAAAGTGCTTGAGTTACTTTTCTCAGGGAGTAACGTTGGAAGTACTTTTAAAGTAATTGAGTTACTTTACTCAGGGAGTAACGCAGTAAAGTAACTGGTTACTTTTTTAGAAAGTAACGTAGTAACGTACTTTGATTACTTTTAAAGTAACCCTTACCCAACACTGGTTACAGTACAAAAAAAGGGGTGATTTGTTTGTACCTGCTTAGCATCAAAGGGCAGACTGACATAGTTAGCAACTGGCTGGTGAACACAGTGGAGCATTTAGGAGCTAAATGGCAAGATAATTCCCTCAGGAGTTGGTAGCGACCAAAAACAGAGCATAATGGAAGGTTCATATTGGACTTACATTAATCAGCTGGTTGGAGACATGGCTTGAAAGGAATGATAATTGTTTGTTGGCAAGTTTGCTATATCAGCTCAAAAGGTGATGCTGTCAATGCTTTGTTCTCAACTTGTTACCACTCCCCCCAAGTGGCAAAAAACAGTTATTACAGGTCGGACATAAATTGTTCAATATGAGATCAAAGAAAATCAGATGGCAAGTTGTTTAATGCATCCATTTTTTTTTTCAATCTCTCGTCAGTGTGCCCTGCCATCCCATGCCCTCTTGAAAGCGTCTGTCTTAACGGTACTTGCCAGTGTATCACCGGTAGCTTTCTGGTGGATGGCCAATGTGAACGCGGTAAGATCATAACATGTCATGTCTTGTCAGATGACAAATTCCCATAAGAGAGGTCAAAACAGGGTGATGGCCTTGAAACTTATCATTTCCTCTCCTCCTCTTAACATAGCCCAAGTGTTCCCCGGCCAGCTTCATATCACCTCCTTGGAATTTGAAAAAGGAATGAGCGACAGGTCCTCAGAAATATTCCGGAAGACAGCAGCAGAGATCTCAGCAGCGGTAGGTTGTGAGCTGAAGAAGCATTTTGGATTTCAATAATCGATGCGCCTGTCTCTCAGTCCTTAAATGACATGCGTATTCTGTTTCATAGCTCAGAGATGCCCTCAAGAATGAGCCGGGGTATAAACAATCTGATGTTGTGCAACTTCAGTGAGTATTTTTTTTATTTTTCCTACTGCTGGAAGATAGTATGCCATAGGTTAAAACATTTTTTAACCATTTTTGGTGCTTCTCTATAATTCTCTAGACCAGGAAGTGTCCAAGCAACTGTAAATAACATCTTTGAAAACACCAGCTCCACCCAAGAGTCTGTCGATCAGGCCATTAATAAGGCTATAGCCACCTCAACAAATGAACTGTTTGCTAATGCTACGTTTACAAGTAAGTACTGCTAGTACAGAGATTGATCTTGGAGGAGAACCTGACATGCATGAGCTACAACTACATTATTTTAAGAAGAGGGGTTTTCTCATACACCTGTTTTACTTCTCATCTGTCGTAGGTACAAACCTGTGTGCACAGGAGCCATTTCCCTGTGATGTCTCCACCACAATGTGCACAGATATAAAAGGCCGGGCTGTGTGTTCCTGCAAAGAGGGCTACATCTCCATCCTGTACTCAAACACCAGCTGCAAAGGTATAAGCGACAATATTCTTTATTTGTCTCCCTTATTAAGACAGATTTGAACAAGCAGACTAGGATATACTCTAGTATTTATGTTGTCTTTTATGTTAAAAATTGTGTACAATGTCCTGCTACTATAGCACCATAAATCATAAAGCCTCATGTGCACACTTCATGAACTGACGAACCACAGCTTCTGAGACAAGCTCAAGTGAAGTTGCCCAGCTGACCTACAGTTAAGAAAACTGTAACAAACCCTTCTTATCCTCAGTGAAATACTTGTGCGTGAGAATGAGGGGGAGAAACAACAGGGAGCGAGACTCACAGACAAGGTCAAGAGCTGTAGCCTTTTCTCCACGCTGACCCTTGACTCTCACTTCATTTATCTCTCGAATTTATTTCTTTTTAACAGGGGTTGTTTCCCTGGAAACATGTGAAAGCATCACAGCTCTGTCTCTCTCTGCGCCGCTATAGGAAGAGCAAATACAGAATAAGACTTTTGGACAAATGCTGCATACAGTTCCTCTCCCAGGAAATACATAATGTGAAACTATGGGCTTGTTTGTTATGGTCATCGTGCAGCCTCGGTATAAAGAGGCTCTCATTGTGCTCATGTTTTCTTTGTGTGTGCAACCAGGCGGACCGTGCGTCTCCGTCTACCGTGACTGAGTCTGAAACTGTAGCTTGTTATGTTTGTGTCTCTTTGTACTAAAGATTGTGTGTTTCTCTTTGTAGCATGTCCAAGCGGGCAGAGGGCAGTAGGGGACACGTGTCAACCGTGAGTACACACTTTGAATATTGTTTATAGGTGAAGTTTTTCATGTGGAGGTGTGTGGTGTCTGTTTATCACTGTGTGTGTGGTACATGTTAATGTGTAGGTAGCTCCCCCTTGTGGATTCAGTGTTAAATTCCATTAATGTGTTACATTACAGCCCTGATATACAAATATTATTGTGTTTAAATGGTCTTTGCTTTTTTTTTTCTCAGATGTGCGTTTGGATATGCTGGCTTCAACTGCAATGACTGTGAGTAATGACACTGTTTTCGAAGGCAAAAATGCAGCAGCAGCAGCAGCAGCAGCAGTAGGAACAGTTACGGGCTGCTGACCCATAAAAATCTAAATGTGTCTTCATGTGTGTGTTTACAGCGGCTCTGCTGGCAGTTGTGGTCATCTCCTGTGTACTCGGAGGAATTCTTCTGATCATTGTCCTGGCTTTGCTCATATACTGCTGCTGGTGAGAATATAAAGAAAAACACATGGCTATGTTTTTTCTGCCACAGACATAAAATTAGTTTAAAATTTTAGTTGAAAAGTGAATTTTTGAAGTAAAATATTCAGTATTGTTTTAATGTTTTATTTCAGTGTGTTGTCCAGACTAGTCTTACACTGAAAAACAACTTTAATCACTCATTCTTTTAAAGGGTGATTTTTTTTATTTTTATTTTTAACTGAGACCCTTTTTTCCCCATGTTTTTGTGTCTAAGTGATTTATGTTAGCAGCCTTTTTTGAAATTGGTCCAGTATGGAGGGGACCCCTGCAGCCAGCAGCGGCTCAGATCATTACTCAAAGTGTCTGAGAACATTATAGAAATGTCCCTTCATACAGAGACCATTTTGTTAAAGAATACGATCATTTTTTTGTAACCAGAAACGACCCTGAAATCGCCATTGCCAAACCCACCAGCCTCCATTTAAATAAACATGTCATTTTAGCATGTATAGAGCCAGCATACCTTCACATTTAATCGGGTGAATTAAGGGTTTATTTCAACCAAACCAGAGTTGGTGATTGTTGGAACATTGGAAAGACAAACCAAGAAGGCTTTTGTGAGGTTTATTTTGTGTCTTTTGACTTTAAGTGACGTTTATTTTACAATAATGAAATTAATATTTATTTGAATGGATTTTGTGACAGTGATTTTGGGCTCTCTCTGCTTAAACAAAAAGGTCCATCTCAGTCGGGATCCTTTTTATAATATTGCCAGACTCTCACAATAAAAAGCCGAGCCTGTCAATGGCAAAAACAAGAGCTTTAGTGGATGTAAATTGTTGGTGCACTCATGCCCCAAGTGGTTACATTGCAGCCTGTTTCGCCACTGCCGGCTGCAGCAGTCACCTCAATACTGGGCCAATTAAAAAATTGTTCCTATGAGACTCTTACACACAGAAACATAGGAAGATAGGGGTCCAGGTGAAAAAATACCCAAGATACCCTTTAAAGAGGTTGTTACATGTAACTCAGAGGTCTAAAAATCTCAACCATGTTCAACCCAGTGTTTCAGTCTTTTAACATGCACCCTGACAAATTAATACTTAATGAGGTTAGAGGAAAACGATGGCAGTGTTCAATACTCTGAAATGACTAAAAACCAACAATGACTTTCTTTTAAAGATTCATGATTCCTTAAACAGCTGAGCATTGTAGGTTTTAGCAAATATTACTCAAACAGGTGTTAATAAGAAATGAGTCAGGGCCTAATTTCAGCTGTGGACTAACACATATTTGGTGTTTTAGTGAGTATTTATGGCAACAGGATGGTGTATGAGTGATTGGCTAAAGTTTTGGACAACACTGGAGCTCTGAAATAAACAAAAACAAACATTTTCAGGCACATTTACTTACTTTTGTCTGCACATTAGGAGGGGATGCTCAAGGAGCAAGGCAGACTACAGCAGCAGTCCTTACTCATCAGGTGACGTGAGCCAGCCCTGGCCCACTGGCATCACCCCCATCCCCCGCGCCACAACTAACTTTGACGCAGCTACTCCCATAGAGATGACAGAAGGGGGCAGCACTCATGTCCTGGTGGACAAAAAGCATCAAACCAATGGCTCGGTGAGTTATCGCACGTTCCGCCGTCGTCTCTGTTGTCTGAACTACTCACCACTAATCCTCACACTCACAGTTTTGCATAGCGTTGATCATCCACCTATCAGCCTTCACCCTTTTAACACATCCAGCAAGCATGGATTCGATCAGTTAAAAGTACATCTAAGTGTCGGTTAAAATATGGCTAAATTAGTTTGAAAGTGAAAGCTTTTTGCACATATAGTCTCCATATCACTGTTATTTGAACGCCATTTTAGTGCTAGAGCTATACACTGAAACAGTCTTTTAAAGGCTTTTCTACCAAATTTAGCTTAGTTATAACCCTTGACACCTGGACGTTTTTTAACCTGCAAATCGACAAATCCATGCTAACTGGGCACATGGTCACCGAGTATCATGTCACAGACTCATTAAATGCTTTGGTGATATGTTTTAAAACGTATGCACACCAGTATCTTTTTGCCAATAATCCAGATTGTATATATATATATATATATATATATATATATATATATATATATGTATAGTGTTAGCACATAGGTCCCTCCCACACTCCCTGCTTTGCCTGACTCCCAGTATGTTGCTTTAGGGGTTTCAGCAGAAGCAGAAAGGATGGAAAAAGGTAAGGCATGGCTTTGCTTTCAGATTCTGATTTGCCTCGGTGCCCCCTGCTGATGATTTAGACAGGCCACAGGGGGAATTAAGGTGGCAGGATTTCCAGGGTGATTGATGGGAAGCTTCATGAGAAATCTCTGATTGATGTGTAAAACCGTGTGCTTTTATCTATATGTCAATGTAGTGAGTGACAATTCAAAGAGGCTGTGCTGATGGTAGTTTGGGGAGTAGTCATTTTCACTGCACATTGGTGACTGTGGTTACTTGTGCATGTTTGCTTGGCTTTTGTAAAGTGTCCGTGTATGAATGTTTGAAGTCTCTACATCTGAAAGGCACTAACACGCTCACTGTGTCCACTGACATTTCAGTCGGGATCATACGATCTCAACCCAGAAGGAATGAACACCTTCAAAGGTAAAAATCCATCCCGTTACTCCTATCTGGTCCAAGGCCACGAGAACCCCTACTTCTTACCAGGAGACGACAGGAACTGAACTCATGAAACCCATGCAGAAATGAAGAGCATGGTATCAAAAAGAAGCCACACACATTAGAAACTCTGGGTCTACAGGCACACTTCCTGAGCAGGACCAGGTTATTTATACTTTTTTGAACTGGCTTGGATTAAAGACAAATAACAAAGGACTTTTTTTTATCTGGGAAACAGCCACCAAAGAGATTCACTCATACGAGCAAGAACATTTAACCATTTTTTTTAAGTGAGATTGTGTCTGTAAATGTTGCTGATCATAACCAGTAGATGTCCCTGTTGCTCAGTGTAATTCTTCTATTGTCTTACAAGATACTTCTGACTTTTTTAAATTCTTTTAAGAAATCATCCCGTAGTCTTTTTAAAATGAAGCTTCTTACGTTGCTAATTGCACTAAAGTGTGTGTTAAGTTTACCTCCAGTTTTCCTCTGAAACCAAAGGTAAACTGAATGTAGGCTTTCAGGGGCTAATAGATATTTTTCTTATGGGTATAATTATTTTTTAGAAGAATAAATCTTGTACGACTAAAGGGGCTGGATCCCTGGTTGGGATATTTTCTAAAGGGATTTATATCGTAGCTGAGAGCTCTGTATGTGTCGACGCTGCACTTGCAGAATGTGCCTGTTTTAATCGTCTGTTTGACAAACAGGAAACATGTAAAGCTGGTGATAAAGCCTGTCTCCTGGATGTGCCAATTATCACTTGTATACATTTCTTTTTTTGAAAACTCTTATATATATTTATCCTCATGTGTCTGAGACAGTGCACTATTTTATGTGTGTAAATGTTTTGTAAATAATTGAAGATCTTTTGGCAGAGCATGTGTCTGTGTATATATATATATATGCAATGGAAATAAATTAATTTAAATACAGCAGTCTTGCTTTTTAATCATTGCTGGATGTAAAAGTACTTAAATGGCTTCAGTGCCCCATAATCTGTTTAGAGTAAGAAGGTACTCTTCTCATATTCATATCTGAATAGATTATCTTCTTAACCATTATGTTGTGTTTGAGGACCTGGAAACCAAAGGCTGTCTTTAAACATCCATAGCAGTGTTGGTATGCCTCTGCATTGGCGATAGCGTTGCAGGAAGCATTATGTTTTCGGTTTGTCTGTCCATACGTCCGTACATCTGTCTGTATGACTGCCCCATTCTCATGAACGCAACACTATATCTCAAGAACACCCTTAGGGAATTTCTTCAAATTTGGCACAAACGTTCACTTGGACGATGAACTGATTAGATTTTGGTGGTCAAAGGTCAAGGTCTTTATTTATTACTTTATTATTTTATTTATATAGCACCTTTAGTGCTTTATAGCCTTGACCTTTCATCCGTCTCATTTTTGTGGACACGATATCTCAAGAACACCGTCAGGGAATTTCTTCAAATTTGACACAAATGTCCACTTGGACTGAAGAATAAACTGATTAGAATTGGTGGTCAGAGGTCAAAGATCAAGTTTGTTTTGAACTCACAAAACATGTTTTTGGCCATAATTTAAGAATTCTTATTCTTATTCTGACAAAACTTCACACAAATGTCTAATAGGATATAATGATGAAGTGGTGACATTTTATATCCAAAAGATCAAAGGTCAGCTTCACTGTGATGTCATAATGTTCTACATGAAACACTTTTCTGGCCATTACTCAACCTCATATCTAAGGAACAAAAGAGGAGACATTTGGTCAGATACTGAATTGGTGACACTAATCTTGGGTGCCTACCTTGAAACTGTGCTGATTGTGTAGATCTTTTGTGCTGCTGGGGGAAGATGTGTGTAAACTGAAAGAGAAACTTGACTGGTACACAGAGGCATACAATTCTAGTATCATCTTGAAATGACTTTTCAATAGAATATCTGGTAAACATTACTTTGAAAGCATATATACTCCAAACTGTATGTGTGATTGATATTGACAGGACTTTTTTTACACAGCCCTGCCTCTACCAAATCCCAAATTTGTCTGTTTGGATTTCTGTTATTAGCCTTTTTTAATTGTTTTCTGTTAAGGTCTAACTGGGAGTTCGACCTTTCTGCTGTTTACTTGAGCTCAAACATGAGTAATGTCACTATGTAGGTTAACATACTGTAGTTTTTTTGGTTTGTGAATTACTTTTTGGCCAACAAAATAAAAATATTTGCTTCTGTAAAGTCCATATAACAAATATGACATGATATATTTTCTTATTTGGAGTATGGTCATGTCTGTATTCTGTCACATTCATCAAATCAAATGTACAAGCCCACTTTTCTACATTTTGGGTTTTAATGAGGTCAGAAGAAAAAAAAAAACTTACCGGGAAACAACTACCGAAATTATTATTAACACTTATACACATATAGCAGTGGGGTCTTTGGGACAATGCTAATGCTTATGTCAATAAATCAAAAGTAAGTTCTGGAATTTTAAGTCTAAGGTTAAGGAAGTTTGTGGAGTAAGTGTGATACACATCACTCCACTGATCAACAGGAGGCAGTAACACGCCAGGACATGCCAGTAAAGACAGAGGAAGAAGAGCACAAACTAGGAACTGCAAGGTAAGGTAGAAAAATAGAGGTGTGTTTTATTAATGTCTTTAGGATTGAGGACATATTTCAATTATTTTTTGTGTCTCTTAATGCTATTTTCTTCATATGTTTATATAGGCCTGTACCAAAACTAATGAAACAGTGGCAGCTCTCAGATTGAGTAGCCTGTGTCTGAGAATTTGCATTTGCAAAGTTCAACATTTGTTTACAAGAGCCAAACAAGGATTTGCAAACATCACCACTTTCATTTAAACTGAATGATGTGTAAGTGTTGGTGCAGTTCATTTACATATCATGGCAGCAGAAGGACCTAAATAAATGGCCACATGATTCACAGTGTTAATGAGATTATTCTTAGAGGTGGGATTTATGTTGACTGTGCAGTTTACCCAGAAATGCTCTATCTCCCTGCCTGGCCTGCTGTGCTGCACTTTGTCACCGTGAGTGACGAGGTGTTTGAAGGCCTCAGAAGTTTTATGTTGCTGTTTGTGGAAGACTTGGCTGGCAGTGTGTTGGCATTACAGTCCAAGAGTCTGCTCCTCACAGGCTCGGAAAAGCTGGGATTTGGTTTGCTGGGAGGCTGGGAGGCTAAATCTGGCTTTGCCAGGCCTTAATCTTGGGCACTGGGTCACTGGAACACACTGTGACTGGCATACAGGGCTACACATCACATGCACATTGTGTGTTTGTTTGTGTTTGCATGTATGGAGTAAGTGTGTGCGCATGTGGTTATGTACCATCCTGATCTGTAGATTAATATCAATGCAGCTGCAGGGCTGGATTTTAACACTCGCGTGTGTGTGTGAGTAAAATAACATAAATTAAGCAGATTTTGCTTATGTGCATTCAGGAAATGTGGCTCAAGTTGCAATGTTTGTGTGGTCTATTTAACCCTCCTGCAGTAATGAAACTGGAGGAGTTTAGGCGTTGTGATTGAAGACTGTCACCATTCGCCAGTGTTTTTGTGAATAAATTACTTTTTCATGCAAAGATTTGCCACCGATTTACCATCTGTCATTGTCAATTTTGTCCTGCAGCTGCTGTCTTTGTTGGTTGAATAATTATAAAGATAAATGTCCTTTAAAGGGACAGTTAACCCCAAAATCAAAATAATTTTTTCTGTCACCTGTTGTGCCATTTATTGATCTAGATGGTACTCAGCTTGTGGTGCTTGAATCACAAATAAATAAATAAAACATTTGAAAAACTCATCAGCAATGTCTCTTTCCAGAAATCATGACCTGGTTACTCAAGATAATCCACAGACCTTGTTGTGAGCAGTTTCATGTAGGAACTATTTTCTTTCTACTGAACTATGCTCCGAAACCGCATCACTACGCAGGAGGAAGTGTGCATCTACTCATGAACGAGAGGTCTGTGACAGCACGAGATGTAGACATTCCTTGACCGTGCTGTAACACCTGCTAGCTCGTTGGTGCTAGGTGAGCTAGCAGTAGATTCACACTTACTTCAGTGTGGTGATGTAGTTTGAAGAAACTGCTCACAACAAGGTCTGTTGATTATCTTGAGTAACTGGGTCATGATTTCTGGAAAGAGACATTGCTGTTGAGTTTTTCAAATAATTTTTTTAGGGCTTTGAGCACCACAAGCTGAGTTCCATCTAGTTCCATTATATTGGAGAGAAGGCAGACATCTCTACAGCCGATATCTCCAACACTCAGCAACTCACACCAAAACAATCCAGACTGATAAACAGCACTACAGGTAAGAGGAAAATTATGTATTTATGATTTTGGGGAGAACTATCCCTTTAAGTTGGCCTAAATATAATTCACCTGTTAATTCAATCAATTTTATTGCATTATCACATTAACAAGAATAACAAGAGTAACGTATTTTGAACACAAAATGTTTTTATAACGGTTATGGATTCTCCTGGCTTGATAACCTTCTGTTATTAGCAGCAGTTGAGATTGCTGGATATTGATGCTTTTTGTCAAAAGTTCTGGGACAGAAGCTCACTTCACACAAACATGGAGTCATGGAGCAGCTGAACATTTTAATGATATCATAGATAAAACTATGCTGTATCATTTAATGCTGTAGGATGATAGAAGTGTTCATTAAATATGTCTAGCTGTGCAAAAATTGCTTAAAGAGTGAGAGAAATAAATTATGAAAAGCTTTTATCTTTTGTTACATTTCCTCTACCATTAGTGGACCTCAGGGAAACTGGCAAAAAAACAAAAACCATAAAACTGGTGGTCAAGATAAAACAGAGCAGTATTTCCAAATTTCAAGACAGCCGTTAAATTTAAATGTATAAACTGTGTGAGGAACCAGAACCCCCCATTAACTTGAATTATACTGTACACTTGATTTCCCTCTCTGTCTGTAATGGACTCCTCTCTGTGTCGGCCAAGGCAGCGGTTCTCAGCTGTGGAGGAATGCATCGTATTTTGTTCCCATTACCAGCCTGCCAACTCCTGGCTCTGTCTGCTGCAGCACATCCCATCAGCCCACAGGCTCAGCTGACCGATCAATAGACCACTTAGCGGCCGTGAGCTACACATCCTCAGTCATTTGACCTGCTGGAGCTGTGGGAACGGCCACGCAATCCAATAAGCATCGAGCCAATGAGACAAGCGAGCTGGACCGCCAACTTGAGGAACTTCCCCTCCCTGAGAGGCTGTTCCCAGGATGGGAGGATACAGTGCTCTGCAGATCAGGCCTGTTTCATCTGGTGTCACACACTTATGGTGAGATAGAGATGTGGCTCCTCGATGAGATATTGATTCGGCCTCCTTCTTAATAAAGAAACTGTCCACTGAAGACATCTGAAAAAGTTGCACAATCCAGTTCTTCATAACAAGTGCAGTGAAAGTCACTGACTTTTACTTCATTCTCCTTATCCTGGTCAAACTTACTGTGTACTGCAGTATTTTGAAAAATAATGACTTAAATACACACAATTTTACACAACTTATAGCCAGCATACAACTATTGAGTTGGTAACGTAATACTACACCTTTTCAGAATGTTTTAAAGTAAACCAGAGCTGAAACAATTAGTTAGTCAATCAGCAGAAGAGTAATCACCATCTAGTTTGCTTGTCATTCAAGTTACTTTGAAGCAAAAATGCCCAATAATCACTTTCACCACCGTTGTAGTTGTGTGTATTTAAATTAAATTATATAGGTTTATCAAAGTAATTATTTAATTTAATGGTAAAGATATTATACCTTTAGGTTTTTGTCGACTGGTTGGACAAAACACAACCTGTGTATATGTCATCTCGGGCTCTGGTAAATTTTCTAGTATTTTATGGACAAAAATAATTTAATCGAGAAAATAATCAACAGATTAATTGATAATTAAAAGAATTGCCAGTTGCAGCAGTAAAGTAAACTTTGTGGAAGTGATAATCAGATTAATTTTGGCAGCACAGTGATACAGCACTCATATCAAATACAAGAAAAGTATATGTAGTAGTCCAACATATAAATATAACAACAGAATTAAGGCTTTTATAACATTTTTAAAATCAAGCTACATCTTAAAATGTCAGTCAGAATTAAAAACTTGAAAGAACTGAGCATATTTTACAATGTTCCGTATTGTTGCAGACTAGTGAACACCCATTCTCTGCAGCTTTGTGCCTTTTCAATCTGCTGTAATTACATTTTTTTCTATGAAATGACTAAATGTTTAAAGTGACGGACATACAGAGAATTGTCACCCACAAAGACAGAAAAAAATAGTTTGCGACTATTTGGCGAAGAAAGTTAGTCTAGCAGCTAAAGAGCGAGATATTTTCCTAAGGGGTTGGATGAAATTAATGCTAATGTGGCTTTGTGTCTGCTGGATGTGTAAGCAGGGAACTATAACAGCTTTAAGCATACAGCCTGTTCTGCTGCAACCAAGTAACCAAAAAATCAACGAATACCTTTAAACATACAGATGAACTTCAGATAAGGCAGGTTGTCATAGGTAATAAAATGTTGACACTGATGATCTACCGCCTCCTTCATACCCGTCAAAAAACACCAGAATTCAACAACTTTCTTAACATTTAATGTAATGATCAGAGTTTATTATCAAGCTTATAAAAAGACAAAAGTCCTGTCTGATGATATCACATAGGCGTGATGCTTCACTCTGGGACATCACCACCAAGCAGCAGACAGACTGCAGCATATGAAGCAGTCTGAGACAAAGATTAGAGACTTCTTAACTGCAGCAGATGGAGATGATAGTTTGCAAACACTTAAGTTTACAATCCACCATTGCCAACAAAACAATCTAATAAATTCCTGCCAAAGGCCCACAAAGGAAGCTGAAGCCACCTGCTCCACTATTTTACCGCTGTGAATGAGTGGAAACACGCCTCTGTCGCTCTCTCTGCCTTCCTCCTCCTCCTCCTCCTCAGCTTTCTCTCCCTCCTCCTCCTTCTTGCTCTATTAAGTCACACACAAGGCTGTAATTCACTTTCACTAATGCTGCTCTGCAGCAGCCACTGAGGTAAAGAAAATTATGAAACATTTCCCAGCAACCTTATAGATCTCCATTAAAGGCTGCCAAAATAAGCCCTTCACAGTCCTCGTGGGCCTCACACCTCCTCAACAGAATTATAAGCAGAGATATAATCAGGGGTAAAGCCATTTAAACTCAGCATACTCATCATTTTTATGAAAAACAAACAACAAAACAGTTTGTACAGCTATTCACACTGACATTAATATTTAACATATTTAAATGAAGATTTTTTTATGCAGTGTCAATGACTAGACATTTAAATGGGATATTTTAGAGAGGAAGAGAATTCATCTTTATTTTTCTTAAATTATGATCCCATTTTGCCTTTATGATGTCCTTTTTTAACTTGACCTGACTGATGTTGCTCATCTTTTGTACTATGCTGCACTTTTTTGTCTTTTTGCATCTGTTTTGAGGTCATTTTGTATATCTGTGGTCATTTTGTATCCCTTTTAGTCATTTTGCATTTCTTCCTGGTCGTTTGTGTCTCTTTGCCATCATTTTGATGTCTTTTTGTGGTCGTTTTGGTGCCTCTTGTAGTTCTTTTCGCTTTTCTTAGTGCTGGTTGTGCATATCTTTGTGGTCATTTTAAATCTCTGGCTGTTTAGACATCTCTTTGTGGTCATTTTAAATCTGGCTGTTTAGACATCTCTTTGTGGTCATTTTGACGTCTTTTTGTGGTCATTTTGGTGCCTCTTGTAGTTGTTTTGGCTTTTCTTAGTGGTAGTTGTGCATCTCTTTGTGGTCATTTTGGGGTCTCTTTGTGGTTGTGTTGATGTCTCTGTGGTTGTTTTGCAACTCTTTGCGATTGTTTTGGCATCTGCAATTGTTTTTCATCCCTTTGTGACATTTCGTGTGGTTGTTTTGGTGCCTCATGTAGTTGTTTTGGCTTTTCTTTGTGATAGTTTGGCGTCTTTGTGGAGGAATTTTGCATATCTGTGGTCATTTTGAGTGTATTTGGTTGTCTTGGTGTCTCTTTGTGGTGCTTTTGTTGTCTATTGTGGTCATTTTTCATCTCTTTATGATTCTTTTGAGTCTCTGATAGTTTTGGTGTCTGTTGTGGTCATTTTGATGTATATCTGTTGTCATTTTGCTTTGTTTGTAGTCGTTTTGGTGTCTTTGTGGGGTTTTTTTTTGGTGTACATGTGGTTGTTTTTCATCTCTTTGTGATTGTTTTGAGTCTCTTTGATCATTTTGGTGACTCTTTGTGGTCATTTTGGTGCCTCTTCTGGCTGTTTTGGTGTATATCTGTGGTCATTTTACATGTTTTCGACATTCTGGTGTCTATTTGTGGCCATTTTGTTGTAAATATGTGGTCATTTTGTATATTTGTGGTCATTTTGGTGCCTCTTTGTGGTTGTTTTTATGTAGTCTTTGTGGTTGTGTTGTACCTTTGTGGTCATCTTGCATCTCTCTGTGGTGACTGACTTTACAACAAAAAAAAACAACCCGACTCCGGTAGCAGAGGCCCCACCCCTCTGATCCCACCCCTGCTCGATGGGACTGCCTTAAACATCCTTAAGGAAAATATCATTATTTAAATTAAGTAAGAAAGGAGCTAAACTCTTCCAGTAACACAGTCTCAAGCTTTTTTTGAAACCTTACTTCACTCTACTTAGCTCTGTAATCTGATTGGCTACAACCTGATTTGTTATCCTCCCATCTCCACCTCATGATCTCAGACAATGGAGAGGAGCGAGCAGTCGGAGGCCTTGGAGGAGTCTGAGTGCCAGCAGATAATGCAGTGAAGGCCAGACAGACAATCATATTGATGACTCCTAGAGGCTGAGAGAACGGTGAGAAAGTCGTGGCGCCAGGCGAACATTAGTCTGAGAGGACATTAAGCCTCCTACTTCCAGACAAACGGCAGTGATCTGATGAAAGGGAGAACAGTAAATATGATTGCAGTTAATATCATACAAAGAGGGGATACCTTCTCCTCTTGCTGTTAAACCTGTCTCACCTGCAGGTCAAACTGACCCCTGAAGAGGAAATGCTGTGCAGATCTGAGTCATGCACGATTTAGGAGTTTTAAAAAAAGAATAATATAATTAATTTAAATATAATATAATTCTGTGTGTGTGTGGAAAAGAAGTATGAGCAGGATCTTACTGGCTGTTCTTGTGCGTTACATAATGCAATGTGCTTTCATTGGTATAACAAAGCAAGATAAATCTGCAAGGACACAATAGGAATCCTCATTATTTAGCAGCAGAAGACAGGATTGTGTGCATCACAGCTGTCTGGCATATTTACGCCTTCAATTTCACATCATAGTTAATCTATAAAAAATGGATCATCGCCAAAAACTATGGACACATACTTCCTTTAATTCATTTAATTAATAATCTTGAGCTGACATTTCTTCTCAGACACTTCTTGTACACATCATGAGAGAGCAGGTAGAAACTTTAACTGTCTTCCTTGTAGAGAATTTCTGCTGATGCACTGATTAGCGGTCACTGTGATTAAATGGCTTATCATGAGGAAGATAAATTGCCATCCCAGGCCAAAAAAAAAAAAAATTCAGAGATTTTACAGTGTATCCTCTAAAAGGCTATTATTTTTTTAATCATATCCTATAAACAGTAATGTCTACTTGTGCCAGTGTTTTTGGCTCACCAACTGGGTTTTCTTTTGGCTTTTTGCCGGCTATGACAAAAAGTTTGGGCACATTTTGCCTATTGCACTTTCCATAGAAAATAGAATGCATCATACTTTGTTAAATAGAGCATGAAGCTGTGTCACAGAGAGGAGTGTATTCAGTTCAGCATTGCAGAGAGATGGTCTGTTGCAGTTCCCCAGTATGTCAGTTCAACCCTGTCCTTTTTTACATATATGAATGTCCAGACTCTGTGATACATGACCACAATTAAGATTGGGGTGGAGAATTTTGTTTGAAATTACACTTTGGTCATTTCCTTTTTGTCGTTGTGCTTACAGGGTGAATGTCAAGAGATGTCAGAAGAACCGATGTGAAACAAATAAGGCAGACTTACCTCACTACTGGACATGTCTCGCTTCTGCTGCACATTTAATAGTAAGTAAAAACTTTATCATTCTTTTACACCAGCATCATTTTGTGGTGCAACACATCTGCAGAATAAAGGCTCCCAGATTCATGTGCCCATTTATCTCATGTCAGCTCCGTCCTGCTGGAGCTGACTGAACACACACACAGACCCAGTTTATGACCTATTTGTGGGGTCGGGAGACAGCTTGGACCTCCCGCTCCACCCCTCACCGTCAGGCCATCAGCTCGGCCTTTCCTGCTCCCCAGAGGAGGAGGTTAGCAGATGCCTCTGAATCAATTTGGCCAAAGACCCATAACGACCTCTGCTGTAATTAGTGGCGATGTTTGGAGTGTAGATATGTCCAGCTGACATACAGAGAGCACTGCTGTCACTACACATTCATGGCTGCAGCAGGTCAGGACTCTAAGGGGTTTTTCTTTCATTGAAATGGTTTTTTGTTCCCCAGGGACAGAATATAATAATAAGCGTGTGAATAAATGTGAAAATGAGATCTCTCAACTGTCCAGATGTCACCTGAAAAATTGAAAAATTGTGAATTAATAATAAGTGAAATAATAAGCAAGACACTATTTATATCTTGTCACAACCTCTATTGTAGGAGACTGGTGAAAATCTGATTTTTAGTCGTCAATAAGAAAATAAACTACTGGTTTAAACAAAAATTAGTTAAAAAAAAAGGTAAATTGTACACATTTGCTTTACCATTTATGAATGTATTTATGTCAGCAAAAAAATATATTTTGCATATAGTAGATTCACTAAACTGAGATTAGTCTATTTTTTCGCAATAATAGAACATGATTTTTTTTTTTTCTTTAAATGATACATATCATAACGCATCATTTCATGTTGCATGCCCCCTTTAAAGAGGCCTTTAGACATTTTTTTACTAAATGTCCGCTCTAACATCTGTAAGATTTGTTAAGGACAGTGATTATATAAGAAATAACTTTTTCTACATTGCTCACAAAGCCCTCCCTTGATCAGTTTTGGACACTGACTTGACCCTATTATATGTTTTGATTTCACTCCAGCATGTGCACACACATCAACATGTAGAACACGTGGATCATCATTGAATTCACTCTAACTGAATGAAAACTTCATGTTCAGGGCATGTTTGTGTGTGCAGCTCACTTCTTTGTACCATGAGGTCCTCTGTAGTTCGGACATGCAGACGAAAGGGGCACCCCGGCATAAAGACAGACTGGAAACACCCACAATTACCATGTGAATGAAGTGGAGGGGTGTGTGTGTGTGTGTGTGTGTGTGTGTGTGTGTGTGTGTGTGTGTGTGTGCAGTGGGGGGGTTAGCCCATCAGCTGTGTGTCTGCTGCATGAGCAGACAAAGAGCGAGCAGCCGCTCTGTAGCTGGAGGTGGGCTGCTACAACCTCAACTTCAGTCCTGCCAGGCTCAGAGAGGAGGGGGAGGGGAACTCTCTATCAGAAGCAGCCTATCAGATCCAATTAGCCACCACAACATGTTGGAGTGGAGTCAAGCCAGAAGGAGAAGGAACAGTTTTCGCTCCAACAGTGTTGACCATATCTGCAGCATCTTTTAGACCCACTTTGTGTCTCTGTTATCTTTACAATTGAGTTACAAAACAATTCGTTTTTCTTAAAGAGTTCTTTGAAAAAACAGCAAGGTTATAACGGCATTTAGTCATTTGTACTAAAAAGATAACACGCTAGACAATTCAGATTTTTAACTCATTTTTCAAGTTGAAACTGTTGACTCATGCAAACAAATACCATAATCAGAAGGGGCATATTGCCTGCTCTATTTGCAATAACATGTTTTAATGTTGTTGTTTTTTTTTTGTAAATTAAAGCAGTATTAATAGCTTTATGGCCACATGGGGGCAGCAGAACAAGCTTTAAGCACAATATCAATCTGTTATCAATAAAGCTGATTTGACAAAGGTGTTGGCAAACAGTTTTTCGGACTGACACAGAGTTATGTTAGCATTCATGTTAAGTCATGTTTTCAGCTACCTGACAAATGTTAGTCCAATACTCACTCTCTTTGTAGCTCTGTTTTGGTCTCCACCATGTCTTGAGCAGCAGTATCTGTCTCTTAAGCAGCTAAGTGCTAATGATGCTTGCTAACTTTCACTTGCTAACTAGTTGCTAACTGTGTCTGTCTGTTCTTTGGTGCTGTGGAGGTAGTGTACAGTAGGTTTATCAGAGATTTGTCATCAAAATAGCTGTCTGAAAAATGAAGTTCATGTTAGAGTGGTGAGAACGAACCAAAATAGTAAAGCTGCAAGCTGGAAAACCAAAACAGTTTGATAAAAGATGACAAAATGCCCTGTAGAGAACTGTAGAATCAGGTTATATATCTCTACAAGTGATCCCTGCATATTACACGCAGTCATTTGATCCATTGTTAATATAAAGATACCGATCAGTGCAACTTTAATGTTATTTTTCACTGTTGTATATATTAAGTTTCCAGTTTATTAGGTACACTTTAAGTAATACAGTCTCATACAATAGTCCTGCAGCAAAAATTCTTCCCTAATGAAGGCTTTAAAAATGTTCAGTTTTTGTTGAGTTTAAACTGTTTTACAGAGGTGCTGATGCAACTTAATGATCATTTTTGAGGATGTAATTTGCTGTTGGGTGTCCCTAATGAATATATTTAAATTCATAATAACATGTTTACATTTTTCTCGTGTTGAACTTATTTAGGAAACAGATGTGTCAGATGTAGAGACTGTATATTTTTGGAAAACTTTGGAAACTAGAAAAGCACTCAGAGAGTGCAGACCTCCGCTAAGTAGGTGATATTCCCTCCCCCTCTGCATCAGATTTTGCAGCCTGCATCACAATCAGGTTATTTGCATCACTGTCATTATTAGGTTATATATGCCTTCACCATGGAGACACTGTGGTGTATTTATTTCGTTTTTATTTTGTACCAACACAGAATATAATATGTTTTTTTTGTGTTTTTCACTTTCTTTTTTTCCAACACAGAACATTAATTTCAACTTTAGAACAAGTAGGCCTACTCGCCACTGCCAACCGGTGGCGCACGTCTGGCCATGGAATGAGTCTATTCTAAAACTTGGTGAATACACAGTGCTATTTAGCGCTATTTTATTATTTTATCCACTTTGCTTCAATCGATCACCACCAAAATTTTATCATCCTTGTCCCATTATCCACATTTCCTGAAAATTTCATCAAAATCCGTTCATAACTTTTTGAGTTATTTTGCAGACAAACAAACAGACCAACACCGACGAAAACATAACCTCCTTGGTGGAGGTAATTAGTGAAAACAACTCTTCTAGTGCAGGATATAGAGACTGGATTGTGGAAATACCTAAAAAAAACCCTGCTGTAATTTATGTTAAATGACCCTGTTGATGTTTACGAAACTTGATGATAGCACATGACATGCACAAACTGGAGCTACAACATCTCACAGGCAGAAAGTCTCACCCCTTTCATAACATTCTTCATCCACTGATGCTGTGGCCACAGAGAGCATCAGAGATGTGAAGGGAGGAGGGTGGTTAGGGGAGGGGCTGCGAGAGGCAGAGAAAGAGAGGCGGACAGTCAGCAGCAGCAGCAGCAGCAGCAGGTTTGTGAGAGCAGCAGAACAGAGGAGGAGGAGGAAGAAGGAAGGAGGAGGAGGAGGACTCAGAGCGAGAGAAACAGTGTGGCTGCAGTCAGGAGGGACACAAACACTGAGAGAGAGAGAGAGAGAGAGAGAGGGAGAGAGAGGAGGAGATACAGAGAGAAGAGAAGGTAAGAAGGCCACATTAGCCCGTTTAACGCCTTTGTTTCCAGTGTGAACACGAGGTTTCGGATGCTCTGCCATCCCCTGTGTGTGTTTCCTTTTTTCTTCCTCCGTCTGCCAGCTGACGGCATGCTGTATGTGGAGAGAGCAGAGCGCCGTAGCACTGCGGAGTGATGCAGAGAGATGGAGGAGAGAGAAAGAGGGAGGGAGGGGAGGGATGGAGGGCCGGCATTATGCTCTACAGACATGAGGAAGTAAGAACAGAGAGAGAGAGAGGAGGGGAAACAGAGGGAAATAAACATCTGCCTGTGCTTTGCTGTGTAGCAGTGAGGGGGTGGGGGTGTGGGGGTTGGGAAGGGGGGTGTACCATTTGAGTGGCAGTGTGCAGGAGTGTGTCAGCTGTCAACATCAGTAGTTTCCCTCCATATTGGAGGTGATATAAGTTTCTATAGGACCACACCCTCTGAGATTGTACGATGGGTTGTATTGTGGTTGCATCAGTGTGAGGGTGTGAGTCTGGGGAGTGTGTGTGTGTGTGTGCATGTGGAAAGCATGTTGGATGCCAGCCAAACATGCTTAGTGTTGCCTCCCATTACTGTCAGGGCAGTGGATTAGCTGCGTGTGAGCGGCGTTCATTCTTGAGGCGGTGAGGAGTCGAGCCAAGACGCTCAATCATGTACTGACCAAGATGTTTTCACTCTCAGCTGTGTGTATAGACACATGTACGTATACCCTCCACCAGTGTGTGTTTATTTCCCCGTGTTTTGTCAGTACATGTGAAAAATGCTGTAGTGCACAAGGCTGCAGTGCTAAATACTCATCCAGCCTTCTGCTCCTGGCATCAATCCTCTATTCAAATTTTTCGCCGCTTGGTGACTGAAACAGAAATAATATCCTCCACCATATTGTAAAAGGAGTAGCTCAGAATGGGAGTGTATGGTCCTGAAGGAGGGACAGGAGCAGGGTCGTCCCTCGTCATCTGGCAAAGTGAAATAGTCTCTGAAAAGCAGCCTGTTTAGAACAGCTTGACCGAGCATTTGTTGTTTTTGCGTCTCGATGCCAAGGCATTTTCACAGCATTGTAGACAATGCATTTTCATAAAGAGCTGTTATGATTGAGAGGGTGTTTCCGATGATCCCAGTACCCTTGCAGACATCATGATAACCGCGCCAGATGGCACATCTTGTGTTAAAACATCTTTCGATATACATGGAGAGCTGAGGCTTATTCTAGCAGCACATAGACAATGGAGACTGTCCTCTCAAGATGAACAACAGCATCCAGTTGTTTCTCTAAAAAGACATATGTTTACGTTCAAGTGACAAAGCCCTCTAGTGGCTGCAGTGATTATGACGAGAGAAAAGGAGGAAGTCAGGTGATAACAAACCATCAGACTTAAACACGGAAGACTGTTGTTCGTTTCCTTCGTCACAATTTTTAAGCATGTCCATGATCATTAGCTAACCTTTAAGGGACACTTTGCCAATTTTAAACCAGCTTTGTATCATAATTATATGGGTAGTATGTGTAAATGAACTATGGTAAACTTGCCTCCATTTTACCAGCCCCCAGATCCCCTGCCGAATGACTCAAAATGTGTCATCCAGCAGTTTGCTCTAGGGCTGTTGCTCAAAGTAGAGATTTTACTTCCGTGTTGGGACACAAATAGAGGCTTCACTTCAGAAAACACCTGGACAAACAACATATTTTGTCAATTGATTTGGAGGACTTGATGAAACCATGGACCACACCACCAGCATGATGATATATCCACATTCCTAATGGAAACACAGCATGAGTTTGAATCCGCCAATTCTACTAAGTTGACTTATTTGTCCGGCGTTGTGACATGAAACAGCACTTTTCTGGTTAAAAAGCGATCGATCCAACAAGCGCTGTGGGGAGAATAATGTTAAGCCATTCAGCACCACGGGCATGATAACGTCATTGTCAAGCGTTGTCATGCTGTCACTGGAACCAATGGGGAGTAAAAAACAGCAATGTCCAGCCCTATGGACAAGTTAGATGCCGATATTGCGGCTGTTCAAAATTGTCATGCTTCCTCAATATTGCCTGACACTGAAGTTTGTTTTATTTTCCTACACTCCATTCTGCAAACTCTGGAAAAACCAGTACGTTGGCATGGCTACACATCAGTGTGGACTTGAAATGATGTTAGATTCCGATGGATACGTTGAATTTAGTGATTGGTGAGGGAAAATTGAATCCCCCCTCCCCCAAGGGAAGCATTTAGAGTGGAGGCAATTTCATACTGAAGATGGAAACGGAGTGTAACGAGTTGACAATTTTGTCTGATGCCAGGCAATAGTGTGAGAGGAAGCATGGTTGAGAATGACTTCCAATTTGGTTTCCGGATGATTGAACAAAAAGGTGCATTCAGTGGTTGTCTGTGTTTCCACCTATGAGTGTGCGTGCCTTCCTTTTTGTTGTCTTTAGAATGCTCTCAGACCTAAAGGACAAAATTGGATGTAAGTCAATGCTTTCAAAAAACGAGTCACATAAGGTTTTTTTTATCTTCTATCTTCAGGGTGAAGGTTAACCAGATCTTAACCACAGATGCAGACCACTTAAGGCAACTTAAGCTGCTTTGTCAAGGTTAGGAGAAAATCTATCAATACTAAGACTATTAGTATGTAGCAGTAGTAGAACCCCAGCCTCTTTTACTTTTATCCATTATAACCTCCTCTCTAAAAGGTTTTGTGGAGCGACATCATGCTCCTGTCTTTGTTCCTAAGAATAAATCCATGTCATCTCAGTGACTGAACATTTTTTCTGGTAATAAGAGTCACTATCTGCGTGACTGCGAGATGCCATTGTGTAGAAAATGTAAAGTTAGGGGTAACTAAGATTCTGTTTGTGGTGAGGACAGTCTCAAGAACTTTTTAAGTTCTACTTAGTACGTCCTGTCACACTTTGAACAGGAAATTAAAAATGAATTTGCAGCAGTAGCTCAACAAACTTGGGCTGATGCGATTGGTTAATTCGTTGATTTCTCCAGGGGTTCCCAAACTTTTTATCTCACATACTCCCTCAGCTGCATCAGATGAACTCAGAACCCCTTGATTAACACCACCCGTCATGTCCCACATGTTCATTTGAATTGATTTTTAAATTGGATGGTATTTAACACTGTTATTCATATAAGTAGATATTGTTAATATAGTTAAACTTTTCGCATTTAGACTGGTTTGGCTGAGTTTGCATTTGTTCTACCACTGCTTGAAGAGGCAGATGCTAGATGTCTAAACCAGGTTTCTGTTACTTTTAGCTGTCACCATTTACAGTATGTCTATCCAAGAACTTTGTCAATTGGATATATTTTTTTTACTTGTGATGGACATTTTTTCACTATTTTCTGCATTGTATTTGTTATAAGATGAACCGATCAACTGCAAATATAATCAGCAGATTATTCTATAATAAGAAGAACTGTAGTTGCTGCGGCAGAACCAACATATTCTTTGATGAAAGAGGCAAACCCACACACTTGCTCAGTTTCAGCATATAGCAGTGGCTCCTCTGTAGTATCTTCAGAAGCTCTTAGGCTCAGGTCTTACTGGAAGAAGCATCAAAGTGACTCTGGGAGACCTTGTGAAACTCCTGGCAGTGAGCTGATTGCTGTGAGGTCCAGCTGATGCCCTGCTGAACCTGCTGACGTCACACCGCCTCCGGGGCTCGTGACTAAAAAGCAGGGGAATAAAGCTTGTGTGAGTGTGACAGAAAAAAAAAGATGAATCAGGGACAAAAAGACTTTGAATAGAAACAGAGCAGGGAAAGTAAAGAGGGAGTAAGATGAAGTAGGAGTATGTTTCTGTGTGTTCATGTGCTGTGAGTCCAAACGACTTATCTATGTATGAATCGGCACATCCAGTGTGGTTAAACACTAAGAATTATGTTCAGTGTATTTTTGGTTTACAAATCTCTTATTTAACACAGGATCATGTTATTAATGCAGTGACAGCGGTACAAACGGCTGATCCGTCTGCATTTCAGCTAAATGTGTCTAGATGAACGACTGTGACGAAGGCCGTTATCTGATCAGCTGACTTCTTCTGACCTCACTGGGGCTCCATCATGTTTGTGTGATCTGCAGCTAAGCTCTTAACTAGATTTGAACTGAAAATGTCATTTTTTGCTGGGACGAAATGCAGAATGTGTGATGTCTGAGTCTATTTCTGGATCGGTGACGTTTCGGTGATTTGATGTTTGTAGTCGTGTTTTTGCAGTGATGTGAGAGAGCAGGAGTGTGGTGCTTTTCTGAAGGCCTGTGTGAGCTTTGGGGCCAGTAGCATGTGTTCATCATGTTATAGGAGCAGTCAGTTAGGGCTGTTGGTCGTCAAGCAGCAGAGATCAAACTAAAACACTGAGCTAAAAGCAGACTGTGGTGTCGATTCTCAGTGAGAGCCATTTCATTTACTGCAACAAAAAAATAGTATTTCTAATAGAGCTTTATTACTCAACTCAACACTCAACATTAGATGTTATCCATAGAGTCAATGTTTATACTTTAATGGTCTCTAAAGGACTCAATTAACTGTGATTACCTACCTTAAAAACCTATAAACACACTTAGCAACTATGACCAAGGGCATGGACACACCAGCATTTAACAGCAACATCTCAGACCAAAATAAAAGGGGACTGATTTAGCATTGAACTTCTGTAATGTTGTTGGACTCATGATGGACAGTTTAGAACAAAATATCAAAAATACTGCAGCAGAGTCTATTGTTTTGTCTTTATTATTCCTCTCCCTTGTTGAAACCTAGTGCATGCACTATGTACCTGTAATGCACCTCTACCACTGACAGTTTGTTTTGAGATTTGGGTGTTATGCTGTAGCCAGGAGCCTCTAGCCTGCGGCAGAGATGAGAAGGCTACGGAGATCTGCTAAGCTCGCTTCTTTCCAACTCCACACCTGCAAAAAATTTTTTTTTCATTTTCAGACTTGTAGTTTTCAGACCCAGCTGGCATTATCACCCACAAAAAAGCTTCATTCGACTGTTTTTCACATACTGTAGTACTTCTTAAGAGCTGTTAACAGACTTTAAAGTGAAATCAAGGGATATCATTTCAGTAGAATTAAAGCAGTCACTGTACTTGCTTGTAAATGAAGTGTTCACATTTGGAGAACTTTGGCGCACGAATATGTATTGCCGATCAATTGCAAACCATCTTGACAGAGCTGAACCTTATGGTAACAAACAACCAGAGGGTCCAAAATAAAGGGCAGTAGTATATATCAATAGCTGTGTTGTGCCATCCAATTTTATATAACCTTGCTCTGCCACAATAAAAACTACAGCAGAGCTTTGGCGTTGTCTCATGACTGATTCCAAACATGTTGCCTTAAACTACATGTGTTAAGATGAGGTCTAGGTTGTGGCTTAGAGCAAGAATGGTCTCAATGTCATCATTGTTTGCTGCAAAGGTTACTGTAAGAGAGCTACATCAGCATAAACTGAAATTTGAGTCAACAAATCTAATCTCAAAAAGCTCAGTTATTTATGACAAGATGCAATATCTTAAAGCAAACCCTATCCATGTGAATTCGAAACACTGCAGATTGTTACATTAAAAAACTTGAATGTATTAAATCACCTTTTTCTGTAACGAAGAGTCAAACTCACTACCGTCTAAATCCACCATCTCCCACTTCCGTTGATCATAAAACCCTCATTGGTGCCACTCAGAGGTACTCCCACAGTGCCTCTCTGTGATGACCTCACCATGTGGATGTAAGAGCAGCTCAGAGGATGATGTCATTCTCCTAGGACTGTTAACTGACTCAACTGCTGCAGAGAGGGATGTAACAAACCACATGCTTTTGATTGTTTACAAACTACAGTTTCCAAACATACCCATCTCCCATTTTATTATTTAGAAAAACATTATTTGGCTTCAGTTTTTGACTTAGTCTTGCATTAATTATTATTTACTCATCAGTGGCTTTTGTTTTCTTTGTACTGATTTTGATTGCGTTGTTGGTAGAAATAACAAAGAAGCTGATGATGTAAAGAATGGTGCAGAAGATGAAGAGATTCTTCCAATCCTTCATCAAAGGAAGACTCTCTACTCAGGTTACAAGCCTTGATTATGGGAAATATTTGTGTGTAGTCAGACCAAGAGTCAGATCGGATAGTTCTCCTAAGTCATCAGGCCAGGTACTGCCCAGTCCTCACGGTCCTTTACAGAGTCAGGCATCCAGATGTCTTAACCCTTTAGTCAAAATATAATTCTGAATAGACAAATCTATACCTAAAATTATGAGAAACTGTCTGGTTTGTCTCAGTTGTCTCCAGGAAAAAGGAAAATGTGGGTCCTCATATCCCTTCACTGGTTTGTGTAAAATGTCCCCATAAACCACCAAAACCAGACTTCTCCATATTCAGTCCACACATACCTTGGTTATTTTTAAGACCTAACTATAGATTAGAGTACATTAAAGTATTTTATTGTGTGTTGCCATTGATTCAGTATGGCAAAGAAGTTTGGCAAATTTGGCACCATTAGAAGTATGCAGAATCAACTATTAGTAATTCCTGATGACCTGAGGATGTACAGACAACTATCAGTGGCTTATTTTGACATTGAGGAAAATTAAAATGTAATGTAATTAGAGGCAAGTTCCCAAGTTATAAGATGCTAGTTTTTCCTATGCTTATTTAGTGGCTTTATCAATGTTTATTTGACATTTTCTTCCTTTTATTGATAAGAAACTATTAAGAATACATTTACAAAACACATTGATATTATTTTGAGTACAGACAGGCATGACTAACGGTGACTTCAGTTGGACTTTAATAGGTGTTAGAAATAAAAAAGGAAAGTGGACATTTAAATAAAAAGTCCATTCACACCATGTCTTTAGTATAAATCTATACTTTGCACATTACAGAAAGGCATAAAACTTTTATTTGCCCATTAATTCTGCTCTACGAGTTCCCAAGATGGGTGGAAGGAGATGGGAGGAAACTTTAAAAGGGTTTCTTTGCTAAGGATTGTCATTGGTGACATCAAATATTATCAGTGAAAAGTGAATATTGATATACAAGATGAAGCACTTTACCAGAGACACTGTATTGATAATGATGTTCTTTCCTCCTCTTTGAGTTAAATATAGTGAGGTTATATGGAGAGAATCCCAGCTGACACACTTGAGAACAAAGAGACTGTCTCTTGTGTGTTGATCCCTCTGATTCTCCTGACAGAACAAAAAAATAGTGCTGCCTCCATCCTCATCTTCTCCTCATCCCTCTTTCTGGCTCTGTAATATCCTCTCTGTTCATTATTCATGAGCTCATTGCTGTCTCTGTCTGTCCGTGTTAAGGCTTATCATATTCTGATTATGTACCATCAAAGCACAAGGATACGTTTTTAAAAATGCTTCAGGAGGAGGGAGAAAAGTGCAGTTTTGCAATAAAATAGCAAGAAATTACATTGTTACTCCCCACTCAAAAATGTGTTTTTCTTATATTTATTGCCCCTGAAAGAAATAATACTGACTATACTAACTTGTACATGTGCAATGTTTGTGAGGTGCTTTTACATTCCTCTACTGACGGGGGTGATGTTTGTGCATTTTGCTAAAATTTAACATGTGCACTGCTCCTTCACCGCATAAAGCGAAAGTAAAACATAGGCTACTGCAAGTAAAGATCTGCTTCCATTTCCTTTTCAGTGTTTGTTATGCTTGCGTGCCAGTGATAGCCATAGCTGGAGACAGTATGTTTTCTGGTTGTCTGTCTTTGTGTCCGAACCGTTCTCGTGAATGCGATATCTCAAGAAAACCTTGAGGGAATTTCTTCAAATTTGGCAAAAACGTCCCCTTAGACTAAATGACGAACAAAGTAGATTTTGATGGTCAAAGGTCAAGGTCACTTTGACGTTGTCCACTCATTCTTGTGAACAAAATATCTCAAGAATAACATTAGGGAATTTTATCAAATTTGGCACAAATATTCACTTAGACGTAGCAATCAAGTAATTCGATTTTGTGGTCAAAGGTAAAGGTCAAGGTTAATGTGACCTTGCATCCATCTCATTTTTGTGAACGTGATATCTCCAGAACACCATAAGGGAATTTCTTTAAATTTGACAGTGTCCACTTGGTCTAAACAATAAACTGATTAGATTTTGGTCATGGAAGGTCAAGGTCACTGTGACATTGTCTGTCTCATTCATGTGAATGCAATATCTCAAGAACACTGTGAGGGAATTTCTTCAAATTTGGCACAAATATTCGCTTGGACTAAAGAATAAACTGAAAAGAATTTGGTGGTTGAAGGTCAAAGTTCAAAGTTCATTGTGACCTCACTAAACATGTTTTTGGCCATAACTCAGGAATTATCGTGCTAATTCTGACAAAACTGCACACAAATGTCTAATAGGATAAAAATGATTAAGTGAAGACATTTTATATCCAAAAGGTCGAAAGTCAAATTTACTGTGACATCATAATATTCTGCAAAAAAACAAAAAACAAACCCAGAATTTTTTGGCCATTACTCAACATCATATCTTAGGAACAGTAGGGGAGACATTTGGTCAGGTACTGAATTGTTGACACTAATGTTGAAACTGTGCGGATTGTATAGATATTCTGAGCTGCTTGGAGATGTGTCTGAAGCATCCATGTTTTCACAGACATGGATGTAAACTGTAAGGGAAACTTGACTGGTGCGCGGAGGCATACAGTAATTCAGATTTTAAACTACTATATGGGAAAACCAGGTTAACCAATTTATTGGTATTATCATAACGTATCAGGAGTAATACTTTCTGCAGCTTTTTGCCTTGAAGCTGCCATGTACGTAGGAACTCCTTCCTTCCTCCCACTCATCCCACTCATTGACTGTTTGGGGATCATCTCTATGCACCTGCTCTGTCCTGCTCCTCTGACTCCTCTTACCCTGCTTGTTTAGTTAGTCTGCATTTCTAATCCCAGACCTGCTTTTCCTGCCACTGCAGAGTCCTGATGCTTGACCTGGTTTAACTGCACCTTCTCTGTCAGTTGTTCCTGGTCTTGTTTTTGTCCTACCTGCCTTAGCCCTTTGGTCATGCACCTAATCGTACTGCCTTCATTTTGCTGAGTGTAAGCTGCCTTTACCCAACCTGTTTCTCCATTAGCCCATAGCGTATCATATTGAACACTGGTGGTTAGCATGGTGTTCCATAAGTTCACAGGCCAGTTTGGTGTTGCATTTATGGTTTTGTTTTTTCTCTGTGTGTCTTCAGATAGTAAAAAAGCAACCTTGATTATCACCTAGTTGGTTGTTAGCCTCATTGTCTCTTTCTCTAACAACCAGTCAGTGTGTCTGGATCGATTGGATATGTTTCTGCAATAACTACTCGAAAAATACCCACCAAGAGCTAAAAATGCACAGGCTTGTAAAATAATTACTGCAGATATTCTACAGTCTCTGTACAAGGTAATACACCAAGACGAGATGCATCATCATGGCAGGCCTCCATAGGGTTGCAGACACATTAACATGACCAGCCCCTGTACTGAATACATCAGTTATGAAGCTTATGTTTATTTTACACATACAAAGCAGACAAGCACACCACCGCCAGACAGGTTAAGCCTCTTTTCTAAACAGTCTGAATACAGTTTCTGTCAATATTTCACCAGGGTAAATACGTCGACGGTGTGTGATTATGTAACACAGTGTATAGATGGCATATCTTTGAAAAATGATCTTAAACAAGCCCATATTTACCGTCTTATTTATTCCATATTTCCACAACCGAATGAAGTCCCAGTCTCTGCTCCAAAACGTCCTCAACGTTAATGGAAATCTAAACTGTTATGAAGCTGCTAATACTCTTCATTGCAGCTGTGTTGTATCATTTTGTTTCGCTGCATTTTTCTGCTGTTTTGTTTTCAGATCATAATGTGATATGATGGAGTCTGTGGTTTATGTAATTGACTTGTGTTCCCAGTGGCAGGAAGTATGGAGAATATTGAGCGGGGTAACAGGGATATTGATTGGTAGGGGCTGCGATAATTCAGCAGTCTGTGCAGTACTTCAGTGGACTGTATCTTTGAGTCGCTTGTAAATCTCTCAGCATATGCGATATATAGAGGAAGTTACTATACTATGTGCATACTGAAAATCCCCTGATCTTCCACTGGTCCAGTTCTTTGTCTTATGACCTGGACTGGCAATGGAAATGTATGGGGAAGAGGTGAATGTTTATTTTGTACAATGGACACAAATTTACAACACAGCTTCTACCGTCTACTATATAGTTGCACGTGAGTTGGCATACATCCTACAGATCAATGAGATGCCAGTTATATAAAAAGTCCTCGTCTCTGTCGTATCAGTGTTCAGCTTTTATCAGTTAGAGCTGTATGACACAGTGCTTTAGTTATTTCATACAGGTTTAGTGCCAGATGATCCCACTCTCCTGCTCTCTTACACACCAACACAAAGCTCACAGGGCCTGGTGAGACTCAGTGTGATTAATAGTACCAGCAGCGGCTGTTTATCTTACTAGCACGGCTCTATAATGCCAGCAGACTTACGCATACACACCTACACATTCGCAGATGAGGTTAACTGCGCTGCAAAATGGAAAAATGCAGCCTGGATTTACACCATGAAGACTACAAGGAGATGATATACGGCTGTAATTATTACACATGCGTCTCCAGATGCCTTTGCATCACTCAGTTATGCTCACACAAACACAAAAATACCATTACCTTTTTCTTTTATGCTATTAGTGGGAATATCCTGTCAGAAACTGAAAGCATCCGTATGGAAATGTTTGCTAATAATTTCACTTCCTTCCAGGTTTCCTCCCCTCCTCACCCCACTGACCCATGAAAGAAGCCATGCCGGTCCTCACAGCAGGAGCGGGTGAGATGAGTTGGCACAGATGCTCCACACATACTGTCCCATACTGCTTTTTGCTTGCTGTGCTCCATCTGCTCAGGTTAATATGCATGCTGGTTTTTCTTACCCCTCTTCTCTGTAGGGCTACACGAAACGTTGGCCCTGCTGACCTCTCAGCTGCGGCCTGATGCCAATCACAAAGAGGACATGGTCTTCCTCAAAGATGTCTTCAGTGAGAGGAGCTTGGGATACCTCATGAAGGTGAGGAACTCTCAATAAGATTCCATGAGTGACATTATGATAGTAATAATAATAATGATAAGCAGCCATGCTGTATGCAGTTTTAGAGTATGCTTCCAAAAAAGCGGAAAAGAGTTTAAAATGTTCATTGTATTCTCTGATTAACTGAATCTAAAATCATTCATCATTTTGATTTCCTGTTGTCTGAGCTGCTCCCTCTGTGATTAAGCTTTGGTAAAGTTTGGTTATTGTTAGATTGTGGCATGTTGGTAGGCAATAGAATTCAAACAGCAGTATCTCTGCTAACCAAACCGTCCGTCCGTCACAGCCTCTGCTAAGACATTTCTTTGTGCTCTGTTAACATCACACTGCTTTGAGGAAACTGTAAACACAAGTCGTCTTCGGCATTAGAAGAGACAACTTATGTAAAGTTCTTTTTAAGGAGTAGCCAATTTAACAATAATTCAACATACTGTAAGAAGACCAACCTTGTATGCCAGATGGGCAAAGATCTATCCAAACATTGAACCATTATGCCCTAAATGTAATGCACATGTTCTGGCTACGTCCGAATCACCTTTTGGTCAAGCATTTTTAAAGCTTTTAGTGAGATGTTTGGAACCCGATTTGACCCTGACCCGATCTGTGCCCTCTTTGGTTTAACGTCAGAAGCCTCCAGTGCCCATTTGCCAAATAAAGCCTACATGGTCATAAACTTCGCTACATTTCTTACAAGACGTTTGATTCTCTTAGGATGGAAGCATCCATCCTTCTCCCATTGGATCAAAGAAGAAGTACACACTCAAAGGGTCTTCTCAGACCTTTACTAAAGTATGGAGGCCCTTCCTGGACTTTTATGACTCCCTACAGGGGGTTGATTGGAGATTTAGTCTCTATTAGTTTGAAAAAAATTGATTACCTCTACAAAGGAGGTACATTTATGACACCTTTGTTTATTTGCCTTTCAGTCAGTTAGCAAGACCTCTCAAAAATAGCTGATTTCAATGATATTTGTAGAAGCAGCTTAAAGACCACGGTGCAAATTTAGCTCTTGGTACAGATTTTAAAACTGTGAAATGATTGTTTAGATCTGATAACATCTTCTGTATTTTCTAATGGACTGCAGCTTTAATTTAAATAAAGAAAAATAGGGCACAAGTACCCCGTGTGTATAATATGTAGTGAAAATGTACAAATTTTGATATTAACACATTTCCAGCATTGTGCAGTCTCAATGAAGGCAT
This sequence comes from Epinephelus moara, assembly GCF_006386435.1. Lineage (NCBI taxonomy): Eukaryota > Metazoa > Chordata > Actinopteri > Perciformes > Serranidae > Epinephelus > Epinephelus moara. The sequence continues at coordinate 15,047,797 of NC_065523.1, read as the reverse complement.
GCACTTTTTTCTGTACATAAAAAAATAGTAGTTTTAAGTAGGGCCCGACCGATATGGATTTTTTGGGGCTGATGCCGATTCCGATATTATGGAATAAAAAAATCCGATAACCGATATATCAGCCGATTAAATTTTTATGTTTTTCAATTTAAAAACCCCCAAAATACCTGCTTTTGATGGCTTAAATATAGTTCAGACACTCGTTACAAAGATATAAACTGAAGGAAGAACATTTTACTATTTTCAAATACTTTCATTATCAGAAATTGTGTGGAACAAGCAGCATATGAACAATTTGAACACAAAATAAATCAAAAATATGATGTGCAAAAAGGGAAATAAAATAATCATACAAAGTCTATATGAATGAAGACATTCTCATGTATGTTCACAGTACCAGAGTTCTTCTTATTATTGCCAATTTAACAGAGGTAGTTTATAGTGCAGAAAGTAACACAAGGACATCATTTCTAAGTAAAACACCATATTCCCTGCATTTTATTAGTGATGGAAATATAAGTGTTAACAGTTTTCAGAGTAGGTCCCTGATTTGTTTGTGCCTTGCACATGCAATAGGATGCACATGCTTCATAGTCTTCCACTGATCCTAACGTGGGAACAGGCAACTTTTCAACTTCCAAGTCATGTTAATCTTGTTGCTGCTGTCACAAAGGCAACTGGATCGCTGCATGTTCTACTCAGAGCCTCACAACCAACAACACAGGGCACACTGCATTTTTGTTTTTCACAGTTACGTCAGTTGTTTCAGAATCCGCCATTTCCTCTACTGGGGATCGTGACTGTAAAGAACCTACACTGATACTCTTATTGCTACCGATAGCTACCAGGGACACTATCCTCTTCATGTGTTTGCTGCACAATGATAGTTGCACTTCTTTTTTGTTGTGAATCAATCTTTTATTTTCACAGGAGATTGTACCCAGTGCCAGACAGACAAGCATAGTGAAAGCAGAGCTTATAGGGAACCAGTCTGAATGCAGATGGTGTCATTATTCTATAGACATTACAGTGTGTAATCAACATTTATGCTGATTACACACTGTAATCGTAATTGTGACCTTTGTTTGTTTACAAGAAAACTCCTGAGGGCGTCTTTAACCTTTATTCCCAAACCATGCATTCCCTTCTGAGACCCCCCTCTAACAAACTACTTGTGATTGCAGATTCATGAGAAGCTGAGACAGTATGAGAGACAGAGCCCAACGCCCGTCCTCCACAGTGCCTCTTCTTTGGCAGAGGATGTAAGTTCATCACACACACACACTCACACACACTCACATACACACACAAACCCTAAATTACTTTTCCACTTGGGCACAGCAGTCAGTCTCAATGAGTTAGCTCCGACAGAGAAGCAATGCAGGTATCAAAAGTGAATTTTAATGTTCTCAAAGTGCTGAATCATCGATGCTCATCTAATGAAACTCCATATCCTGCTGCTCTCTCGCTCTCTACAGTTATCAGTGGGGAAACTGCTGACCTTAGCTGCTCGCTACTTATCTCCCCCTGTGTGCATGTCTGTTATGTATCTGTCTGCATTTATTCTACAATAAACTGCAGCGTGCATTACTGGCAAACACATGCATGGGTTCAGGCCAGGTCAGGGCTCATGTGTGTTGTGTGATTGGCAGGTGGCAGAGGAGCTGCAGAGCGGACCAATGAGCACAGAGGAAAAGGAGCTGCTGCACCTGCTGACATCACCACATCTCAAGGTAAACATGCTTTTGCTGATTGCCATCAGTCCCATGAGGAAATGTGACATTAGTGTACAGTCATTCAGCAGTTATTCCTGTAAGACATTAATTCATCTGTGAAGCTGTTTACAGATTGGGGTGGATGTCAGCTGCTCTATCTGCGCCCCAGCAGCTCAACATCAGCACTGTACTCTCAGCACGTCTGATTTCTGTCCCATCAGGCTGTTCTCTCGGTGCACGACACCGTGGCTCAGAAGAACTTTGATCCAGTGCTGCCACCGCTGCCGGACGACTTTGAGGATGAGCTGGAGGAAGAGTCGGTGAAGATTGTCAGGCTGGTGAAGAACAAAGAGCCTCTGGTGAGCTGTAGAGAGGAGAACATAAGAACCTGCAGGAGAAGTGGAGGAAAGAGGAAGAGATTAAAAGACTGAGACCATTTTCTCTTTTCTGTTAATGATCCTGTATTATGTGTCTGTTCTCCAGGGAGCCACCATCAGGAGGGATGAAGCTACTGGGGTGGTGATCGTGGCTCGGATCATGAGAGGAGGTGCAGCCGACCGAAGTGGTAAATTGTGCTTCTTTTCTTCTTCAAAACAGAACAACACAAGGAAGACAAAAACAGCAAATGCAGGACAGTTAAAATTACATCAGAGAATAATAGAACAAAGTTATGTTCCTTGTCATGCGTTGTATTGATTTGATGTTGGTATGTACGGGTGTGTGTATGTTTTCTAAACAGTCAGTCAGGGGCAGGGTATCTGCAGGTTTGTTAATAGGCTTACGTGTCTAATATTCATCTAAATTATAATATGCTTTCCAAAGTTTAGAAAAAGATCATACTCTGAATATTAAAGCAAGATTAAAGCAGTTTCACAGTAACACTGGAAGAATGGGACGGGATCTGCAGACAGGAATGCTTAATAAAAAGCTTTACCCCCCTGGAGAGAATTCAGCAGCAAAAATGTGGCTCGTTTAGTCTGTGCTCCAGCTCATAAGACTAACTTTTTTAATTGAACTGCCAGCTGGAGGTTCTGTGGAAGTGCTGTGGCAAACTATTTTCATATTTTCTGGAATTGTCCCTCTGTGGCTTCATTTTGGAGAAATGTCCAAAGAGTTTTAGAGGCAGTTTTTAAAATGAAAATCTGTTTTGATATTAAAATCATGTACCTTGGTGATCTAGAAGAGCTCCATTGTGAGAGATTAGTGATTGATACTTGTTGAGGGTGTTTTTCACATCTGTGAAAGGCTTTGACTAGAAAATGGCTGAAGTTTGTCATACCAACCTTAAATGAGTGGATTGACTTAGTTGACAATATATACATGAGAATTACATTTAAACTAAGAACCCAAACTGATATTCCCGATGAAGTCATGTGTCAACTGTAAGGCCTGATTTCCTATAGCAGTAATATTTTCATGTGCAAGTGCAGAATCATTATAGGTTGATGAGAATGTGTGGCGTTTGTATGCATATGCATATATATACAGTATATATATATATATACACACATACACACATCTATATGTATGCAGGTTTTGTTTTTTATTTAAAAAGGATCCTCCCCTAGTTCTTACTTACTTTTGTGTCCGGTTGACACATGTTTCATTTTGAGTTCTGTATTCTTTAATAGAAAACCTGATAAAATGTAAATAATAAAAAAAGTCTTGAATTTAATTTTAAGAATGATAGACTTTAGAAGTTATTAAATAGTCTTAAATTTGAATTTGTGAGGTGTTAATTGCTACAAATGTTTTTGCTACATTGATTCATCTTTTTAATTCTTTTCATCAAAAAGCTCTTCTGAGTAATAGTCCATATTCCTGATGTTATAAATCTTAAAACCAACACTTAACCTAATACTGTCTTTTTACTTCATATGTGCAGTAGGGCTGCAACGATTAGTCAACTAATTGATGACTAATCGACTATTAGAATAATCGGTGACTATTTTTGTAGTCGACTAATCGGTTTGAGTCATTTGTCATAGAAAAGTACTATAAAAGTACCCCAAAATACTCTTACTGCAGCTTCTTACACTCAAATATTGGCAGCTTTACACACTCTCCCATGATGGTGAACTAAAACCCTTCGGTGTGAGTATGAATTAAGGCATTATGACATAATTTTGGGGTTTGGGAGAGACAGACCGACATTTTTCAACATTTTAACACATTCTTCAATAAAATGATTAGTCGACTAATCGAAGAAATAATCGACAGATTAGTCGACAATGAAAATAATCATTAGTTGCAGCCCCAATGTGCACTTATCTGTTGGCAAAATGTAGATAAACCAAACTTACTCTAAAAACAATATTCCCACAAACCTACCTCTGCACAGGACCATCACTGCAATTTCTTCCTACAATCGTTTTCTGTTTCCTGGTATGTGGGGATCAGATTTACTTTGTAGGATGTGCTTTCTATGATTGTATTCTTCCAGAAGTTTATCTCTTCCTCCTCTGACCAATATGGTTTTCTTGTCTTCTTTTCTTCTGCCATTTTGTGACTGTCTAACAATAGGCCAACTTTGTGAGATGAAAACAGGCGTCACAAGCAAACAAAAAATCTCCATGGAAACTTGTACCGCTGTAAAATCTTTTTCAACGCAGTTAACAAGTTAACATTTTTCCTTAACTAAGAAAACCTTTTAAAGGATTCTGTTCAACTGTGTAAATCCCTCAGCTAAGGGGAAATTAAGCCTTAAGTGTCATACTTAGGGAGAAAGAAGGTGATTTGTGCAACTGGGCACAGGATCTTAGGAAGAAAACTACCAAGTGTTCTTTGTGTATAACTATAGAATGTAAACTCATTTCAGTTTGTTAAAACCCCTAAATTCTTACAAGTGATAGAGAGGACATGATTCTGGTGTCCTTATTTGTAGCTACAACCGTGCTCACAACTTACAGACATGCAGTAATGTAGCACAGCCCTCAGGACGCCTCAGGAGACTCCTGATTATTACCGCAGTGTGATGGCATTTATCTCCCTGCAGCCAGTGAAAATTAGTGACATTGTTTGACAAACAGAATTCATATATGTGCGAGATATAAACCTGATACAGCGATGACAGTGAGATCAAAGCTGCAGTGGGAGAGATGCAGCTTCAGCAGGAGGAGGAGGGAAATGAAAGGGATGGTGCGGTTGTTGCTGATACCCAAAGCTCTCCACGAGTCCCCAGAGAATCAATCACACGATATAGACTCAGCAGAGATCCTTTAATGGGCGTTACCATGGAAATATCAGCCACATGCAGGTGCGTGTGTAAGTGTGTGTTGGCATTAGAGACATGCATGCTGGGAAAGGAAACCAATCATTGTTTGTATCCATTAATCATTTATGTCTCCCTCCGTTTTCTTGCTGCGTCGTGTGATGGAAAAAGCTCTCGTCAGTGCGGAGACTGAAGCTTTAGAGAGACTTCAGAGTTAGCCTCAGGTCTCTTTGTAAATGCATACATTATGCTAGTGTGATTGCACAAACGTGCGTCTGCTATGTGCTCCTCTGCCCTGAGGGGGAAGCGTATTGATCTGACTTCTTCCAGCCTTTGATTCCATTGTAGTGGCTGCAGCAAACAGATCCCAGCTGATGATAGAGGCAGTCTGTGGATCTGACAAAGAAACTGATGTTAAGATGCGAACGATAAACCCAAAAGACCCGGGAAAGCTCACTGAGGACTCTTTTAAATGCCACTGATGTTTGTTTCCACTTAGTCTGTGTCTTCACTCTGTCTCTCGCCCCCATAGGTTTGGTCCATGTTGGAGATGAACTCAGGGAGGTCAACGGAGTCTCTGTAGTCCACAAGAGGCCCGATGAGATCAGTCAGCTGCTGGTAAGATGCACAGTTGGGTACCAAATATGAAATGTGTACATTGTGCTAAAGGTGTGTAGATGGTATTCTAAATTATAATATCTTTCCTTTTTGGCTTCTTATGGTCTGCAACTTTATAACGGTGAGATGCTTTTACAATCGAGTCTGTCATTTGCACTTTTAAGCAGATGTATACTCAAAAGAAAATAATACTAGTAATTATCTGTGGAAGTAAATCAAAACAATGCAAATCAGGACTTCTTGAATGTTAATCAGATGTTCTAAAGATAGTTCTGATTTACTTTATATCATCACCATTAATGTCTATAGACAGTCTAAACCAGTGGTTCCCAACTGGTCCAACCATGGGGTCCAGATTTCTCCTTAGTCATTACTTCAAGGTCCACACAGTTTGATATATTCAGTGTCATACTTGTGTTTATTCATGTTGTCGAGCTAGTTTGCTGTCTCTGTTAAGTAGCTGTTCGTTAGTCAATCACTCTACAGGAGAAAACAGCACTTCACAATAAAAGCTCTGTGCCAAAAATTCACTTTGCTTCAAAATAAAGTGTATTTTTTACAAACTTGACATATTTGCGAGTCACTTGCCGCCCATTCAGAATGGACCTGCAACCCACGTTTGAACCCCGACCCACCAGTTGGGAACCACTGGTCTAGACGATGTATTTGCCACAGTCAGGAGTAGGAGTGTAAGATAATATTAATGCACTTGAGTTTCATGATATTATGGTTTGTGATACTGTATCAATCCACTAAAACACTATGGATTTTTAATTGTTTACATTTGTTTTAATTTTCATAATTTGTTTTCCCAAAGCATCCTGCAAGCACAGTTATTTATTTTTTTTACTGATATATGCAAATTTTAATTCCGTTGCTTCCATTCCATAAAGTAGAGGTATGATGTTTACTGTTAATGGAACTGTAATAAATACAAATGTAGATCCCACTCCTCTGATCGCATAAAAAACTAAACTTTTTTATGCATATGGTGGTCTGATCTTTTTTGTATGACAGTTACTTTGAAATTAGATTTAAAGAAAGAATGCCAAATATCACCTTGCTTACAGTATTGCAGTATATTGCTATATAGTGAATCTTAACCCCTGTACTGTAGTGGTGCTCTGTGACACTAGAGGTCAATGGCCAGTGGTTTCCTAAATACTTTCGATCAGCATGTAGAAACTTGCTGCAACCTTTTTAGGCCATAACATAGGACTTTTAGGCCTTAACATAACTGGAGATATGCTATAGTGGTAAATATAATGTTTGGTAAGTGAGAAATGCAAGTCACTGATAATCATAAGGTAACCATCCATATATATATATATATATATATATATATATATATATATATATATATATTAAATTTAAAAATAAAGCACAGAGCTGGAGGGAGCTGGGTAATATTCCGAGGATATTCAAAAATAAAATTTTTCAAAATTAAAGTCATAAATTTACATGAAAAAATACTTAATTAAAATGGTGAAATTACAAGAAAAAAAATCCCAAATTTACAGCCTAACCCAGTCAGCAGCTTTATACTTTCTATAAACTAAAAATAATAAGTCTACTAAATCTATAAAGAATCAGCCAACGTGACTCACACAGGACACAAACCCATTCATCCTCCATGCCTTCCTCTCTGTGTGGACTTTCCTTCTTTTTATACTATATCACTTGACTTCCTGGCATCAAATTATGTGCATTTTTACTTGTAAATTTACCACTTTAATCCCAGAAATTCTTAGTTTTTCACAGAATATTTATTATTTTTTATTATAATTACATTACATTATTACAATGACCCTAACACCCTATCATACTGTACTATGTAGTGTGGTGGATAAATTATAAACTCAAGGGAATGGTGACAATTTTCTGTAGGATCACGATAGGAGTGAGTCATCACCTAAAATGTTCTGTCCATCTTTTATTTATTTATAAACAGGGTGCACTGATAGTCCATTAAAAGTGAAATTCACCTCAGGGAGCCTTTTAAGCCAAGTATACTTAGTGTTTGTCTTTAATTGGAGCCTGCAGTCACACTCCTCTCTCCCCTACTTCCTCTGTCTATTTGTAATCTAGTCCCAGTCCCAGGGCTCCATCACTCTAAAGATAATCCCTGCCATTAAAGAAGAGGACCGACTGAAGGACAGCAAGGTGAGATGAGGCACTGACGGAGTGACTGAGAATGCTCGGTGGAACTGCAGCTAAGAGGAAACAGACTGGAGGAAATCCTTAACGATGTTTATTTACAATAAATAATATCTAAATATGGTGCTTGATCAGTGGTTGGTGTTTTTCAGGTGTATATGAGAGCCTTGTTTGATTACATCCCGCTGGAAGACAAAGCGACGCCTTGCCAAGAAGCGGGACTTCCCTTCAAGCGGGGAGACATCCTGCAGGTCGTGACCCAAGATGACCCCACGTGGTGGCAGGCAAAGCGCGTGGGAGACAGCAACCTGCGGGCTGGACTCATCCCTTCCAAACAGTTCCAGGAGAGGTGAGAGCACCCGGGGGGAACAACCTGTGGTGGTAAACTGATCAGTGCCAGGACTGTGCGGGTCACCCACACACTGCTGATATTTATTTTATCCCTCCATTTGTAATCTGTTAAATCCACGTTCATGTGTTCCACTTTGAAGGGTCAACTATGATTAGATGGAGCGTCAAAGCAGTGCGGGAAAAAATAAATAAATGGAAACATAGCCTTGAATAGGCGCACGCTGATACTGTTAGTGTCATAATCCGTCAGTAAAATGATCTCAGCTGGCTGGGAGATCCCTGCCAAACACTGCAGCGTCTGTTGGATTAATAACCACAGCTTAAACACAGAGAAAGACACAGGTCAGAGGGATGTCCGAGCTCTGGGAAGCCCACGTGCTGTGTTTTGTAGGTTAAATAATGTTTAGGATGGAATAACATATTTCTGCTGATGCCGTGTGTTCGTGCTGCACTCTGAGCTCGGAGCTACAACAATGATGAATGAGAGGAATGTCTTTGAATGCATCAGCATGAGCTAACAAAAGTAGCATAAGCTCAGGTCTGCTTACTGACATCACGCAGTGTCGTCATGAATGGATTACTGAATGAGCCTAACACACACAGAGCCTCTGTTTGAAGTGCCTGTTTGTATTTATTGTTGGGAAGTCAATCAAACAGCTACAAAGAAATGCAAAGCAGCTACAGAGATACAAAACTCTCAATACTACGAAGAGACACAAAAACAGCACACAGTGATACAGTGACCAAAAAGAGGTGACACCAAAACCACATAATATTACCTAAAAGAGACAAAAGTGATCACAAAGAGAACCAAAATCACCACCAGGACGTGATGTGGATGTGAAGATGTGCACCGGCCTGTGCTTGCCAGCGTGCTGCATAACTGTAAGACATAAAACAACCACAAAGAGATGGAGACAAGAGCCCTTTTTAGATAGGAATTGTGCAAATTTGCAGGAAAGCCCAATCAGTCTTCTTTCAGCATTGGCAGTATAAAAACAAAATCGGGGGGCGTGAGCAAGTAACAAAACGTGTAGCTCAGCGTGTGACGTAAACAGTGACGTGCTCCGAGGGAAGCCGCGGCTGGTCAGTCCTTCTGCGATTCTCTCATAAGTCGACCCGTCCTTCACCGTTCCCGTCATCTGACAGTTAATGGCCTCTTTGTTTGCGAGGGCAAGGAGGGCACGCAATGCCTTGTCTCCCCAGTTGCTCATCTTTACAGTGTCTGTCAGGTTTGTGTTTCCCTCTTGCTACTAGCTGCTCACTAATTCCTGCTATCAGCTGTTTCCTGTTTATCCACCACTAGTGGGTCGCACGTGCGGCGTCATCAACAGCTCCTCCCTCAAGTCTTCAACAGCCCCTCCCGTTGCGGAAGGCCGCTTCAGTCTGTTTAAACTAAAAGGGTTCCGCCAATATGACTACCCTACGAGGCGGAAAATTGGGCACCTCGGATCAACTTGCCAATCCGGCTCTGTGTGTCTAAACGCTTGCAGCTCGCCGGCAAAACCGCCCAACATTCGCGGAAAACCTGGCAGTGTAAAAGGGGCTAATATCAAATAGTGACAAAATTACCTAAAAGACACCCAGATGAGATGTAAAAAGACCACACAGATACAAAATCACCACAAGGAGCCACTAAATGACCTAAAAGAGACATAAAACAATCACAAAGAGATGTAAAAAGACCACAAATAGATGGAGACGACACCAAAGAGACACAAAAAACTAGAGATGCAAAAGACCAAGTAGAGGCAATAAAAAAAGACAAAGGCTACGTTCACGTTACAGGGCTTACTGCTTAATTCCGATTATTTCCCCTGATTTGATCTTTCTGCCAATATAGTTCACATTCATGTTTGAAGTGATCCATATCTGACATCAGTGTGAACAGATCTCTGCCCTGAAACGCGTCATATGCAACCAATAACATTACTCACATGCAAGTTGGAACAACAACAAAAAGCAACACATTTGTATTTGCAAAACATTTGTTTGGGTAAATGTCAGATGTCAGATGATAGTTCGTCTTGTCCATTGTTCCAAAGGGCTGTTACTCAAACGGCACACTCCAGAACAGAGGCACATGGCCAATTATTATGCAGATTAACATTACTGGACCGCTGTTTGTTTTCGGGACTGTTGTGATATGTGACATTTTCCGAAATATTGAGGCTTCAGGATTATGAGCCGTCGGAACAATGGCATGAGGGTGAGAAGACAAAGTAACACAAAAGCCATAGCTATAGCTAGGAGTGGTGGGTCTGCGATGTGGAGGGTTTCACAGAGGAACAGTTTCTCCAAACTTTAGGAAGTCCAAAGCTAAATTCCAATATCTCTGTTGGCGCCTCACAACAGGCTGTCACAGCATGTAGGCAAGCTGTCAACATTAGAAAGTGTTTGGCGGCTGCTGCTCTATTGGCTGGTGACTGGGGCAGCCTAAAACAGCAGCGGTACGGCTTCAGCAGCCTTCTGTAGTTTCAGCAGACTGCTCTGACACTATGGGGTGAGCGATCTGTGCCTGCACAGTTCGGCCCAACTCTAATTTAAAAAAAAGTCTGTGTCTACACCTCTCTAAAATAACAAATCAGTGTCACATCAGAGCAAAAAAAATTGGATTTGTGAATGAAGAAATGTAGCCAAATTGGTGACATCTATTAGTTGGGGTGGGGGCGCCCTTTACATGTTTGTCCTCAGGAGCCTGTTATCTCATAATCTGTTCTTAAGTGTTGTATGTTTCTCTCTCTGTCATGTTTAAATCTTTTGTTCCACCTCTCTAACATTCCCTCCCTCCCTTGGCTTACTGTGTATTTCTGACCTGATGATTCTCTTCCTGCCTCCGTCCCCTCCGGCTCTTTGTTCTGCTGCACATATCTCCAGGCGACTGGCCTACAGGATGAAAATGGGCACTCTCCCGAATCCAAAATCCCCTAAAAAGCCTGTCTGTAAGTTTCTGCTTACCGGGATTCTCTCTGCACCCTCAGCATTATTTCATGATTACAGTTTACTACTCGCAGCATCTCCCACTATCAGCCCTGCTTTCTCTGCTAATGTACTCGATCACTGTCATTATAGGACAATAATATCTCCGCTGGATAAATGCAGCACTGTTTTCACTGACATTTATTGACCTTTTGTGCTGGTAATTGGCATTCTCAGAGGCATTAGTATTCATTGTCCGTCCTCTCCATGCTGCTATGTGGACATTTTTTTAAAAAGGGATGAGAGAGAGATGGAGGGGCACAGAGACGGAGGGAGGGATCACAGATATGAATTAATCTCTTTCATGTTCGGTCCATCTGGCCAGCGAGCAGCTTAAGTAGATCCAGACAGTGCTACAAGCTGCGCCCACTGAGAAACAAAGCCCCAACAATATATTACAATTCTCACTTTCTCACTTGATACTATAGCGGCGGCGTGTAAACCCGCCAGGTGAGTGGGTAATGTGAGTGGTGGCTCTTCGTGGCGCGTAAGCTGCAGGCGATCCGATTAGGCCTGAGCCACGGGGAGACAACAAGAGCTTAGCGGTGTGGCAGCTAGCCCTGCTACGCCGCGCAGCAGCAAGCCTGCGGGGACTCTTCTGTCTCGGCCTCCCTCCACGCTCCTCCAGCTCTCTGATTAATTCCCCTAAATCCCAGCAGGGGCCCTTTAAATGTGGATCCCCCTCCCGTGTCTCGTCTGTGACGTCACTGACGACGGCAATAAATCTCTTCAAATTTGAAATCCTCATTTCATACATTTTTAAATCTCACTCTTTTATGTGTGACACTTTCACCTCCTCTAATGTTTTACACTCTGTTTCTCCTTGTTGCAACTATATCAGATGACCAAGGATGTGATAAAGGTGGGTGCATGTGCAGCAACAAACATGATTCATGTAGAACAACAAACACATCATCACACAAAACACACAAAGGAAAATGTTCTTAGAGGCCTCAAAGCCTCAGTGTGTGTGCGTGTGTGTGTGTGTGTGTATAGCTTGCATTTGTACTAGTAGGGTGTCCATTTGGGATTTCTACCGCTTCCAGCTTAATTCCTCCCCTCCTGCTGTTAGTGCACCAGACTAGAATAGAGATTCTTTGCTTAGCTTTTGTGTGTGTGTGTGTGTGTGTGTGTGTGTGTGTGTTTTTCTGCGTGTGTGTGTTGTACCAGGTGATGTGCAGGCAGAACAGCATCTCTTGAGACTTTAGCCCAACCAAGCAGAGGTTGTTAAAGATAACAATAGCTCGTCTTTTCTTTTGCGTCATCGTCAGTCCCTATTATCTCTTGTTCTGTTTTCCACTCCTCATCTTTTGCTCTGCTGCAGTTCCAGCTGCTGTTTTTATGTTGTTTCCTCCTGTTTCTGTGCTGTTAGAGACTTTTCCTCATCCATCATTAGTCTGTTTTCTGTCTGCCATCAGTGCGTCTCATCATACAAGGCCAGAATCGAGACATAGATGATTAAAAGTAAACATTTGTCTTTTGTTTTGGGGTTGTGCATTTGTAGGTTTCTGTATGTGAGACAGTTTGTACCTCAGCTGTGAATCTTTGGGGAGGCGAGGCTTGTTTACGTGTGTGTGTGTGGGTCACAGAGATTCGGCTCACAGCTGGCTCCTCTCCAGATGAAGGAGCCATTTTTTTCTCTCCTTTCTTCTGCTCTCCTCTCCTCTCGTAATGTCAAGCCTCTTCATCAAGCCTTCGTTAGCGGCTGTTGCCTCCAACAACGTTCCTTCATTATCTCTCGGCTGCCCCTCCACTCTCGCCTCTTGCCGTCTGCCTGCCTGCTGCCTGTCTGCCCCGCCTGCCCTCTCCAGCGCCCTATGGCCCGCCCCACCCTCTTTGACTCCTCCACCTCCCCATACTCCTTAACTCTTCCAGGTCTCTTACCCTGTGCTTACCCCCTCTTTTCCCTGCTTGCCTCCCTACAGAGGACTGTGACTGTGAGGGCTATTTCAATGGACAGTACATAGGTGAGAGCGTGCACATCTTTCTCCACCTCCTTCTCCCTATCTGCTCTTTGCCTGCTGCAGCCTGGCTGTGCACTGGGTCCCTGGGTGCTTCTGGGCTGTGGGTCAAAATGACTGCTTGTGTAGGGTTGACCTGTCTGGGGCCGGGGGTTGAGGGATAAAAGGAAGGGGGCGAAGGGTCAAGAGACGGGGTCAAAGACAATGTCAAAGGAGGAAGATGGATGAGGAGCGATCTGATTTATTTAGGGCGAAGGGAAAACATGTGCAGGTGTAGAAAAAACATCACAAGTGTTTATATCAAATCTGACTGCAGAAAAAAATGTGTAGGAAATATTGTCTCACACTTCTGACGGTGCCAGTAACAGATCTGCCTCTGCAGAGACTCCACTGCATAATTAGAGTTAACAGATAGTTCAGGGATGCGTCAGATATCACAGTATAGAAGCAAAACAGACTTAGACTGTATTACATTAAAAATAAAGCGATGGATTTGATTAGTGCAGAATTTGTTATGAGTTATGAGTCTATCATTTTCTAATTATGTCTCAGGAAGTGTCCTGAAAAGCACTCTGTCATTTGGCGCTACTTACAGAGTAAAGAGAGACAGTCTTCAGTTGGAACAGTTAGTACAATAAATCAGGGGTGGGATCAAGTCACTGATTTTCAGGTCACAAGTAAGTCTCAAGTCTTTGCACTCAAGTCCCAAGTCAAGACTGACAAGTTCAGAGTCCAAAACAAGTCACAATATGCTCTTTACTAAATGTAATACCATTTTAACACAGTAATGAAAATCCTGAATGCTTTTTTAAGTATGTATTTATTCATTAAAATAAGTTTGTTGGAAGTTGTTAGATTGAGACCCACACGTTTTGCATTCTGCAATTCTTTGTTTTTCACCACTGATAACCGCATAGTTTTTGTATGCTATTTTTTTTTCCAAATGATGCTCCTGCAGCTTGATTGGATGCTGTTGGATTTGTCCAAACAAAGTGGATCTGAGGAATGAAGTATAGACTTGCTGGCAAGGCAAAGCCTTAGCGTTAGTTTATTCACTTGAAATGAACTGATTTGTGGCACACTTTTTAAACAGCATACTTTTCAATCTTTGGGCTTTGGGGAAGGTATCAAGTATTTTCAAGTCAAAACACTCAAGTCCAAGTGAAGCCATGAGTCATTGGTGTAAAAGTCTAAGTCGAGTTGCAAGTCTTTTTTGATTTTGTCAAGTTGAGTCTAAAGTCATCAGATTTGTGGATCAAGTCCAAGTCGTGTGACTCATGTCCACACTTTTGCTAGGTTTGGCTGGTATTTATTTTTTCATTTCTTCTTAATATTTTACAGAGGTATACGGTATATGATGATACACACATGAAAAATACTGTAAAAGCTAAGATGCTGATGATAAAACTCATTGTAGCATATATATCACTGTCAGGCTTACAATGCTGTGTTTTGTATGTGTAGTTAGTCTACTTTGAGAAGTCTTGCTGGGTTCAAATACTTATGGCCCATACAATAATGAATAAATAGGAAATAAGTGCCCTTCTTGCTAGAAGACCCACTGTCACTTGTTGTCATGGCGGATACAGAAACATTAGAGGGCTGAACAGAGATGATGTGATGAATAAGATCATGTGGCTAATGAACTGCTCTTGTAGTCGAAGAAGTCATCTGAAGATAAAGTTATATATGGCATTACTCCCAAATAGGGGCAGAGGCATTTTTCCTTTTCACTAGTCCTGTAACATTATCCCCACCACTCCCAATCACCACCTTTTTCAGCTCAGCTGCTTGCTTTATCTGTAGAGACTGACCTCTGGTGGCACATGCTGTGCACTACAATAGCTCATTACAGCGTGTCCTATCAGTTTAATAAAAAAGAAGCATCTGTATTTTTGATGGTATTGAAAATCATACCTTTAAGATTTTTAAATATGCCGGTATATCATAAGATCTTGACACTGCCCAAACCCTAACCTCGCAATTATTTTCAAACAAATGTTAGTGCACAGGATAAATATAAATACACGAATATCCACTTGGGATGAAATGGAGCTCTTCTTTCAAGATTAATTCCTATTGTAGTACCAAATGATGGTTCTCTCCAGGAATTTTTTTCGCAAATGATTAGGAAAGTACGGACCTGCAAAAAAAAAAAAAAAGGTACAGTAATGGGAAATGTTGATACTTACTGCACTAAAATGGGTAGAAAGGCTTATTTATGTTGCGATAACAAGCTTAAAATTCCAATCTGGGTGAAGGGCATATGTAAGTCCCCTTTATCCTCAACCCCTCTCTAGCCTTCCACTGGCCTCCCCTCCCTCACCCTTCTTCAGCCCAACCTGGCCCCTTTTTACTCCCCCACATCCTGTGAGCTGCTGGAATGATGATGAGCACAAGGAGCGATCTAAACACAACTGAAAGCTTATCAGCACCTTCTCCCTGTAACACAAAATACATGATCAAAACAGTATTTGTGCTTCCTATCATGCACTCTGCTTGGAGCTGTAAAACCCTCCCCTCCATCCCTCCGCTCGCCCCCCCCCCC
>NC_065523.1:15022501-15032199 GCF_006386435.1 Epinephelus moara | reverse complement strand
CCTATCATGCCTCTGCTTGGAGCTGTAAAACCCTCCCCTCCATCCCTCCGCTCGCCCCCCCCCCCCCCCCCACCTTGCAGTGTTTGGATCCTCCTAAGCCTCCCTCCCCTCCTGCCCTGCATCTAACTAACTGCTGCTGTCCTGTGGTCAGTGTACTGCTTTCCCCTTCCCCAAAACACCCTCCCCGACCCCTTCATGAGGGCCCTGCAAGCGTTGGACGCATTGCACACTCAACCAGGCACGTTTGCTGCTCGTTCACCCTGTGTGGAGGTGTGAGGCTGGGTTGTGTGATGCTCTAACGCCAGTTATAGTCTCTCCTAAGTGTAAAGCAGTGGCGCCCTCCTGTGGCCAGGTGTTTTCCTGGGAATTTTATTCAGGTACAGTGCCCGGCTCATTCCCTCAGGTACACACCACTGACGGGGGGATACAGACAGTCCTGGCCATGGGAGACCCTGATTTGCAGTCTGCTATTGACGTGGTGTTTCTCAGGGCCAGGCTGTCCTGTCTGTCCTGCCTCAGCACTGTAGCCTCGTTTCAAAGCAGCATGCCTTATTTGGACCATAATGTTGGAAAATGATGTGTATTTTTGGGTCACTGAGATCTGTTTCGAACTGCTGAAAGAGATTTAATCACTTTTTAAAACTGAATTTAAGGAATGTTTTGTATAAAAGAGTCTGCTTCACCTGATGTGTTTACTATCAGCTGCATGTAATACAATGTTTAGTTGAAGCATGACGTCAAATTAGCTCTAAGTTCAGCTAATATCTCATACTATCAGGTATTTACACTTCAGATAAGAGTGAGCTATTTTCGTCCCTGTGCACTATTTGCAAAGGTTTTTAATGCATGATTATCAGTGGGTTGGTCTTATTTGAAACGTTGCTTTTGCATTTGCTCACTGCACTTATCTAAGAACTTTTTAAATGCAAATAACACCTGCAAGTGAGTGTACTTATGTTATCTTGTGTAAATAACTTCATGCTTCCTGACATCTGACAAAAGAACTTTTTTATTTCTGCTCCTTCTTTCCTCCCACCCCTACCTTGATGTAGCTGGTTTACGGAGGAGTTTCCGGCTTAGTCGTAAGGATAGACAAGGATCCTCCGGAGAGGGCTCTGATCCAGGAGACCCTGACTTCCTGACTTATGAAGAGGTGACCCGCTACCAGCAGAGGCCCAATGAGAGGCCGCGTCTGGTGGTTCTGATTGGTGAGACTAAGCCACTGACAGATATAACTGTTCCCCTGTGATGATAGTGACACCTAGTGGATCAGAGCATGTGTTGCAACATACCAATGACCCATTTCTTACAGCTTTTTCAACACACTGTAGTTAACTATTGCTTTTCTAATCTCTTCTTGAACTCACAATCTGTTTGCAAAGGTTCTCTGGGAGCACGAATCAATGAACTCAAACAGCGGGTGATTGCTGAAAACCCACATCGTTTTGCAGTGGCTGTACCACGTAAGTCATACTTTGTACACGCTTAACTTATCAATGAGCACACATTACACTACAAATACAAGTAAATTCCTTTTTCCTGTGCTCACAGATACCACCAGGCCCAAGAAGCCTCATGAGAAGGAGGGTGTGGAGTACCACTTTGTCACCAAACAGCAATTTGACGCAGATGCTTTAAACAACAAGTATGTTTACACTGTGACTGTGTCACTTCTGTGTCTTTATGTGATTTGTACCCTGCTGAAAGTTTTGTTGTTTCTCCGTAGATTCATAGAGCACGGGGAATACAAGGAGAACCAGTACGGCACGAGTATAGAGGCTATCCGCTCTGTACAGGCAAAGAATAAGATGTGTATAGTGGATGTGCAGCCAGAGGTAGGCGTCATGTTACAACCACTGACTGATCTTGTTTAATGCACATCCGAATGCATCACACTATCATAACATATCATGAGCTAGAGATCCTGCAGGCAGCAGCAGTTTGCAGATTGTACATGAGGGCAGGCAGTCACATCAGCTCTGCTGTCTATGTGGAGAGGCTGATGTATCACTGTAAACTCTCTCCTGTCATGTCTGATTCTTGACCTCTGTTTGCTCTCTTGTATGTAAATCCTCCATCACTCCAGGCCCTGAAGAGGCTGCGGACAGCAGAGTTCAAGCCCTATGTAATATTCGTCAAACCCCGTGTTCCTGAGAGCAGACGTCGCCGCAGTGCTGCCACTTCACCAGGAGGGGGAGAGCATGGACGCGTTACAGTGAGTCCTAAATTTTCTCTTGGCAATAATAGAGTCTCACTTCAGTGGCTAAGAAGGAGTAAATCTATTTTTTGCAGTTCTTAATGTTCCTTAATCCATTGTGCAGCAGTAAATATCGTATACTATTTAAGGGAGCAGTCGGACAATTAAGTATCAGCTTTACTGGCCAATTATGTGTGTTTGAAGTTGCTCTCAAAGCACTTACACACAGTTCCAAAAACCTTTGACAAATATATAGCAATATACATACAGCTAAAAACAAGGACATAAAAAGCTGAACAGAGATAAGAAATAAACAGTGAACTTATATGTATACAGAAGTAGGTGAGAGTGTGTGTGTATGTGTGTGTGTGTGTGTGTGTGTAGTTTTTCTGTTGTGTACTTTTCACACAGCTGCAACTCTTTTTACATATTGTATTTTACTTGATTTTATGATTTATGGTTTTACAATTTTATGATTGTATGATGTCTATTTTCATGAGAAGCACTCAGTGCTTATAAGGCCCTTATTGTTTGAAATGTGCTATATAAATAAAGTTTTGTCTTCTTTTTTTGTAATTGAAATTTTTTTTGTTTTTTGGTAGGGTGGTACATGACGGTAGATGTCAAGTGAGACATTCAGTCTTCACTAACAAAAATAATACAAACAGGATAATAGAGATCCGTACAAGAAGGTGTACAGCACCAGTCTCAATCCACCAAAAATAATAAAATTACATTTGAATAAATAAGCACATTAAAACTGACAGTGAAAATAATATATAAATATAAATATATATATATACAAAAGGAATAAATACAAAAACAAAAAAAGGCCCCCAGACCATACAAAATAATTCCAGAACTCCCCCCAGACTGGTCCTAGGGCATGGTTAGACAGTCTAGTCAACATATAAGCTTCTTCTTCTTCTTCTTCTTACTCTTTTACTCCAAAATGAGTACTTTTTATACTTTAAATATATTTTGGAAATAATTCCTACATACTTTTAATCTTTTAAACTTTTTTAATCCACAAAACTTGTTCGGGGTATTGGAGGATAACAGCTAGCCAGAATAACAGCTACACTTGAAGTGCATGGAACCCACATTTTGAAAATGTAATATAATTCCGCTAATGCATTTCAAAAACGGCAGAACGGCTCGTCCGTCGTAATCCAAGTGCCCTGAAGCCGCAGCATGCAAAATTGACTTGAAAAGACGTAATTTATTCCACTTTTATAGCATCATTTCTTACTGTGGTCAGGTAGCCTGCCCTGCAGGCATGCTGTGTTTACATGGCAACTCACGTGAGACTCGAGAACTAGCACCACCACTAGCAATCAGCTAGTCTTGCGCGAGTTGCCATGTAAACACAGCACGCCTGCAGCACAGGCTAACTGACCACAGTGAGAAATGATGCTATAAACATAGTCTGAGTGGGCGGAAGTTCGCTGCATATCAGCCTCTCATTGGGCGGAACGAGCCACCCACTGAAGTCCCGCCCTACCACCTCCGGTTGTGTAGCAGTTTTCAACCGTTTAAGCATGTCCTTTACTAACTTTTGCAGTGTTTGATCTTGCAGGGATGTAGCCATTTTTCTGCCATGGTTCGCGTCCTGTAGGTGATATTTTTGTGGGCGTGTTACACCAAAACCTGTTTCCCCCCGGCAATATTTTTGCAAGCACACCGTTGCTGTGGCACCGCCCAGAACAATTGTGATTGGTTGAAAGAAATACAAGCAGCTGGGGCGTTTTTTTCTCCAATCTCAAAGTGAGAGTCAGCCCAGCCAGACCTTTCTTTTCTTGAGAAAGGTCTGGTGAGCGAGACTACTATAAAAGTGAGTAAAGTGAGTAAATTACGTCTTTTCAAGTCAATTTTGCATGCTTCAGGGCACTTGGATTACGAGCTGTTCTGACGTTTTTGAAATGCGTTAGCGGAGTTTTATTACATTTTCAAAATGTGGGTTCCATGCACTTCAAGTGTAGCTGTTATCCTCTGATACCCCGAACGAGTTTTGTGGATTAAAAAACTACACTGGACTTCTTGTCGGCATGAGGGTCAGTAAGTACGGTCTGTATTTTCATTCTTAAGTGGCCATTTCCTTTAAGTAAGTTTTTGAATGCAGGACTTTTACCTTTAGTGGAACATTAAACAGTGTAGTACTGCTACTTTTACTTACATAAAGGATCTGAATACTTCTCCCACCATTGGTAGTTAAGATTAGTTTTTGTGAAATGGGCTGGTTTAGCTCCTGTATGTGTCTCTCTTTTTACTGAAATGATTTCATTTTGCTGTCTGCAACAGGACGAAGACCTCCAGGAGATGCGTCAGTCTGCCATTCAGATTGATCAGCAGTATGGACACCTGGTGGATCGGGTCCTGATCAAGGAGGACTCAGCCAGTGCCTGTGCAGAACTGCGAGGTATCCTGGAGAGGCTGGAGCGGGAGTCCTTCTGGGTGCCTATCAGCTGGGTGCGGACCTAAACTTTCCTCCCCTCCTGCATCTTCCAGAAGAACTTCACAGCCAGCCCACCCAAATCCTGCACTGGTCCTCCCCTAATGAGCTGATCCCCGCCCCCACCCCGCCCCCCTAACAGGCCTGCTGGCCAGCCTGGGAGTCTGCTGAACTCTCTTAAACTGACTGATGCAGGGCTGGTCAGACAGCCATCAACTGTGGCACCAAAGGGTGAGGATGATGCCAGAGGAACACCTCGTTATCTGGGGTATTGCAGCAGATCGACAGCTCTCTTGGCCCAGAAATCACAGTCTTACTGTCACTTCAAGTCGTATTTATTCAGGTTCGGTTTTAATTTATTCGTCGACGTCAAAGACAAAGGACAGATGCAAGTTTGTAGTTATAGAAGTGTTTTATTCCTCACACTGTCACTCTTTCTAGCTGTGTTGCTCACTAGAGTGTGGCAGGTTTGGGATCCCACTCAGAGGATTGCTCAGTCAGTCAGCTTTATCGTGACTCTTGTTGGAGTACCTTTAGTAGCATGTTTTTTTAGGTTTACAGTTTTATTCAACTCAATGCCAATCGCAGAATGCTTCCTGTTAATTCTTACTGCTCATGCACCCTGTACAGTATAAGAACCAAGCATACATTCAGCAGAACAGGAGAAATAATCATGTAAAGTCAAGTGAATGCCATTTGTTCTTTTTGCTAAATATAATTTCCACACAAAACAAAATATTCAAATGGAATGTGAGAACTTTATTTTCTACGATTCAGTTTGTTTTTAGGAAACGCATGAAAACTGATTATTTAATCTCAGATGTAAATACTGTAAATGTTTACTCCTCGTGTGCCAACGAAAGATCTCGTAGCACTTCAATGCAACCTGTTTACCTTTGATCCCTTGGAACCCACATCTGTTTGTGTGTAGAATAACGCCGTGCACAAAGTATGTGTGGATGGATGTCACAATGTATGTTTACGTACACCAACCTGAGATGCTCCTTTTACGTACAGGAATGGGTTTTGTACAGTTTCCTTGCACATATCTGTATTTTTGACTGCTGAAGAAGAGGCAGGTACTAGATGTCTGTTTTCTTTGATAATCAGGGTTTTGCTTTATTGATGTCAGAAATGGTTTGGAGACGAGAGACCTCATATCCACTGATTTCAAATCAGAATTGAAACAATTTGACGATAAATTGATTAACAGATAATTATTAGTAACTGTTGGTTAATTAATTTATCAAGCATAAATGCCAAATATTCTCTGCTTGCAGCTTCTTAATTGAAAGGACTTCATCTTGTCTTTTCTTTTGTGAGGGCAGACAAAGTTTTGAGTGTTGGTTAACATGCCCCATATGTACATTGACAGAGTTCTTGGTTGTAGTAACTGTTCCTTGTCTCTCTACTGGGTGTGCAAACATCCCATCCTAACACAAGTGTAATGAAAGTGATGGGGGACTAAATCCACAGTCCTCATTCCATGTACAAATGCATTCAGAAGTTAAGCCCAAGCTTATACAGGGCTGAAGCCAAGTGAGCCAAATCAAGTCGGTTGGTTCCAAAGTTACTGTCCCTCTGCAAAGGCTGGCCAAACAAAAAGTTTGTACTAACTTTGAAAGGGAAACACATAGCTAACTCAGACTGCTGACACCTCAGCTGAACTTCACTAAATGTTAGACAGAGGAAGGATTTTGTCCCTCATCGCTTTATACTGAAATTGCTTAGGAAAGGAGCTTTTCGCAGACAGCATGGAGAGGAGAAACTATTACAGCCACCAAATGTTCACATAGGCAGAACCTATCACTCCTACACTGTATGTGTGCAGTTAAAATGAAGCTGCTTCCAGATCCTTGGTTATTTTTCTAAACATGCAATGTTCTCTTGATCTCTTCATGTTCTGTATGAACCAAGAAACCCAGAATGTTGAGTTGTAATGTGACCTGTACAAAGTGCCATAATAAAGCTAGCTGAGTCAAATGTTTGGTATCTGACCAGAATAATTCTTTTTTTAGTGTTTGCAATACAGTGTTTGCTCCTCTGCCTATGAAAGCCTGCAGTTTCCTCTGACATTGATGTGTGTGTGTTTACCTTACAGCTGTTCTTGGCTTCAGTGGAGTTCATTTAAATGCCTCTAAAACTAAGCTTGAATCTTGAGCTTGTGTCCGCTTCATCATTGTTTGAATGAGATTAGCTCAAGAAAAAATGTACATTACTTCAGAGGAATATTATGTCTATACACTGACACATTTTTTCAATAACATACTATATTATGACATTTTTAATGCATTTTTAAACACTGTTGTATTTTTATGACTATTTATAATATACTATACAATAAATTTGTTATAGCATATAACACTGCAAAAAATTATGATGACATACCATAGGATGACTTTTTCTCATAATGTATTATACTATAACATTTTTCATTACATACTATCCAATGATGTTTTTAAAACTAACTTACTATACTACTATGACCTTGACAAAAACATATTGTACTATCACATATTTTATGGCTCTTTTTTTTAACAAAATATACTATTACATAATTTATGACATACTATACTATGAATTTTTTTTAGCACACACTACTATTACTTTTTATGACATACTATACTATTAATTTTTTTTATGACACACTACACTATGACATTTTTATGACAAACTATACGAAGACATTTTAATAACAATATACAATTACATAATTTATGACATACTATACTATGATATTTTTTAGCACACGCTACTATTGTGTTTTTTATAACATACTATGTTATGACATTTTTTAACACACTGTACTGACATTTTACTGACAAACTATACAATTACATAATTTATGACATACTATACAGTTATATTTTTTAGCACACACTACTATTACATTTTTATGACATACTATACTATTACATTTTTTATAACATACTATGCTATGACATTATTTAATGCACTATACTATAGCATTTTTTATGACACACTATACTATGACATTTTGTTTATGACATACTATACCATGACATTTTTATTGACATGCAATACTATGACATTTTTACTGACATTGTTTATGACACACTGTACTGTGACTTTTTTTTGACATACTATACTATAACATTTTTATAAAACACTATACCATGACCTATTTTTGATATTTTTTTGAACACACTATACTATGACATTTTTCATGACATACTATACTATGACATTTTTTAAACACACTTAACTATGACATTTTTCATGACATACTATACTATGACATTTTTTAACACACTTAACTATGACATTTTTTTGACACACTATACTATGACTTTTTTATGACGAACTATAATATGACATTTTTTATAACATATTATACTATGGCATTTTTTGACAAACTATACTATGACATTTTTTGACATACCATACAATGACATTTTTTAGACATACTAGACTATGACATTTTTTTTGACATACTATACTATGGCATTTTTTGACAAATTATGACATTTTTTGACATTCCATAGAATGACATTTTTTTTTACATACTATCTTATGACATTTTTTATAACATACTATACTATGACATTTTTTTGACATACTATACTATGACATTTTTTTGACATGCTATACTATGACATTTTTTTGACATACTGTACTATGACATTTTTTGACATACTATATTATGACTTTTTTTGACATGCTATACTATGACATTTCTTGACATCATACAATGACATTTTTTGACACACTATAGTATGACATTTTTTTGACATACTATACTATGACATTTTTGTTTACATACTATACTATGACATTTGTTGACATCATACAATGACATTTTACTATACTATGACATTTGTTGACATCATACAATGACATTTTTGACATACTATACTATGACATTTTTTTGACATACTATACTATGACATTTTTGTTTACATACTATACTATGACATTTGTTGACATCATACAATGACATTTTTGACATACTATACTATGACATTTTTTTGACATACTATACTATGACATTTTTTGTGACATTGTATACTATGACTTTTTGACATACTATATTATGACATATTTTATAACATACTATACGATGACATTTTTTTTTACATACCATACAATGACATTTTTTTTCACATACTATACTATGACATTTTTTTGACAAACTATACTACGACATTTTTTATGACATACTATACTATGGCATTTTTTTGACATACTATAATATGGCATTTTTTTGACAAACTATACTATGACATTTTTTGTGACATTCTATACTATGACTTTTTGACACACTATATTATGACATTTTTTATAACATACTATACTATGACATTTTTTTGACATACTATACTATGACATTTTTTATGACATACTATACTATGGCATTTTTTGGACATACTATACTATGGCATTTTTTTGACAAACTATACTATGACATTTTTTGTGACATGCTATACTATGACTTTTTGACATACTATATTATGACATTTTTTATAACATACTATACTATGGCATTTTTTTGACAAACTATACTACGACATTTTTTATGACATACTATACTATGGCATTTTTTGGACATACTATAACATTTCTTGACACACTATACAATGACATTTTTTATGACATACTAGACTATGACATTTCTTGACATCATACAATGACATTTTTTTACACACTATACTATGACATTTTTTTGACATGCTATACTATGACATTTTTTATGACATACTATACTATGACATTTCTTTACATGCTATAGTATGACATTTTTTATGACATACTATACTATCCTGACTTTTTTTGACATGCTATACTATGACATTTTTTATGATATACTATACTATGACATTTCTTTATATGCTATAGTATGACATTTTTTATGACATACTACACTATGACATTTTTTTGACATACTATCCTGACTTTTTTTGACATGCTATACTATGACATTACTTGACATCATACAATGACGTTTTTTGACACACTATAGTATGCGATTTTTTATGACATACTATACTATGACATTTTTGACATGCTATACTATGACATTTGTTGACA
>NC_065523.1:15015010-15022001 GCF_006386435.1 Epinephelus moara | reverse complement strand
AGCAGTGCATACCTCTTCAAACAAGGCACTTCAGGTGAGAGATGAATCATGATTCTACTAGTTTGTAGGAGATTTGTGCTCAAATATGAAAATGTTCCTCATTCTGTGTCTGTCTTTGTTTCATATACAGAGCTCCGGAAATATTTCTTGGACTTCCATTCTCAGAGGCGATAGACATGTGGTCTGTAGGTGTTGTGATGTCAATCATGATGCTTGCTAATGTACTCTTCAGTGGAATTGATGATTATGATGTAGTAAGTCACGACTGCTTCCTTTTATCCCTCTTCCTAAAAGATGTGATGCTACTGTAATGGTGTGCTCTTCACTTTGTTATCTAAGAAATAATTGGCTCTAGATCTTCAAAAGTACCCTGTGGAGTTTTCTTATAGCCAAATACAGTTACACGTGTGACAGTGTGCTGAAGCTAAACCAACAAAAACTTTCTCAAGCTTATTTTTTCAATGTTTAGAATCTTGCATTGTTTATATCCATGTTTGTTAGCAAGCAGCCATCCTCCTTTCAGTTGGTACCATAATGCATTGAGGTTTGATTCCCAGCCGAAGCTCCACATGGTACCTTTATTCACAGGATGTCACTACCTCTAGAAAACAGTCCATCACCTAGTAGGTGTGGACATAAGATCTAACCAATCCTAAACTTTTATGTAATACTATACTGTGTGGAGCAATATTTGGCCTGCTGTTGTAGCAGCATTATTGTCAAATGTAATTTCTACTTTTAAGATGCTATGCAATGTACAGAGTTTATAATTAATATTATTTTGACTACAGGCTACAAGCTTCCTCTCATAAAGAGATAAGTACCATACTGTAACATATCTGTGACGCTGTGTTTTGTCTCCAGATGCGATGGATAGTGGCATTCTGCGGTGTACCTCCAGACCATCTACTGAATGCTGCGACCAAGTCAAAGCAATACTTCATAAAAGACGCCTCCAGCCACTGGAGACTTAAGGTACGACAAACCAAGATTAATCTCATCCATAACATTCTCTTCCCTAGTTAAAATTATACTTTACAACATTTTCCACAATTTAATCAGTTACACTTAACCTTTTTTCAGACACCTGAGGAGTACTGGCAAAGTACCACATATCCCAGCAGATACCAGTCGTTGTATTTCAGCAGCTTGGACATTTTGGAGAAGGTAGGTGTTTATGTAGATTGTGCTGTGGCTGCTAAAGATGGACTTTAACCAATTCTTTCTTTATGAATCAGAAATTTTACTTTGGATTTGCTGTTTTTTTCCTACATTAGGTGCCCCTGGAGAACCTGAACACGGTGGGAGCTGATGAGAAGAGGGAGTGCATTGACCTGCTGAAGGCAATGCTTCAGATCGACCCCAGTGAGAGGATTACCCCCAGTCAGGTCCTCACCCACCCCTTTATCACAAGGGGCACCCTCCACAAAAACTCTGAGTAAGTGTCCGCGTTTGCAAGTGGACTGAAATGGTTTGGAGTGTTTACTTTATGGCTTTATATACAGATATCAGACTGTATAGGGACATGGCAAGCTGATTTATCAGCACATTAACAGGGTTCACATTATCTGCAGTTCATTTATGCATAGTCATAATATTATTTTGAAATATGTGTAGCTACATTTTAGTTTAAGAATTATCTATTCAAATTCTGACTGGTACAAATGAACTATTAAGTAGCATGGAGAATTTATACAAAGATACCTTAAACACTTTCTTTGTTTCAGATATCTCCAATTAAATTATGACAAGCCCAAATTCAAATTCAAGACATCTGCAGTGTGGTTCTGTTTTGTCAGAATTGCACTTAAAATTTTAAGATGTTTTTAATTATATTTTGGGATATGTAATATATTTATGTATATGTTATTATCACTTTTAGATATCTGAAACTGGGGTTAAAAGAAATGTATATGACTTCTGTTAAGATATCTAGTTACAAATAAGCTATATCCTGAAAGGACTTTTTAAGTAGGCAGATTTCAGTTTGTAGATAGCACAAAAAGCACCAAAAAAGGGTCAGAGTAAGATCAATATTCAGCATACAAACAACACATTTTTTTAGTATAGTAGTATTTTAAATGTATTTTTTGCCTTTCAAAAACAAAAAAGTGAAAGTTTTAAGAATAGTTTAAACAGTGTTTATCTGCTGTAACACAACCCAGTGAAGTTACCATACCTGGCTAACTAGCTTACTATCTACAGTAACCTAAGTGCAATCTGTTTTGAGAGCACTGTACCATTCAGTTATTCAGAGCACCACACTCTCAGAGAGGTGTACTCCGTTTGAGGAAACGGAGCAGCAGAGCAACAAGTTTAGTGACAGTAATTTAACCTCATTGCTCGTTAATTCATACAGAAATAGACCGTTTTATTTCTCTAAACAACTGCTCTCCCATTTTAATGTAGAGCATCAGTGTAGATTTATAAACGCATACATAGAAGCGTCCTGGACTGGCTCAAACAAAGTGCATGTATCAGTCCTGAATGGAACTTTTTCTAATCTGAAACTCTGCAAAATCATTTAATCAGCTAGTGGTATACTTCTCTTTCACTCTGCAAGTAAAACTAGCGTTGTCACCACTGTAGGTAGTAAGCTAGTTAGCTAGGCATGCTAATTTTACAGGTACAGGTGTTAAATAACCTCCTCACACTTTTTTTTTTTTTTTGTCATTTTGGAAGGGTGAACAAAATTGAGTCATCCTCTGAAGTCACAGTTGCTGAGCTATGTTTCGAAATGATTAAATTTGAATTTTGACCAGTCTAAATTTTATTAGATTTATCTTCAATTTCTGTTCTGACTCCTGATGAATGGGACTTGAATGAAGGCTATCTGAAGAACGATAAAATGGGGTGACGATATGTGTGACATTAAGAATATAATAACTAGTATAGTTTTATTGTGTCTTTTAATAACTGCACCTGTCTCCATTTAACAGTACAAGTGAAAGACCTGAAACACCTTCAATACCACCGGGTGTTATACATGTCCGGCCTACATCAAGAACCTGTATCCTGACATTGGAAGGGGAAGAGGAATTGGAGCCCAAAACTTCGTAAGAAAATTTCCTCATTGTAGCTTTTATGATTATGATCGTGAATGAAGACTATTCCTCATGTCAGCCATGTCTGTTTTTTAAATGATAAAAATGGATGAGTTCCTAGTCAGCTGTGTGTTTAACTGCATGTGTATTTATTCCACAGCTTGAGTGCCACTGGTGGATTTCATGCATCTGAGACATTACCCCCAGGTGTTATAATGGTGAAGCCTGCACCACCTGAATGCCGCCTGTGGGGGATTGAGGGCAGCGGGCAGAGTGAATCTTGGTGAGATGATTTCCTCTCAACATGTCAGTCATCAGATAGAGGAGAGAATGGAGAAGTTAGGACATCATTAGAGCAGATTAGGGGATAATATATTAACTGTATTTGTATGTGTTTAGCCCGTTGGATTGCCCTGAGAATGTCTCTGAAAATCCACTTGTGGAGCCGACTCCCCTTTCAACAGAAGATGTGGAAAAGGAACTCTCTGCCACGGCATCTGGTAGGAAATGCTAACCTCCACTTGAGTTTGCATGGTTAAGGTCTTTGAAATTGTTGTTGATTGTACTGAGGACATCCAAGGCATTTAATGTCCTTTTGATTTTCAGACCACACAGCACCCGAGAAGAAGAAGGAGAAGAGGAAGAGGAACTGCTTCAAGCGTTTCCTAGCCTGGACCAAGAGGACCTTCTGCTGCTGCATTCCCGCCAACGAGGATGACTGAATTACACTATGAAGGTTGTTTTCTAGCACAACACCTTGCTGGCTGGATTTCTCACAGGAAATGTACAGAGTATGTATGTGATATGGTACTCTGTATTGACACACCTGTGGGAAATCAATGTCAGCTGTCATGAGTTGTGCCATAAAAGAACCTTCATAGTTGTAGAGGGCGGCACGGTGGCTCAGTGGTTAGCACTGTAGCCTCACAGAGAGCGCCTAACATCTGTTCCTCTCTGTGCGGAGTTTGCATGCTCTCCCCCGTGTCGGCGTGGGTTTTCTCCGGGTTCTCCGGTTTCCTCCCACAGTCCAAAAACATGCAGGTTAATTGGAAACTCTAAATTGACACTTAATCTAATCCTATTTGATCCAATTCGGCAAAATTTAATCAAACAATTAGTTAGTCAATAAATTCTTAAAATTTAATTACAAATCTGTGTCATGACTTCTGAATGAGTGGGGGAAAACAGTAATATATTCTTCAGTATACCTGTCCTAAGTGCCAGGAATCTTTGTAATTGTAATGTAGATGAGGTTGTTGTATAGAAACAATTTAAGACGTCACACATACAAAAACACACTGAATCTTAATATCTTAAAGAGATAATTCCTTCAAAAAAACAAAACAAAACAAAAACAAAAGACAAAGAAAGATAGTCAATGTTCTCTGAAGCTGTAAGATGTTTAGACAAGCTGAGAAACAAAAGCTGATTCGAGTAAAGTTATACAGTATTTAAATAATTTATGGACTATAAGTGGATAAATAAGATGCATCAGCTGCAAAACAACAACTAAAAACAACAATAACAACAACAATAAAATTGTAGAGGCTTTCAATTTCCTTCCATAGAAATTAAATGCATATGTACACAACAGAATCAGCATATAAATACAATTTGAAAAGAATCACTGATTAAGACCATAGACTGTATAAAATAATGGACGTGACTACTGTGATGTCACCCATTAGTTTGTGGATCGCCGTTTTGAAGCCTCAAATTTGGCATTTCGGTAGTCCCCATCTTGGATTTTTAGAGCCATAAGTAATCATATTTCGACAGGAGGATGGAGCTGTGGATGAGCAATGGGTGACCTGTCACTCAAATGTCCTGCCTTTAAATATGCATAACTTTAAGCCTTAATAAAATGTAAGTGCTGTAAATGTTAAGGATGATGAATGCTAAAAGCTGGCACTGCTATTTACTTGGCGGATTCAGCAAATTTGAGAAGTGAGCGCTTGTCTGCTGAGAGTAATGCAGTAAGAGCAGTAATGTAGCTGCAGCAAATACTGTGGGACATTTAAGCAGCAAAACTGAAAACTGTAGTTCATTTTTTTTTCTAGAGAATTGGGATGGAACCTTATTGTTTGGGGCGTCGATTTTTACTCTTCATTAGGCTGGGAAAATATATTTTACAAAATCAAAGTCACTTTTCAACCATGTTTTTTTTTTCTTCATAGCATACATAATGGATGTCAGAGGTAAGATCTGGTGGAGTTGACAAAAGGTTATATATTCATTCATTTCACAGCAGTCCTAATGTGTAGCTGTTTTATTTTTCAGAGTTGCAAAGACTTTTCTTAATGCTATTCAAAGTGTTTGTTTCAAAACCATTATTTATACTTAGTTTTGATTTAAAAGGGCTACAGAGTTAACATGTTATGGTTCAGACAATGAATTGATGAAAAACACAGAAAGCTTATCAGTTCTTAAGCAGCATTTCTGCCTGTTTGAAAATGAAAGTAGATCAAAATGTATTGTAAATCATGTTCATTTCATACATATAAATCATTTCACAGTAATATGTCTGAATAATGTGCCATTTCAATAGCAGAAAAATACTCCGCCATTCTGACTTTAGACCAGGCTTTTGTTTAGTCAATGGTGCAATCGCTTTCTGCTGCCTCATAATAGCAATAGGCCAACAATACACTGGACCACACCTCATTTTAAGACCTATACACACAGATGGATGTAAGTACTTTTGCTACTTACAAAACATGGTTAAAGGGTAACTTTGGTATTTTTCAACCTGGGCCCTATTTCCCCATGTGTATGTGTGCGTATGATTCATAGGTACATCTCGTTTTAAAATTGGTTCAGTATTGAGGGAGGCGGATGCAGCCGGCAGCCGCGAAATGAGCTAAAACGGTAACGGGGGCAAATGCGTCCCGTATAAGTTTGCGCATTAAAAGTGCTTTTTTTCGCCACTGACCGGTTCAGATCGTCAGTGCTATCTCTGTAAATAGCATACTAAGCGTTTCCCTTACCTCTGAGGCGCACCTCCAGTCCCTCATCCTCATCTCTGGCGACTTCAATCATGCTTCCCTTTCCTCCACCCTCCCCACTTTCTCACAGTATGTGGACTGCCACACCAGGGACTGCAAAACAATGGACTTGCTGTATGCAAACATCAAGGACGCATATAGCTCATCGCGGCTCAGACCACACACCGGCCCATTGGTCCCCTGCTTACATACCTGTGGTGAGCACATTAGGTATATGTGAGAAAATGGCCTGAGAAGACCAGCATGGCACTGAGGGACTGTTTTGGAATAACTGGCTGGGGAGTGCTCTGCAGTCCACATGGCTCCCAAATGACAGTTTGACCGACTGCATCACGGACTATATTAATTTCTGCGTGGAGAACACTGAGCTGACCAGGAAGGTATGGTGCTTCTCCAACAACAAGCCTCACCCTCTCTGGCACACCTCCTCCCCCTCCCTCAGGGACACCTTTTTTACCCACCTCCACTTCGCACCTTCCTCCCCCCATCCTCCTCAGCTGGAGTCACCCCCCCACCCCCCACTGCAGCCTCTCCATAACAGCTGACCAGGTGAGGAGGGAGCTCCTTAAGATCAAGGCGAGAAAGGCTACTGGTCCAGATGGTCATGTTACTATGACGTTTAATTATGATATACTTTGATGTTTTTTCATGACATACTGACATGTTTTTGACATAGAATCACATGAGGATGCTGTTTGCTGATTACACAGTTCAGCATTTAACACAATCATCCCCTTGAAGCTGGCATCAAAGTTGGGCCCCCTGGAGCTCAACACCTCCTCTGAAAACTAGATCCTTGACTTTGCTACAGAGAGACCCTAGACAGTTCACATAGTACTACAAAGCCATCACACCTAGCACCAGCGCCTGCAGGGATGTCTGCTCAGTCTGATGCTGTTCACACATCTGGTGTCAAAATAACAACCGGTCATTGTGTTTGCG
>NC_065523.1:14948734-15013734 GCF_006386435.1 Epinephelus moara | reverse complement strand
CTAGCTGTAGTTCCTTCTTCTTTTACAGCTTCCTCTGTATTTTCCCTCAGTGTGACGGAATGGTAATAAATGCCATTTATTTGTATTTCTCACAAACCACTGGGAATATCCTACAAACAGGTAAGGG
The DNA here is from genome assembly GCF_006386435.1 of Epinephelus moara. Lineage (NCBI taxonomy): Eukaryota > Metazoa > Chordata > Actinopteri > Perciformes > Serranidae > Epinephelus > Epinephelus moara. The sequence continues at coordinate 15,013,607 of NC_065523.1, read as the reverse complement.
GGGGTGGGGGTCCTTAAAATGTGCAAATGAGCTGACTGGCTAAACAACAAAGAACTGCTGTAAAATGTTACAGTGTGTGTGTGTGTGTGGGGGGGGGGGGGGGGGGGGTCCAGACTATATATTCATGACTAGGCTGAGCCCACCACTTCTCATCAAGGCCACTCTCCAGATCACCTTCTCTGTCTGAAGACATTCACCTGGCCCAAATTTTGCAGAAAAATGGCCCTTGTAGCTGGTAAGCATTTACAAAGTTTTACAGAAGAATTACATAATATTACAATATTTTTTTAATTGTTGCTGTTAAATTCTATTTTCAAAACAGTTCTGAAGTGCATGGGAGATTCAAGCAATGGAACAAGACCGAGAGCATATTTCTTAGGTAATGCTGTGATTTGTTTTACATGCACAAATAATCTTGCATTTGTCTGCAATGTTTGATACACTGTTCCTGTTGATTTTAAATAATGTGATATGTTTTTCATGTCTCTAGAGGAATGCCACTTATTTGATGAAATTCCTCAAAGATGTGAGAGTGACTGCTCATGGGATGTAAAAAAGAAATATCCGGCCAAAAAGCCAAGGCATAATGGTCAGTATTCTGTATCCAAATGTATACAATTAAAATTACTTTTCAAATAACACAGTGTTGATGAATTGAACTGTTGCTCCCCCAGATATTCCAGATATTTCAAAGCAACAGGGTCCAAAACATATTGATCCAGTGATTTCTGACACTCAGGACTCAGGTCAGTATTCTGCATCCAAATGTGTACAATCACAGTGTGTTTACATAGCACAGTGTTCATGATTTCAAACGTGTGTGTGTGTTTGTGTGTGTGTGGTTATATGTTCAAACAGATGTATGCAGGACATTCAACAAACAGACAACACTCCTGTATCCTACACAATACCAGGACTAACATCCTGCTCCGGCTTTAAGGACGCCCAGATCCAGCATTGGGACAAAAGCAGTTTTCTGTTGAATGAGGTCCAAACATCATCACATCAGATGTAGAGAGGGAATTACAAATTACACGAGGATGTAGAACTGAGCCCTGCTCAGTGTCTTGATCTGTAACAAAAATTCGGTGGACTGAAAAGAGATGACTTAAGAATAAACAAAACACTGTTACATTTCCTGTCTGAAAAGGAAGCATGCCTCAAACCAACTCTTCTCTCCATCCATTCAAGGATTGGCAACGTAACAACTGGGCATAGCTTTATCACAGCTGTACAGGCTGAGCAAGACTGTTTAACTGAATGTGATTTATGTGATGAGTTAGGTTATTGGTTAGTTGGCTTTGCCAAAGCTAAGTGATGTTAGTTTGCTAATGCTGTTCACAGACGTCTTGCACGCAACTTAACATCCTCTGCACTATTCCAGACCCTTTGCAACACATATCACATTCACATAGACTTATATTTACAAACAGGCTTTCAACAGAGCTACACCCAAAGAAGCAACTCAAAGGTCCCGGTACTTTTCCTTTGTCTTTGTCCTGACCACACGGTCAGACAAATGCCTCCCCCAATCTGAAGCCAGCTTTGATCTCTGTTGTCAGCCATTTTGTAGGCCAAATGGCCCTTTGATTACCACACCTGCCTTTGTCTCTCTCTCTCTCTCTCTCTCTCTCTCTCTCTCTCTCTCACACACACACACACACACACACACACACACACACACACACACACACACACACACACCAAGCTTGTGCCTATAGTTAGTTAGTGAGAATTTGTGTGTTCTGATTTTGCTTTGCTTCCTTTATGAATAAATATATTTTTGGAATCATACCTGCTGTCTGTTTAATGTTGCACACGAGTGAATGCATAGTCAACCTCTGCTGCGTCAAGAACTCCAAAATCCTTCAGGCTTTACTATTAAATTTGATTACTGTTAATAATTTAATTATTTAACTTACTGATATCTTTAACTGGTTATCATTTTTCCCTTTTCCGGAACGGTGCCCCACGAGGTGATTCAATGTAAATTAAGTCACATTATTTAACATAATCAATAATTATTATCAATAATTATTAATCATTTCAGATAGCCAATTTGATACTTTAATTGGAGATCTATTACAAGGTCAGGCCCGTGTTAAGGCTTAAGTCCCAGCAAATGGTGCTGCCATGTTATACAAAGCACTGGTGCCTAGATCACAACAAATAGTATCCCCTCTTTTACAGTATCACCAGTAGATTCCCCATATTTTTGGTGCCTCTGTGTGACGCCCAGTATTGTGCCCAACATTTATGGTGTTGCCCCATGAGGCCTACGAGTATAATTTACGACATCTAGGAAGCATCAAAAAGAAGCAGAATATAATAGAGAGACATACTGAATGACCAATTTTACATTATTGACCCAAGGAAGTATAGATACTGCAAAGTTTAACAAAACTGATATTGCACCTGAGTGATTGATTATAAGCAGTAAAAACTAAAAGCAAGATAATAATAATAAATAGCCAGGCTGAGTAGCAGGAAGGAAGGAATTGCAGTATCTCTCCTTCAAAGACCACGGGTGAAGCATCTCTAACTTTACTCTTACATTTGAAAAATAAAGTATGAGTGTTTAGTGATCAGTGTAATTGGTATAGCCGACTTATCAAAATTTAGAACCTTGTATTTAATGCAAAAAAATAAGTTTCATGTATGTCATGTTCTATATTAATTAGTATCAAGGTTAGTGTTTACTGTTGAATGCTCTATGGTTTCTTTAAATGTTATCATTTGTATTTAGTACATTAATTAGTCACCAAACCTAGAGTTGGAGTGTATAAACGTGTAATGTATTTTGCATCATTAAAAATAAACTGCTATGATGCAAAATCTTTGATTTAAATTTCACATTTTCTATTTTTGCATTTCACTTTGTGAGTCTGTCTTTTGTGGTCGAATTTTTCTTGGTTCATCAGTCTGCATGAAATGTATTGCCACTTAAAATAACTGGGGTTGATGCATAAAAACGCAATGCTGAGTCATTCACATCAGTAGTACTATACAAAGACAGTTACATGTAAATCTGAATATGGTCAGTAAAGAAAAAGGTCATCTATTTTCAAAGAAAGTCTTTGTACAAAGTTCATTAAATGTCTTGTCTACATTTTTTTGGGCTATGAGAAGTGTGAAGAAAATTTGTTGCAAATCACTTGTGCATTTAAAATGAACTCCTACAGGAGGTATTTCAGTTTGTAACCAATTAGACACCAATATTTTCTACATGCTAGTTTCTATTCATGGAGGTTTAAATGTAAAACGTCTGAGTCTGTAACTGGAACCTCAGTCAAAATTGATAAATGAAGACTGAAAATAAATTTCAGAATAGAGCAAATCTGTGTTATATCTGCATAATTGATTTAGATAGTTTAGATAAGCAGGCTCCCATGTCTCCACAGACAGCATTGATTCCAGCTTCCAACATCAATCTGGTGGTGTTTATTAGTACAAAATTACAGCATAAAAAAACCCTGAGAACTCTTCGAATTCCTCCAACATTTTCAATCACCAAATATACAAAAACAAATTAAACGATGTGGAAAAATATTGTTAGTGATTTTAAACTTCTTTTTCCCATTAAATATTTATTAAAACACATGTGTTTTCTGCCTCTTACAACTGTTGTTGTAGACAAAATGTTATATGAAATATTATATACATTTAAAAATCTTCAAATGATCAACTCCTAGAACTGTGCAAAAGAAAAGAAAGTTTTCCATTTGCCTAGACTTTTCTTTTCAGAGAAATAAGTTGTCTCACAGTGGTCTGAGTGCTGGCCAAGACACACTCATGCATTTGTTCTGCTTGCTGTATGCATCCTCCAGGCTGAGTACCCAAAAAGCATGAAGTATGCTATCATGTTCATCCAGAAAGTCCTACTGCATGCGAATGGAGAAAATGAAGCCAAAGTTACTTTCCTTAAAAACAAGCTGTAAACTATGAACATAGTCAAACCACAGCAAATTTCTATAAAATTTCCACAAGGCAAAAAAGGTCTGATTTTGTTTACTAAATTGATTTGATCAAAGTTTGTCAGAGTTCCATGGGACCACAGTATTTTGACACAAGTGTTGAAGGTTTGAAAGTTCTGTCAGTGTTGGTGAAACAAGTAACAAGGGCAGAGGGATCTGTTGTTTATATATTCTAGATTGAAGGAAGTGGAGGGCAATGGATGATGGTAGGGATGAAGATATGAGTAGGGGTGTGTGTTTGAATATGAGTGTGGATGAAAGTAGAATGAAAAAAATAAACATTAAGTTAAAAAAAGTGAAATGGAAATGCTCACAGCTAATTAAGTTTTATAGAAAAAACTACAGATAGGCTGAAACGACATCCAACATACTCAGATAAATTAGCTTCATCAAAACACTGTCCTTGTGTTGAAAAACACTAAAGCTGATGTGAAGAGAGGAATTAAAGCCTCATTAGAGTTCTCACCACTCCATTCACCCCCTATGTTAAGTAATAGAGAAGAACGAGATAGTTACTATGACTTTTTAATGCATGCTATTCTTTGACATTTTTTGACATTATTTGACCTACTACACATTTTTTTTTACAACATACTAAATTATGACATTTTTATGACACTATTTATAAGATACCTATTGATGATTTCTTTCATAATAAAATATACAACGATATATTTTATACTATGACATATTTATTACATACTATACTATTACCTTTTAAATACATTTTTTGATATAGTATACTATGACTTTTTAAAATAACATATCCTGACATTTTCATCACATTTTATAACAAACTATACTATGACATTTTTTGACGTACTATAACATTACTTTTTCTATTACATACTATGACATGTTTTATGACTTTTTCAGATACTATACGACAACCTTTTTTTGTAACATACTTTAGATTACATTTTCATTACATACTATAAAGTTATTTTTTTATAATGTACAATACATTTTTATGACATTTGTTATGACATAGTCCACTATATTTTCATATAGCAATACTATGATTTTTTTTAGAACATACTCAGGGTTTTCCCTGCCTATCTAAGACAAAGGCGGGCAGCCTGGGTGATTTTGGCCGCCACCTTGGTTAAAGCGTGTGTGTATGCATGGGGGGCGTTCAGATGTAGCATCTTTTGCGCGCACAAACCCATTACTTTCAATGTAGATGTGCGTCATGTGCTCTCACAACCCAAAGCGACGCCGTAGCGGTACGCATTCGGTGCGACGCCCTTGTTTTTCGTCCGGCGCACAGTTCCTCAGACCTGCTTCTCCCCCTGGTGTTGTGTCAGATCCCGGTTCCCCCTTGGGCTGTGTCTCTCCTACTGTTTCCCGCAGAGCTCTGCCCCGTTTGAAAGGCAAAGGAAGCCTGTATGTGGAAAGACGTCGCCTCCGAGATGTAGAATGTGTATTATAGAAGAGAAACACACATTTCAGGACTGGTGACTTGTATCATCAGAACAGACATGTCCTGTGATTTTCAGCCTCCTTTCAGATTTAATAGAGGGGGGACAACACCTGACAGTAATATTCTCAGCTGTCAGGATGTGCCTGCTGTAAAGGGTAAATATAGTCATAGAAGGCTGAAAATCACAGGACATGTCTGTGCTGATTATACAAGTCAGCAGTGTAAAGCTCAAACATGTGGGGGCCTCATTTCATATTTAATAGGGGGGGGGGCTGTATCTAAAAGTACAGCTGTCAACATGCCCCCTGCCACAGGCCTTTGCCACCTTGGTCTCGAAAAAACCCTGGGAAAACCCTGATACTATGCCATGACATTTGTATGATGTTTATTATGATATACTATGATGTTTTTTTAAAATAACATACTGACATGTTTTTGACATAGAATCACATGAGAATGCTGTTCACTGATTTTACAGTTCAGCATTTAGCACAATCATCCCCGTAAAACTGGTACGAACATTGGGCCCCCTGGACCTCAACACCTCCTTTTAAAACTACATCCTTGACTTTACTACAGAGAGACCCCAGACACTTCACATAGTTCAACTCCACAACCATCACAGTCAGCACCAGTGCCTACAGGGATGTCTGCTCAGTCTTCACACATCTGGTGTCAAAATAACAACCCGTCTCTCAACGTTGACAGGACGAGAAAGATGAAAATTGACTTCAGAAAGAAAACACTGGCCCCTATATGGAACAAGTGTGATTGGGTGTGTATTTGTGCTTCCTTCTGACCAAAAGTTTTTTAGAGGATGATGAGGGGGTTATGAAACAGCGATTTTCTTTCATCTGTCGTCTGCTTGTTACAGCTGTTGCTGAAGACAAAATATCACATGAAATATTATATACATTTAAAAATCTTCAAATTATCAACTCTTAGAACTAAGCAAAAAAAAGACAGTTTTTCATTTGCCTAGACTTTTCTTTTCAGAGAAATAAGTTGTCTGAGTGCTGGCCAAGACACACTCATGCATTTGTTCTACTTGCTGTATGCATCCTCCAGGCTGAGTACCCAAAAAGCATGAGGCATATGTTCATCCAGAAAGTCCTGCTGCATGCGTACGGAGAAAAACGAAGCCAAAGTTACTTTCCTTAAAAACTTATACTACGAACATAGTCAAACCACAGCAAATTTTTAAAAATTTCCACGAGGCAAAAAAGGTCTGATTTTCTTTACTACATTGATTTGATCGAAGTTTGTCAGTGTCCCGTGGGACCAAGTGTTGAAAGTTTAAAAGTTCTGTCATAAACAACCCAGAAATGGGGCTCAAAGTGCAAAATACCAGACGTCTCCTTTATATTTACTGTTAAATGTTCTATGATTTCTTTAAATGTGATTATTTGTATTAATTCATTAATTAATTCAGTGTTAATGTCACAAACTCTCATCCTCCTTTAATGTCAAGACAGTCCCATGAAATGCAAGATATCTGTGGAGGAATAAACTCTAGCTCCTGTATGAAAAACGATCACAGCTAGTCATGTTTTATAAGAGACAAATATCCTTAAAACAACATCCATCATATTCAGATATATGAGCTCAGTGTTGGAGAACCTCTAGGACACATGGAGTACTGTATGTACTATATGTAACAATGGAACAAAATAATAAATCTTTCATGAACTTATAAACCAAAAAGAACCATTATTTTCACTTATAGTGCAAGATTTATCTGTTTATATGTGGTTATAAACATGTAAACTCTTCCCATATCTCATCTCACACCACTTACTGATGTGAATAAGAGAAATAATAATATCTTTTACAGCTTCTGATCAAATATATGCAGTGCAGGTTTTGCCGGGGAGTAGGAAGGAAGCACACACTATGAAAACTCATAATTTTTCTGTTGAAATATCTCCTAATAACATTGTCGAAAATCAAAAAGCCTGAAACTATTTCAGAATGACAAAAGCACAGAGCGTCACTCATAACCATAATAACACACTCATTCCTGCCTGCGCACACAGCATGAGAGGAGAGGAGAAGGAAGAGATGCTGTGCTACATGTAGTTATATTTTCCTACCATTGCACCACATGTTTGTGATTGCACTATGTTTGTACCATGTCTTGTATCTTGTTCTGTTCCTGTTTTTGTATCTTGTAGTTTGCACTTGTTTGATCATTCAGTTTTGCAACAAGACCAGGGAAACATGATTCTTTCCTCTATGCACCGCACTACGTATAGATGGACGCAAACGAAGTCTCTTATGCATATAAAAAGATGAGGCTCCGTGTACAAAGCTGCTTGTCATGGTTAAAATAATTCCATGTGGAGTCTAAAAACTTATTGCCTTTGTAAGACTTTCCTGTAATAAACACCTTTTTGGACTTTGCACTAATTCGTCATTACCGTCCCCATTCAGTTTCTGTAATTGAAAAAGATAGGAAGCCCATTATTCTGCCTGTGGAGCTTAGGTTTTCGGTAAGTTTTGTGGAGGGTTCATCTTCGACTTTCTCCCTCTCTCATATGCAATTACCTCGTGTGACTCCGGAGACTGCTGCTGACAGAGCCAATTAAACTGGGTAACAATCATTCTAATTAGTGAAGCTGCTCCGCTGAGAAAATGGAACGATGTTGGTGTGAAGGTGTGCCGAGGCTGCACACAGATCCACTTTTCATTATGGACAACAACAAATGATGCTGTGATTCTGGAGCTCAGTGGTTAATGCAGACTTTTTTTCAGCTACTGAAGGAGGGCATGAGAGAAACATTTTGAGAACCACTGCTTGAAATAAGTCTTTCAGTGCTGGAAAGATGGTCTTTTCACAAAACTGGGCTGTGGATACAGTAGACAGATGCAAATACTTTTGAAATTGGTGCTTTAAGACCAGAGCAAACAGAGGAAAAGGGCTGAGGCAATTGCCTTTGCTCAAGAGATAGAAAACCTACAACTACCAGAGTGCACTGTGCTGCACCGGATCAATAAACGCTCCCGCTGGAGGGTCATGTAATGCGAACTTGATTGTTTTGACACAGACAACAATATGGTGGTGGGCTGGTAGCAAATGTTCTCAAATTACAGTTAAACAGTAAGCTAAAGTTTGTGTCTGAAAACATTTTAGGTGAGAAATAGGATACACAGAAAAAGAATCTTGGTTCTTATTTGATCAGCACTGCTTAGTTTTACTGTTTGATCTGATGCCGATGACATACTGTTATTATCAGCATGTTGGCCGCTTCTGATACTTAATTTTAAATCCAATATCAGCCAGCACTGATGATGTGCTGACATTATCGTGCATCCCTAGTCCTGCCTGCAGTTTTGTTCTCAGCACATACATGTGATTGTTATGAAATCTTCTCATCACACTGTCTGACAGAAACAGTGGTGGAAGAAGTAGGCTACTCAGATCTTTTATTGAGTAAAAGTAGCAAAATACACTTTTACTTACAAGTTAAAGTCTTGAAATGAAAATGTTGCTTAAGTTAATGTACACAAGTATTAGCATTGAAGTCCCAGTGAAACAGAAGTTGGAGAATCTTTAGCTTCTTTGTTGTGACGGATTTTCTGTGGAAACAAGGAAGCTACAAGAGAGATTTATATCAAATCGTTTGAATTTCATTGACTGCTAAAAAGTGGGCGGGTTTAAGAGTATATCAGATCTACAGTACTGCTGGCTCAGAGCCAGCCAGTGGCTCCTCACAAACCTCCCTCATCACTAGTTTAAGAGGATAAAGAGGGAGTGGGGGCCTGATGGACATTGTGTGCTCCATCTAACGTTAGTTGTTAAAGCAGTTCATTGTAAAATATCAATCTGCAGTCTTATATACCACTTTCCTGAGAGTGAATTCCAGCCAGTGGCCTGTGGCCAAAGTGTTTATAGAAAACGATGACACACTGAGTACCATGCTGTTGTTAGCTAGCTAACTTAATTTTAGCTCTGTGTGGCTAAAAGTGGCAGACTGATTGATGTGTGGATATCATGATATTATTGGTTGAAATTGGTTGGTACGAGCCTATGTAATATTTAAGGGGTTAGGTTAACCCTAGCCCTAACCCTTTTACAGGAGGGAAGGTTTAATTTTGATCGAAGAATATAAAGAAATTGATTCTTTGTCATTTTGTTTGTCAGCTATACTGTTAAATTGGTGAACAAAAATGATCTAAAAGGCTTAAAAGGCATTTTCATTTCATCACAACTTTAAAGTACCAAAACCAAAAGTACTCATCATGCAGAATGGCCCATATCAGAAAAAATACATAAAGTATGTATAGATAGTATTTTTCATGTGTCTCTCTTTGTATAGTTTTTCCCCGTGGGATCCGTCCACCTTCACACATTACAAAGGAGAAAACAATGATGGATAGATATAGATGTTATACATGCGTGAAGATGATATATATGTAATGTGTATTTTCTATAACATCTCTAATGTTGCAGCAGGTAAAAGTAGGGCTCATTTCAAGTACGTTATACTGTAGTAGTTTAATTTATAATAATACACACTTATAAGAGTAGTTGATTCATATGTTCTTTAATAATCTGAATCTGCGAAGTACCTTGTAACTAATGTCAAATAAATGTTGAGTAAAAAGCACAATAGCTTAATGGCTTCCAAAGTGTAGTGGAGTAGAAGGAGCATAAAACGGAAATACTCAAGTAAAAGTACCTCAAATTGTACAAGTAGGTAAAGCACTTGAGTGCTGATGCATTTAGTTAACATTCCAATACTGGAAGTAAATGAGCACAATTCCCAACATGATGAACTATTTCTTTAAAAACTCCTGTGAGCCTTTGGGTGATATACAGTTTAATGGCCTTGCAGTCTTTTCGCTCAATAAAATGAAAGAAGTGGGAATAAATCCCCTTAAAAGTGTTAAGGCTCATTTTCTTTTTATATGTCAAACCCACACTATATCTACAATTATATTGCTATTTAAGCTTTAGCTTAAAGAGGTTGGACTAATGCAGAAAAATATCAACTCAAACGGACTTCAGAACAACACTTAACACAGATGTTAGATCATTCAGATTCTTAGCAAATTCTTAGCAAAATCAGGCCTTGTTGTCCTTCTGCACACTGATCATCTATGAAGCACTTCAAGTGAACTTAAGATTTCTTCAAGGACAAAACAAAACCAAGAGAGGAGGACAAACACAAAACCAGTGGAGCCATGCAGAGAAATGTAATTACTTGTGGGTTTATTTCAGCATGATGATAAATGGTATTTTCTAATTATTTGGGATGGGTTTGGATTCTCTCTGCCGTCTCATAATGAAGCATTTTAGAGGCCTTTTCTTTGCATTGTAAACCTAATTAACTGAGGGCAGAAGGCAATCAAACGGAGGTTTAAAACGTCAAGAAAATGTTAATAAAGAGACTAAAGTCGTGATATAGTGTGTTTTGAGGCATGGATAGTAGAAAAATAATAAAAAAAAGATGAACATGAACCTGTGAGGCGAGCCTTTGAACTCATTTAGGCCTTGGAGGCGGCTATAATGATGATGATATATTGAGCTATAATTGAATCGGAATTCAATTACAGGTATATGGTGTTTGGCACAGCCGCCCCTCTGTATGAGTCAGACTGGATGTAATTCAGCTTTAGGGCCTTGGTTGAAGATATAGTGGAATTTAGAAACCGGCTCTCATCCGAGGGCTTGTTCTGGAGATGAATGAGATGACCTTCAGATTAAAGGGAGGGAACTTCCTCGTTCATTTTCCTGTTTGAATTATGAGGTCGAGATGCAAATCATTTAGAAATAAAAGCGTTTGTTAACCAAAGCATGAGAGTTCAGAGTTGAAGAAGAGTAGAAGAAATAACCTAATTTTAATTTCAATGAATTTCTTAGAAAGTGAATAAGAAAAAGTTGACCTCTATATGTTACCGCAGGGAGATTTGCAGTGGTTCTATTCATATCCACAAAAAAAAGGAATTTATTTTCTGAGATTTACACATTTTATAAAGTACATTAAAAACTATTATCTTACCTGTTAAATATTCCTTGCACAGATGTTTGATTTGTCTGTAAACAGTGATAGTGCATCATAAATCAAGCCATTATCCATCTGCTTCCTTTGTGTCTGTTTGTTCTTTGTGATCTGAAGCTAACGACGGCAGGTGTTGGCAATGAGCTCATTAATCAGCTGCAGAGTGAGTCAGTCCAGGGACTCACTGTCTTTTGTAGAAACCACAAGAGCTGCTGCCAGATACAGTCATTACAGGAAAAGATTATAATGTACATCTCTTTTTCCAATTTCATTCGGAAGTCTTACCTCATCTAAAAACATAACAGACAGAATAAAACAACATATGCAGAGTCTTTCAGTCGAAAACAAAAGGTAATGTGTGACACATGCGTACACAGATTATACTGAAGGACGGGGCTTCAACTTTCTGGAAGCAGGAGAGCACTAACATATGCACATATATGGCCAAAAGTATGTGGACAACGACATTACTTTTGCAACACATTTTCACTCCGACCTCATCACATATTGACGTGTTTGGTCATGGACTTTCTACATCCACATACAACGTGAAAGGTTGCATTGGTTGTTGACGTTGTGGGATGCCGTGGCAAGTTCTGCCTGTTACATGCATTGTCTTCTGTGAAGATACACTTCTGTTTTCACAGGAAAGTTAACGTTTTCTTCAACATCAAACACACATGGTTGGCTTTAGGCAACAAAAGCAAGTGATAGCTTTAGGAAGAAAGAATAGGGTTTGGCTTTGGAATCTTATGGGACGCGAACATCACTCTTTCAGGTGAAAGTCGGTGTTTGTTGGACACATGCACCACCCCTCCCCCGTCCCACTTCCACTTTCACCGTCTTAACTTTCGTCCTTGTCCCACCATGTTTCCCCCGGACGCCATTAAACTGTAACAGCAAACGACCGCGTAACATGCCGACGTGAAAGGATGCCTTTTTTCATTGGTTTCTGACGCCGCAAGCCACTGCCCAAGCGTCGGATTTCGACGACTTTGAAGTGAGACCGGGTTCACTTTTGGCATGGGTCTGTCTTTTGCTGTTTGGGCAAAGCCCCATATATTGGGGATGTACCGATCTGATACTCAGTATTGGTACTGATCCGATAATGGCCCAAATCAATCAGATATTGGAAATTAAAAAAAAAAAGCTATCCGATACAATCTTACGGAAATGGTTCACAAAACTTTGCGTGACATGCTGTTAACAGACATGTACATTTTACAGATTAAAATGTTTGTGTAAAGTTGCACCTTATATTTCATTTTGAATTAAAAGTGCTGCAAAAGTTCTGTGTTAAAAAGTTTGAATTAACAGGAGCAGCAGTATTGCATAACTGAGTTATGTTGTGGTTATGTATTACTTCCTTTAGGGGAATACAATATTTGTTTCACAGTTTGAGCATGATGTTTGTTAGATGGCCTTTAGAAGCAAAGTACATCCATACAAATGTATGCTGTAAGCTGTTAAGCTTGGTTGTTTAATGTAAGACACTAAAAAAGTTATTATCAGACTGGTGTCAGTATTGGCAGATGCTCAAGGCTGCAGTATTAATATGGGTATAAGACATAAAAAAAAAAGTGGTATCGAGCCATCCCTAGTTTCTATCAAGTAAAATATTGAAGTACTAATCTTTAACATTTTCATCATGTCAACCCAAAGTTTAGACTTTATTTATGGCCGGCATGTTTTTCGTTAGAGCTATTAAATGTATATACAGTCTCTGGTCACCTCTCCACATAAAGTTCACTAGCTTATAAAGTTTTTAAATATAATGCAATGCAGTGATTATCTCACGAGACTGAGGTGGATACAGTTTTCAGGGCCAGGTACTGCACTTGCTCTCCACAAACTGCAAGACCCAGGGCATGATGGGAACGCCTGATCAAAGAGCTGATTGGTTCTTAGTTTTGACCACATATCACATTTATTAGAAAATCCTAATTTTCTGTGTAATTGTATTTTTTTTGTTAATGCTAGGTTGTAGGCTGTGGGCCAAACAAGGATCTAACAGGATGAAAGTATTTCTGTGACTTCCTGTACTATCTCTGACGGCTGCTGGAAATAGAGAATCTTTGCTGTAAAGTGACTGCAGCTTTTTGTCATCGCTCCCTGCTTCTTCTGCCTGATCTCGTCTACTTTCCAGATGAGGCACAATTAATCTCAAACTAGCCTGTTGTCAGTGGTGGGGTCCGCCATTCTCGCACTCGGTATGCACCCACATGGGGTATATGTTTCATGTCATACTGGGTGAAATTCAGAAAAAAAGAGTATACACATGCACAGCTTCTTTCATCAATAAAACAAACAAACAAACAAATTTTACTTTTCATACATTTTTTCATATGTTTTTTTGTAAAGTTTTCCATTTATCTTTTTTTGACCTATGTATGACTTTTTTTTTTTTTTTTTCATATTCTCTTACTGTGCTTACTGTTATGCATCAGGATACCGAGGCAGATTCCTTGTATGTGAAAACCTACTTGTCAGTAAACCTGGTTCTGATTCTTCTTGTTAATCAGATGAAACTATCTGTCACAACTACAATAAAAATAATTTAACAATACCTTGTCTATACTTTTGTGAATCTAGTTTTTACCTTTGGTCTAACTATTGTTTATGATATCTAATCTTGTTCTGTTTTGAACTGAATATTCAATACTGTTTTTCCATGAAAGGTCTTAACAAAACCCTAAAATATCCTGGAGGGATTCTTTAATTTCAACATTTGCTAATTTTGTCCCAGAAGCCTGTAACAGAAGGCAAGACTGGGGACTATTTAACTAGTAGTTAGCTTTTCCAGTATTATACGGTAAATATTTTTACCAGTGATTGGTCCTGTTGTAGACAATTGTGGTCTTGTTGAGAAAGCTGTTTAAAATACTTCCAGTAAATACCACAACCATTTCTATCATCAGCCTCCCCCTGTCATGCATGATCATAAAGGTTTATAAGGTGTCTTCATAATAGCTTTACACACAGTGGAGAACATAATCAAGTGAGTTGCTATGTCACCACTAGATGGCACAAGCAGAGCATGAGGCAGCTCAGTGGGGCACTGATGTTTTTTGGCAGAAGATGGTGTTAAAGATGTTTTTGCCCTAAAATAGTTTTGTGATAATAATGTTAACATCCTAATTCTAAACGCCTCCAGACACAGAGAGCCATGTCACACTGCACTTTGTTTACTCACTTTTGGGCTGTGAGATACGAGATGAAATAAAAAGCTGGTAAATACATATTTCTCAGGAGTGATGCTGAAAAAGGCCACTTGTTATTGAATCAGAACTCAACATCTGGTCATGATAAGACGCAGCGGTGGTCTGCTTCTCCATTATCAGCAGATCTAATCTAATGTGTGCTGCCTCTTAGGTACTGTACAGCGTGAAGGCCACACAGTTATCTCCCCAGATGACTTTTTTCATAATGTAACTTGCCCCAAGTAGATTTTATCAGTGATGGATGAGCCAGAGAACAAATGATTGCAATAGTGGAGGCTCTTCTCTAAAGGTTTCCCTCGTGTCCTTGGTTTCATTGCTTTGGCTCAGATCTCCCCCCGCAGGTAGTGTTATCTATCACTGTTTGGCACGATACATTTTACTGAGGAGCACACAAACACACACCCAGACATGATAACACACACTCATTCCCTGACCTGTTCCCTTCACTGCCACTGTGATTGTTTGGGGATTTGCGGTTTCATTTATTATTCATTTGTCCAATTTTAATTTAAATCAAGATTCAGATTCAAGACTGAGGAAGATGTGTTTATCTATTGGTTTCCAAAAATGTCTGTGTCTGATGAAGTGCAAGCTCTGCAACCTGTGGCACCTGCAGATACAAGATATGTGAGGATTTTCTTGTTTCTCTGATTAAGATTTTAATGCCAAGACAAACAACATCGTCATTCATGTGTTATTTCAGGGGGAAAGAAATTAATCACTGTTTTCTCATACATCTTTTTCCACACTTAAATTACATCTCAAATTGATTTTCATCTATTATAATGTGTGTAAGAAAACAGACACTCATTCGTTCATGGTAACATTGGATATTTTTAGCCATGCTCCAAATATAGCCATGCCAGTCTGTCAGGCGGACCACCTCTTGGCTCTTTTGGTTCTGACTGAAATATCTCAGCCATTTTATGGATTGCTATTGCACTGATGTACATTAAAGGTCCAGTGTGTACAATTTAGGGGTATCTATTGGTAGAAATGATATATAGGAAATCAGGTCGGCTGAGTCATTGATCTCTTTTAGATCAGGCTGTTCTCATGTATTGTTAGCACATTTTCCTATGAAACATAATGCATCAAAATATGTACATATCCCACATAGTGATGAGTCAGTAATTTATGCGTAACCTATGTATTCTGGAAGGCTGCAACCACATGGACAATGCACTGGCAGGAGTAAAGAAGGAAGCAGCCCTGAGCAGTACATAAGGAGGCAGGTTGGATGGTGGATGGGTCACAAAACACAGGACTTTTCCCTGGGACGTTCCCCAGAACTTTGAATGAACTTATTATAAGGTACATTATCACCATGTTTCTTTTCCTAAACCTAATCACTTTAACTTTACTTGCCTAAACCTAACCTCCGTTACTTTACATTAAGGATGTAACAATAGGATATCATACGAAACGCTGTATGAGGATATGCTGTTTAGGTACCTTCTTAATGCATACTTAAATCTAGTGATGGCCAAATGAAGCCTCATGAACCACTTTCTTTATTTTCTGACCCCACCAGATGGCGCTCTTGGTTTAAAGATAAAGGCTGAACGACTGGCAATGAAGTGCACTTTCAAACCTTTGTTGAACAGACAGCGCCATCTGGTGGCTTCAGAAAATAAAGACAGTGGTTCATGAGGCCTCATTTGGCCATCAGTACTTAAATCAGAGAGCCTTTCCTGATTTTGCTTGAGTTTTGATTTTCTTTGAACTTTTATGTCCTCAGTTTTTATACACCAAATTGTTTTTTTTTATCTGTTTTCTTTTGAAACCTGTTGTTTTTATGACTTTTTTGTTTTATTTTGCTGCCTTCTGAAGCACTTCATTTTGAAAAGTGTTTTTTGTTACCTTAAAATGAGCCGTTTATATCACAGGGAGCCAAACCATTCTCACTCCGAACTCGTCACATAGTGAAGTTTGGTCATGGACTTTCCACATCCACATACGGCGTGCAAAGTACCCTGGGTGCATTGGTTGGTGACGTTCTGGAGCTTTGTGTCAAGTTCTGCCTGTTACATGCATTGTCTTCTTTCAAAATACACTTCTGTTTTCACAGTAAATTTAACGTTTACATACAGTCCCTTTCAAAATAAACGCACTACAACAGTACAACACCGCAAAGTGACGTTTTGTTTTTTTCTCAATAACAAACATCAACACACATGGTTAGGTTTAGGCAACAAAAACACGGGCTTAGGTTTAGGAAAAAGGAACAGGTCACTTGGTCTTTTGCTGCCTTAACTTTAAGACTGTTAAAGGATGCCTTTTTTCATTGGTTTATGATGCCGCAAGTCACTGCCCAAGCATCGGTCTTCGGCGACTTCAGAGTAAGACCGGGCTCAGGGAGCAGGTCCTCTTCCATGTAGTCTGCCGCGCTGTTCAACAGTAGCTCAAAATGGACAAACCAAACACTGAATCTAGTTAGGGTCATTCGTGTTTTCACACTTTTGCATTGGCCTCTGTAGTTCTCCCACATGCTCAGCACACAGGAGAAGTTTCAGTTTTGCAACCTCTCTGCCAGATACCTCTAAATCCTACACACTGGACTTTTAATGTTGTGGTATTTTCACTTCAGAAGAGCCTGAATACTTTTTCTACCACTGGTTCAGGCTACAGCCTTGAATCAAAAATGACACTATGAAAAAAATCGAAGGGTTCATGACAAAGTCAACCATAATACCATGACATGTTTGTCAAGTCAGCCGGAGGAATCAACAAAGTTGATTTTTAAATCCGTCTGCGGGGTTCAGCGCAAATGCCACAAGTTTGTCGTCCTTAATCTGACCAGCCAGCTTTTATAAAACATGGGACAAGTTTAAGATGAAATTCTGAAGGTACGCTTCTATTGTGCACATGAACACGACCCAACACACACGTCGCTTTATAACTTCAGTTTCAAAGTCTGCCTGTAAATCTCTTTAAGGGAATTTGTACGGGGATTTAGCTCATCAGGCCATGACGATTTGAGAGGCATGTGGGATGTTTGCAGCCTTGTTTCAGTAATTATCATGGCACGCAGAGTAAAAACTGTCCTGAAGGATCTCGGGAACGTTGACACACGACAGTCGGTCAGGTGTCGTTTCATTAGCCAAGTTAACTGTTCAGAAGGCCACTGATTTCCCAGGGGCTCGTTAGGAGCACAAGAAAACAGTGCCCTGGTGAGCTGTGGCTTGTGATTAAATTAGTAGTCAACTCTCTTAAGCAATAAACAGCCAACAGGTAATTAAATATGATTCAGCCCCAGGTAATAGCCAGTGAGCGTATGTGTAAAATAAAATACTGCAGTTATTTCTAATGCTCCGTTATATATTGGCCTGGGTGAGTATTTTTAGGACGCCTGTTATTGTCTCGGACAACAAACTATTTTCTAATTTAATTTAGTAAATAGACTCCCTCCGTGCTATCGCAGATTTAATTCGGGGAGATAAAGTCAACAGCTCTCCACCTTTGGTGTCTGTTTATAGTTAAAAATTCAATTATGTTGCCAATTTCGCTTTGAGACATCATATTTGCAGGGACATTAATAATAGACCTCAAGGTTAACTGCGCTGTCCTCGGTGTGGCCTGACTGACATGAAAGTTTCCAGAAATCAGGTTGGAAATAGCTTCTGTGGGACTCTATAGAAAGGATGGAGAGTTTAATGGAAAAGCCACTTTGTCAATGACTGGCACAAAAAAAAAAAAAGATAAAATGAAGCCCCAGATTCAGTCTCTCTCCCTGATCTGTACTTTTTCCCTTCAGCTCTCCAGCGAATGATACGACTGTCTCTTTGTTCAAACTCCAATTATCTCTCATTTTCTCTTTAATCTGCTCGCTAACTGCCTTTCTCTCTCTGACATGAATAAAGAGCACAAGCATGTGATGCCTGATTAGCTGCGAATGTTGAGAAGATTTAATCAAACAGACTTCAGATCCAGCTTGATGTTCTGTTCTTTTACTGATGAACATGCTGTCGGTATTTATGGAGGAAAACCACTGAGATATTCGAACTCTAACAACACTGAGCAGAAAGCCTTTTTTATAGGAACTCATAATACAGCATCTGTGCTTAATGTAATAAAGTGATGTTATTATGAACTCAGGATGTAAATAATTACATGCCTAAAGTAGAATGCCTTCACAGAGAAAATACCTCAGATAAACATATTATACCTGTAGATAAAAAGGCTTGAGCATGCAGTTGTTATCTAATCTTTCCCAGAGTTATGCAAGTAGTTTGTCAAATAGGCCACGGATATAAGACTTTAGCAAATGCAACTTGGGTGGAATATCCATAAAGTGAATATGTAAATATCATCAGATGAATACATCTGTGGGGGTGATCCAAATATCTTATGTAACTATTCTGGTGAAGATGAGATGAAAATGTGATTAAAACTAAAACAGAAATGGCAGAAATGAATGGAACCGACTGCTGTAAAATCTGCAGCAAAAATCGTACTTTACTTTCCAGCTAATTTCATTTAAATCGGTTAAGTAGTTTTTTGAGTTAACCTGCCAACAAGCAAATATCCTGTATAATGGCGTGGGCAGAAGATAATGACCTGCCTATGATACAAAAGCTCATAACTGAAAAATTGCAATAACTCTGCAGGATTTCCCTAACAAAAAAACATGCTTTTTTTTTTCATTTACACTGTGAAAAGTTGTGGATGGTACCAATGGAACCGTTCCATGTTGGGGTACCTAGCACACAGATCTTGTACTAAAAGGTGGAGCTGTGAACACTGCAGTCCGTTGATTAGTCAGTAGCTGATGGTCACTCTGCTCAGGGCTGAGTTGTGGCTGGTTTTGAGGCTTATATGTAACCACTGTTCATACTGTGGAGAGTTTTACATTTATAAACTATAACTATAAAAATGAAGGATATTTTGCTGCCTCTCTCAGCAGCTGTAGAGTCTGAGAAAAATAATTTACTGGGCCGACTGCCGACGACTTTTAAGGTGGAACGTTTACTTGTTATGTTACTCAATGCATCAGATGATGATGTGAATCCATCAGCACACCTTAAATTTCAATGTGACAACTTTGACCATTACTTTAGTTTTTATTATCTCTCTCACAGACTTTTAGTAATGAGTGGATCTTCAAGCATTTAAAAATATATATTAATTTTATGTGAACTGCATAAATCCCAATCCTCACTCAGAGAACAAAAAGCATTGCGGAGCGTCGTTCTGGTGGGCTACAGCAACATTAAACCCTGCCTTAGACGGAATAAATGCACAAACCCACTATTTTCAAATATGCCATTGAGAAAGAATCTCACTGCAGCCTGTTCTATTTTGTTCTAAAAATGTTCTGTGGATGATAAACGAGGTCCAGACTAATAAAGGAGGAAATACAGAGTGCTGGACGGAGCAGTGAGTGACAACAACCTCGCCCAATGGAAAGACTACTGTTTGCAGTGGAAACGCTAAGGGGACCTAGGGTCTAGGTACCATGTCTGAAGGGTTACTTTTGGTTCCAAAGGTATGATATCAAAAGTGATTGGTGGAAACTGGGCTTTAGTTAGCTTTGGCTTTTCCATTACAACAAATGTAATGTTCCTACAACAGCAGGAGGAGGAGCCAGCTTTGAATGTTGTGTTGTGTTGATAATCACTTATTCTTTTTGAGTAATTTTCTTTATGAAAAATATCAAAAATTCACAGGTTCCAGCTTCTAAAATGTGAAATCTTTGCTAGTTTTCTTTGTCCTGGCAAATAATTATTTAATTAATCAAGAAAATAAATGAAAAGATTATTGATAATACATAATAGTTAGTTTTTTAACATTATAATGTAACATTTTGTCAGTTTTTATGAAGAATTTCTAATATGGAAACTTAAATTAAGACTAAATTAAGATCAAATGCATGTCGACAGACTTTCAGAGTTATTACTGTGTTGCTCCTTCAGGCTGGTGACTTCATCCAAGGAGGCGGTGCTAGTCCTGACAGTCGTTGAGAGAAACAGGGACTCTTTTGTCAGGGACGACAAAGCAAATAGTCAAAACACTTCTGTAATGTGTGTTTACGTGTAACCATCCTTATTTGTGTTTGGTTTCTGGCTATGCGTTCTTTAGCATTTAGCTTCAGGGCTGTGACTTTGTGACTTGTCATCCATCACCTCTTCATCTTTGTCATCACACAGCCACAAGGTGATGTGTGAACAGAAGAAGAAGGGCGGGAGGAACAGTTACAGATAAACCCATCTCCCCCATCTTCTGAAGGCCCCAATGTGCAAGATGTTTTTTTTATCTCTATACAAGCACAAATTACAAAGGCAGTTCTTTCCAAAGAGAAGAGCTTGTTTTATTCTTATGAATCCATAAAGCCGGCTTCTGGAGTATCAGAGGTTAAACCATTAAAAGCCTTCAACAGCTCCTCTGTTAATAAAGTACAAACACTAATGCTAAATGGCTGTTGCAGAGCAGACCTACAATCTCTGTGCACTCTCCTGTGTTTAACACAAGAACTTAAAAAATCAAATTTAAAATGCATATTGATTGATGCATAAACTGTTTTTCTACTCACAGGACTCTGAAGTTAGTTACACACCCCGCCTCCCTCTTTGTCTTTGTCTGAGAATTTTCCTCCTCTTGCTCTGGCGCACAAACTAAATTCACGAAGCGCTTACACGCACTAAAGTATTTGATCTTATTGTTTCTACAATGCTCTTTTAAGTACTCGTGAAGCCTCTGCCGTGTGAGATCCCACTCCACCAAGGCAACCAGTATGTTTACAATGAGCTGCTGATGCACTGTGGCTGACCTGCAGGCAATATTCTCTGCCTAAATATCTGCTAAATGAACTGAGACTGAACTGACGCTGAACCCCCAGCCTGCAGCAGCTCCCACATAAGACTCTCTGGCAATGTGTAGCATATTAATATAAGTAAACCAAAAACCAGGGATTCTTTTATACAATAGTTAACTCAAAAAAAAGTGCTGCTCTGAAGTTAAACTAAACCAAAAGTCCATATGAGGACAGCTCCTAAGCAGCCCACAGTACATCCATTTACCACAATCATCCCTGCCTCTACTTTTGAGGCAAGTTGAATGCGTTCGTTTACATGTAATATGATTTGTGCTGGTCTGAGCTGCAGGAGAAAGCATTACACTGAATGAATGAAACAAATGTGTAGTCACGGAGAGAGAAGAGATATAGCGTTCTCTGAGTTCCAGTGCTCGCTGCTGCTGCTGCTGCTGCTGCTGCTGCTGTTTGGTTTTCTTAAAAGTAGCGAAGCTTAATAAAACCTGACCAGCAGGCTAAATCAGGTTTCAAGCTGATTTTTCCGCTGCTGTGGCGTGACTCCTCCATTGTCCAAGCTGCTGTAATCATTTTTAAGGCTGAATGGGGGAACACTTCAGCTGATACTAAGTGCGTGCAGCACAGACGTCAGCGGGAAATTGCACCTTGCCAAGCTACTGTACATTTGATCCAGTGTGGCTTGTTATTCTCTTGTTTTTTTTCCCCCCACACAGGGGCTGTCAGGCGCTTTGTGCGACTCATTCTCTTTATTCTTTTCCAACTCCTTCTTATAAAAGTTGAGAATGTCCCCAAGTCAGTTCACGTCACTGTCCAAACCTCCAAAGAAAGAAATGACACATTAGCTGAGGACGACTGCAGGGCTTCACACTCACTCCAAACCTCACTTCTTTTAAATTGAGGCTTATAACTCCTCAGTTTACCACTTCATTTTGTTAGAATACATTTGGGGCTATTTATTCATATTTCTCCCTGCACTCTAGCTTTCTATTTTTCTGTTTACTCAGTATATAGCTCAATATTAGCTTATTCAAATCTTCCAACTTAGTTTATTTATTCTAAACTCATATAAATCTAGGAAGGTGATGCTGCTCTGTCTGTCAGTCCAACACATTTGATCCAAACTGACGTATCTCAACAACGACTGAATGGACTGCCACAAAATTTTGTACAGACATTCATGGTGCCAAGAGGATGGATCCTACTGACTCTGGTGAACCCCTGACATTAGCAGTGCCATCAGAAGCCATTTTATGCTTTGTCCAATGACCAAATACCTGTTAAAGTAAAAGCATTCTGATTAGTCTTTCTCTCTAAGCTGTGTATGTGTTCAGTGCATTGTTGCGTTTAGTTGGAAAATGTTGGCATGCTGACACACCACACAAACATCTTACCTGCGACAAATCAGCCTGTTAGTGTCGCCATGGTGAGCATTAGGTTTTAATGTCGGGAAATGGGATTCTTGGGAACTGGCAACTATATGCTGTTTAGCAAAGTCAGCAGCACAACACTAACTTCCTTATGGCCAAATTCATCAAATGTCTGTAAATTAGGCCAACACAACACAACACAACACAACACAACACAACACAACACAACACAGTGTCTGCCACCAGCTTTGCATGGAAATACTTAAAAAAGGTGGAACAATGAAGTTCAGAATATGAAATCTGTCTCAGTTTATTAGAATGACTTTGGAAATGTCAAATTACCTACTTTAACAAATTTGATCCATAAGGCTGTTCTCAGCATACAGATCACAGGCAATGAACTTGGCATTTCATATTTCTTGCAGCTATAGTGAAGTTCAAGCTGCATGTTAACTTTATGTGATGTTCATTCTAATGTTGACTGTTAGAGCCATTTCGAGCAAGTCCTAGTTTCCTATTATTTTGGAGTGCACCACCTGACCTGGCATCTCTGTAACCTTTAATGAAAGGCAGGTATGGAGTGTGGAAGACGCCACGGGCTTCCAGACTTCCAAAATTTGTTTAATCTTAGTTTTTATTGTTTGATGAAGTCGTATAATACCCCATTGATTTGAACTTTGTTTTCTGTAAAGGCCTGTTTATTTGGGGTAAGTTTGTTTGGGGAGTTGTTTTCATTTTTTTGAATGCGACAGTCAAGATAATCAGTTCAGTCATCTTGCAACTCTCCAGCAAATCTATCAGTTCTTAAACCAACTGAAGCACCTGGATCATCAAACAGTGAGTAAAACTAAACCAAAGACAGTGAGGTCATCGTATCTCACGTTATGGCGTCTATGGGTGGCTATTTTTCAACTTATTTGGAAACCGCAATATTGACTAACATGAATTGCTTCCTTTGGCCTTAATCATTAATAATAATCAAAAAATACACAAAAGCAGTCAGGTTGGGAACCCAGACGTTTGTGCATATTGCTCCCTGTATTTAGTGTTGCTTCAAATATGACCCTTTTGACTGCAGCTGAAGTTATACATTGGGTGCTGTTACATCATGGCTTCTCATTCAGAATGAAATAAATCTGAATTAAATCATTCAGAACTAAAGTTTTTCCAGGTAGCTTACATGGGAAATATTCATTCCGAATGAGGGTTTACACGGGAGATCAGTTTAATCACCTTTATTCGGGTCTGCGCAAGGTTTGGGGCAGGGAAGGTTTCTGATTGGACAGGGGGCGGGGCGGACTGTAGTTCTCGTTTCGAAAAACAAGATGCTTGACGGCGCCGTTCTTAGTGCCTTCTTCAGGCTTGTTTTGCTTATATTCTTGAAGCAGCAGTACGACAACAACCTTGTTCTGCTAATGCTTCGTCTGTTGAGGAGGAGAAGGGAGAAGAACGTGCTGTGGCAAATGGAAACCGGTGAGTGCAACGAGTCGCGAGCGCTATATACGTCATTGCGGCAGAAGGGCAAGGAAACGAGCATGCGCAGAAAGACCGGAATGAACTTAAAGAGGAATGAGTGTATACAAGTGCGAGAAATTCTTTCATTCGAAATAAGAAATGGAATATTCCAGCCCCTTACATCGGATTGAATTTTCAGTCGCATTGGCCATTTTCATTCCAAATTAGGTGTTTACAAAATCACTTTTAATACGAATGAACTTTCATTCCGAATGAAAAGGGAATTAAACTGTCCATGTAAAGGCACTTATTGAAAACCAGCAAATTTCCGAGGACTCCCAAGATAGTGTGCTTCTGCTCCAGGGACAGAACATGTGTCATTCTCAGGAAAAGTATTATTCCCCAGTGAGCATGTTAGCATGCTGACATTAGTATTTCGCACAACACAGCTTCACAGAGCTGCTGGCATTGCATTTCTTTTATATCATGTCTTCCATAAAGCAGTCTGAATTGCCTTCTTGTTGAAAGGCGCAATGCAAATACGCTCGCCTCGCTCAGCCAAGCAACGACAGGATGCCACCACTGCAAAACAACTTTTTAATTTAATTGTTTCACATTAAAAACACACACTTAATGCTGCATCACAAAATGAGAAAATGCTGTCCTGCGATAACAATTTAAGCCAAAGTAGAGAGAAGAATCAGCCAGTGTCGCTGCCACCAAGAGAAGCGAGATAGGTTCGTCTCACACCCCTGCAGGTCGGCTGAGGATTTGTGTTCGTCTGAAGCCACGACATGAGATAGCACACACAGACAGCAGGTTGAGCCACAGATGGGAAATCATAATTCAAACAGTCTCACAAAGCATTTGAATTCATTCCTACCTGTAATGTACATCACCATGATGACAGAGACCAAGCTAGGATGATCATGGACTCAGATACACTAAAATCTTCCACGTTCTCACACAAGCTTTTGGTGTAAAGCCGTATGTATATATGTAACTGTTGCTTGAGGACACTGAAGGTTCAGATAGACCTGTATCGGAAAGGAAGCCTGGTGCTCAGAGCAAAGTGTGTCCCTCGTTTTTAGCATGACATTCAACTACCCTCAAATGCTACTGCCTGTTAGGCGACATTCTCACCTACCGAGAGAGTAACATTATGAAAAAAATGTGGCCAATATAAAGTCACTTTTGGACCTGGAGTTGATGTATTACTGAATAGATTAGATCTGCTTCAGGCATGTCTGCGTGGTACCCGTTTTAATGAGAAAAAACCCAACAAAACAAATCAGATATTTACACCGTATCACAGCAGACCCTGGCTGAACCCTCATTGTGGTGGTTTTGTAATCATTTCTATAATCATGAAAATTGTTTAAAATAGTCAAGCCTGTTTATCTCTTTTTTGTGAAGGACAAAATGATGCCACCCTCCATAAAGTGGCAATAGCTGTCTGAAATATCTGGCATTCTCTTAATGAAATAATGGTTTAACATGACTCTGGGCATATTCGTTTGTTGCAGCGTTTTGTACACGGCTTGCTTTTCGTCTGGCAGGCAAATAAATTCAGATTCTACCTCAAGTAGCTGGGCGCTGTGGTGAGGTGCGGCAGCCAGAAGCCAGTCATTTATTCATATAAATTAACAGTATGAGTATGACATCCCTTTAAAGATGTCTGTGGGGAACAGCTTAACACCCCGGGAGTCACGTAGCAAACATGCCTTTTAGTAAACTGACTAAACTGAAACTGACAGGAGAAAAAAAAATGCAAAATGCAGGCTGCAAAATGTTCAGATTTCACTCTTTTGTCAGTGAACTAAGGTGTTGTTTTGTACCTCAGTAATGTGCATACATCACCAACCTCCTTCCCCTTCAAGATAATAACCTAAAATATGCTAAGTTGCTCATTAGAACAGGTTTTCAAAAGATTGGTCTCATCTGAACTATGATTTTAAACAACCATATGTTCAATCTGTACATTCGAAGTTTAATATCTCAACTGGGCCCTTGTCACAGGCCTGTCCTGCAGATAGAGAGAGACAAATGGCACACATGTACAGTAAAGCAACACTGCAGTCCAGCGTATGCATCAGCAAAGAGAGCAAGATAGATCGACGCATGCAGTTCAAAACCAATTTTGTACAGTTCATTTGGCAGTGAGCGACGTATGAATGTGTTTGTTATATAGATATGCTGCACAGGGGTGAGCCCCCTTCAAAGGTAGATGTCCCACCCAGTCTCTGGTTTTCTGTGTACATGTATGTGGAGACACAGACCCCACTGCAGGTCTGGCACAGCGGAGGCCACGCTCCCACCACAGTACAGTGCAGGGTGACAGAGAGGGCTGATAAGTCCAGCCGACAGCTCCTTAATCCCCATTAGTGCCTCAGACGGGGCGGTGTGACAGAGCACAGCGCTGTCCGCAGGCCAATCCCTGTTCTTGTCCTCGTCTCCTCCCCTCCCCTGTTAGGGTCCTGCAGGATGCCCTAACAGAGGATGTGGCGCCACCCGGCGGAGGCAGCCTCTGGATGTGTGTGGCTCTGAGGGGCAGGTGGGGGAGGGCCTCAGCAGGCAATCTCCTCCAGGGTGCCCAGCGTTGTCTGCAGGGGAACTGTCACAGTGTGGCTGATGGACTCCGAGTGGTTGGCCACGGGGTCACAAGAACTCTGGGGAAAAAACAAACAAAGAGTCTCGGTCAGACCAGAGAGTGGTGAAGAAAAATTAACTTGGAACTCCTCGTTAAATTTCTGTTGATGTGGTGACTACTTGTGGAGCTGATACATCATTGCGGCAACACGTCACCCAGAGTAGGCTCTCATCACCATGTTCCACGCTCCAATAATGGAAGCCGAGTTGCTGTGTAGTCGTGGGTGGATTATGAGACAATGGGCCCCTGGGCACAGATATGCAAAGGGCCAACCACCTCTCCTTCATAGGAGCAAGACACAAAGACTTGGAGGTGGTTTTGCGCATCTATGCATATTTTTGTAGTTTTGTGTCTCCTTGCTGTTGTTTTGTGTTTCCTTAAGGTAATTCTGTGTCTATTTTTAGTTGTTTTATATCTCTTGTAGGTATTTTGTGTCTCTTTGAGGTAAAACTGTGTCTTCTTGAGGTAATTGTGTGTCTTTTTTGGTAGTTTTGCATCTCTTTGTAGTCATTTTGCCTGTGTTTGAAGTTATTTTGTGTCTCTTTGGAAACTCTTCCTGGTCAATAAGTGTTGATTGGAATGACATTTTCCAAGTAAAGGCCAGGGTGCCCTGGGCCTGTGCCCAGTGGGACAGTTTAGTAAAATCTATGTGTCTAGTTGGTCGCAACAACAATAGATCCAAAAATGCTGATCTCTTATTTGTTTCCCTGCCACAATGTAAAAAAGAGAGGATTGCAGCTTGGGCTTTGCTTCCAAGTTATAGACCAGACCGGCATTGCGTCATCACCAACCGTGTGCACGCTTTCATGGTAAAGAAAGGTGCTGTCTCATTAGGAAAGAAACAGGAAAAGCTGAAAAGTGGTTGCATAGAGGGTGAACCAAGGTTTTTACATCAAAATCTGAAGCACATAAAATACGTGAATATTCACTGACAATGCGGTAAATCGGGAAATGATGCCAGTGACAGTACTGATGAATAGCTAACATTAGCTTGAGTGGGAGGAAGCTGCAGCTGCTCCACCTTAATCTCAGCCTAAATCAAACAGTTGGCTATGAACAGGTTGGTTATTTACGGACAACACTAGACTAACAATACAGGGATCCAATCGAATATAGATGTCCAGATGAGCAATATCCAGCCACTGTGTTGGGTCATTCATCCGCTTTGACAGGGGAAGACTGAAGGGTCATGGCTGCAATCATCCTTCATTTATTGCATACGCTCAGGTTCAAGCAAGGTCACAACAACAATTATTAGACATGTACATGAAATAAATGTTTGCTTCACAAATACATGTGTACGGATGTGTCAAAACTATAATCAGAACAAACATCATAGTGCGTTGACATAAATAGGAGCTAGCCACCAACGTGCTGTCCATCCAGCAACATGTCAGCACTTCAGCTATAATAGATGATTGTTCACAGGGCAGTGAGTTAACACGTTTTATTTAAGCAATCTAAACCATTGACTTCTTTTTACCATGACTGTAAAGAAGCAGCTAACACTTCTCGCTCTACTAATATGCTGCTGCTGTTACATCATACAGTAACTTCCTGTATTTAAGCCTCTCTGCTTCTAAATGTGTGCCAAATTTTACTAAAGTTGAGCTCATTGTGGAACGTTTCGTGTGAACAAATCCACTGATCTAAGATAAAATAAGATAATCCTTTCTCAGACCGACAGCGGGAAATCTGCACCATTACAGCAGCAAAGGGCACAGTGCAAAACTCTCAGTTTAAGTGAATTTATTTTAGTCCTTCAGCTGGAAAAAGCACACCAGGTTTATTAATTTATTTATGCTTATTTAGCAGAGTGCTGCCACTTGGTTGGCAGCTGCTTCATTCATACCATGGCTACCAGCTGACTAATAATGTCCAGTGATGTTCCTACAGTGCAGGTGACACTTTTATTGACTACCCTGCAGATACTATCATGCAAATGCCACTCCAACCCACGGGCGGATTATGAGACAATAGGCCCATGGGCATAGATGTGCCTAAGGATCCACCACCTTTCCTACATAGGACACACAGACATTGTGGTGGATGTGCCTCTTTTTTGTTGTTCCTTTGCATCGACTTTTGTTGCTGTACATCTTTATGTGGTTTTCTGTCTCTTTGTAGTCGTTATGCGTCTCTATGTGGCTGTTTTGCCCCTCTTTGTAGTTATTTCGTGTCTCTGCAGCTCCTTTGTATTTCCTTGTTGTCTTTTGTGTCTCTCTGTGGTCATTTTGATATGCTTCTGGTCAGTATGTGTTAATTTGGGTGATATTTTTCAGGTGAAGGTCAGGCGAGGCCCTGACATTTCGAGCCCCTGGGCCTTTGTCAGACCTGTTCAGTAACCCATCCATGCCCCAGCCTTCTCCTTACACTGCAGATTTTTTATATATTGTTGGTTTAACTAAAGTTTGATGTTCAAGCATGTGTTTATTAAGGTGGGATTAGCTGCTCCCAGCAGAGTCCGACTCTTTGAGAGCTCCTTCAAAGAGCAGAGCTTTTCCTGCCAAATTGGCAAGCTACTGGCAGCCTGTAAACAGTTTTAGATTTGTGAGGATGCTCTTTCGGCATGCTTGTGTGGAGGGGGTGAGGATAGGGCAGGGTTTTCCTATGCATGATCGGAGTGAGTGAAATTACACTCAGTTTACACGCTCCACTTACACAGCACTCTGTGAGGAAGATTGACAAGTGAGGGGTTAAAGGCCGCTCTTACCACATCCTCTCCATGACTCTCTTCCTCCTCTTCTCTGCTCAGTAAATCCAGTAGTCTGTCCTTCACCACCTGCAGATCGGGAAATAAAAGTGGGAGAGGCATCATTCAGTCTGTTATAGAAGCTCTGTATGAACTCTTTATGTAATTACTGACCGAACAGGAACATTTGACAACAAAGAAAAAAAAGCAATTAGGTGGCAAAAATGGCAACAAACTACGCCATCACAATTATTTCAGCATGCAAGCTGTTAAAAGCTTTAGAGCTGCTTATGTCAGTGACATGAGGGTTTCTTATCCCCATTACTCCATTATGGCCATTAAATAGAGGCAAAAAAAATCTCCTGAAAATTACTTTTCCTGTGTATTTCCACAGGACCCTAGGGGCGGTGAACACTATTATGTGCTTCTCAGAACTCTGCAGCTGAAAGCAACAGGTGAAGCTCTGAAGAGGACCACACAGTAAAGCAAAAGTAATCAAAAATCACCAACACATCTTCATTTCTGCTGGCTCTGAAGTAAATCTAGCTCTTATCTGCTCTTTGTATCAGTGACATTGCTTCTGTTGTCAGCTTTCATGGTCAACACTCTAGCTCTCCACTGAAATACCAAAAAAAAACAAGAGCTATCAAAGTTTATTGCACCGACAAAAGCTGTGTGAGGCTGTAGAGGAGTGATGATGTGTGGGCGTAATTAGATGTTTCAACAATTATGTGAGAATAAAAGTGTGAAAACGGCAACTTGAGACTGACCTCATAAGCATAGTCAAACAGCTCTAGGATGGTGAGGATGCTGGCTCCAATGAACAGACCCATCTGGCCTCCAATATCACCTGTAGAAAACAACAGTCACACAGAGAGAAGTGGGAAGAGAGAAAAATAAGTTCAGCTTATATTTAAACACTTACAGCGTGGCGTGGGAGAAAACTTGATGACGACTGGCTGGCAGCTAAAGTTGTGTGACAGCACATGCCAAACTTAATTGTGAAGGATAAAGTAAATTGCAGGTACGTGGCCACAGCACAGGCACAATTAGACACTCCAAGGTGTCATGATGTATGAAAATAACAAGCTCTTGAAATGACACCCAGCTTTGTGTCATGCTGTTTCTGTGCCTCCACCTCATCCATTACTTTCACATATCACAACAGCTCATTAGAGTTCTGCAGAGGCTCACAAGTGATGCTCAAACCCAGCCCCTACCCTCGTCTTTACGGCCTGACTCAACTGAGCCCAACTGCTGAAGCCAAATGTGACAAACCATGGCTATATTTTTGTTTTATTCTATCCATTACTGACCATTAGCTTGCAAGGCTAGGGCATCGCTGATTTCCTGTACTGATTGTGTTTACAGCTGCTGGAAGCGAGGCAAAATGTACTCGCACCAGATGACATGGGCTCCTGGAGGGGCGCCACGGCTACACATCATGACGTCTGCACATTGGACCACATTCAGACAGAATGCCACCAAATACATATGACTCAGAGGCAGCAGAAAGACATTTCAAGGCTCACCTGATGCCCTAGGTCCGGCTGCAGGCTGGCTCTTGTTTCAGACAGTGACTGGACACTTTGAAAGCTGTGGCTTTGCCAGTAGTTATTTTCACACAGTTATGTTTGTGCATTTGCTATTGTCGCTGTATCAATACAGCTTTGTTTTTAAATCAACAAGTTCCTTGACAATGTTTTTTTTTCTTTCCCAAAAAAATATTCATATCACTGATAGTGTAGCACACAGGATAAAAACACCATGAAAATACAACATAAAGCATGTATCACATGAATATATAGTCCACAGTAACTGCAGTATTTTTTTTTACATAGGCTTACGAATACATAACTCGATGACGATGACTCAGGGTCATCATCCTCCCAAGGTGATCAACAGGTACATATCCGCCAACCAATCTTGAGTGACTTTTCTTTTTAAAAGTGGTGGTTTCATCCACTGCTGGAGTGAGGGAGGTTCTCGCCACGCGGGTTCTTTGTTATTCAGATGCTAATTAGAGTCATTCACACCTCCACCACACAGCCCCCAACCCCTGCCAGTGCTTTATTCTCAACAATAGCACAATGCAGACTTCACAGACTGTAAACTGCCGGGCTGGGAATTATTTTAGGCCTCGTTTATACGACAGCAATTTCAACTGAAAATGGTAAACTTTAGTTGTGTTTTGGCCAATCGTTTACATGACAGCGGCGTTTTGGGTGCCTGAAAACGCAACGATTCGAAAACGGGTTCCAGAGTGCAACTTTTTGGAAACGGCAGCATCTCCGTTGTCACGTAAACTTGCAATATGCAGTTCCTCTGAAAACGGAGACTTTTCGCACATGCACATTACGGTTCCAGTCACTAGGCATGCCGACCGTCACAACAACAATGGCGAGCTCTGTTTGTGCTGCTCACCCTGTTGATTTGAAGTGAAGTGTAGATCTGTTACTGTAGCAACTCCACCTCGTCGTCCATCCAGACAAAGTTATCTGTGCATGCTTTCGTCATTGTGTCTTCTTTGTTTTGGTTTGTAATCACCGCTTTGTAGAGGAAGGCGCTTCAGCACAGGCGCATGGCGTCATGCCGTGGTGTTGCTTTGCAAATTGACACTGCTACTCATTGGCCTTGGAGTTTTTTGAAACGCAAAGGACAGACTTTTCCGTTTTTAGAGAAACCGTTGTCGTCTAAACAGGGCCTTAGAATTGCAGGCGCAGAAGTCTTTTTTTCCCCATGCAATAACTTTGGCTTTACTTTACAGTGTTTCTATCTTCATTGGACATTATGTTGAAAGAGAGAGAGATTTCTTAATACATTTGAAAACAACAAAACCCGAATCTGGCCCAATGTAACAGAACCTGAAGTTGATCATTTGCTTGCACCTATAAATTTTGAGTTAGGCAGTAATGCTGTAACGTATTAATGTATTATTTCTTACGTATCACTTACGATTTCTCAAGTAACCTGAAATAAATCACATTTGGCTATTTTTATTTGGCAGTTTAGGAGGTCCACATCTGCCCCGCTCCCAGAGGATTTGAAGAGATCACTGCTTCAATGAATTGGTCATTGTTGAAAAAAATGAAAGCAACACACTCAAAAATGAAAAAGACCAAGTGCAACAACTTTATTATGTTTAGTTAAAACTTGTGGAGAGGATCAGTGGTGACCCTAGAAATTTTTCATAGGGTTGGCCAGATGGGACCATTGAAAATCTTGGGGTGGCATGCCAAAACAAAAAGCCATAAGTGAATTTCAGGAAGTCTATTATACTGTTGAAGTATCTAGGCTAGTTGAAAACTATGTTGACATAATGAGTTAAGGAATCACATACTGTTTATCTGTTGTGCATAGACTAATACCGGTACAGTGAACATTTTGAGATCGACTGGCTATCCTTTCCCTTAAAAAGACAAATATATATGGGGTGCCGTTTGTAAAGTGGCTCACGCTGAAAATAACGTCAACATTTTGCCACATTTAGCTTCAAACAATGTTTAAAAAAGTGTTATATTTAGCATTTAGATTTAACATTTAGATTTAATATTTAGATTTAGATTTAACATTTAGATTTAACATTTAGATTTAGATTTAACATTTAGATTTAGATTTAGATTTAGATTTAATATTTAGATTTAGATTTAACATTTAGATTTAACATTTAACATTTAGGTGCCACATTTAATATTTAGATTTAACTATTTAATATTTCTAAGTTAACAAATATTGCTGTAAATGTGGTAAAAGGTGACGTTAAAAAATTCATGACACTTTTTTAAACATTGTTTGAAGCTAAATGTGGCAAAATGTTGATGTTATTTTCAGCGTGAGCCACTTTACAAACGGCACCCCATAAATATACAGCGTTATTTGAAGTACATTGATTGTAAGGAACACACTTTTACTGGAAACAAGCATACTCAAGTCTAATATCACCTCACAGAGGCCTCCCATATCACGCATATGTGACTCACGAAGAGGGGCCAGTGATTGTATCAGGTTGGCCCCCCTGGCCACCCCTTGGCAGCACCACTGGAGAGGCTAATTGCAGTTTTTTTCATTTATAGATACCATAACTTCCATAAAGAACTGGCAAAATTGTCAATTTTATCTTGCTGCCAGTAAAATCACAACATTTCACAGTGCCGACATTTTGTTGATGACTTGTCACGTACACCGTGACCGTCCAATCAGGCATCTTTGAATTATCTTATCTAAATCTGCTGCCATGAGTCAGGGTGGGCCATTTCTCATCAGAATCTTGAAAGTAGCATGACTGTGTCTAACATAGACTGGATCCAGGTTTGGAAAATAAAGGTAACACTGAGTAAAACTTACCCAGCAAGCCTGCCACCTCGTAAGCTTTCTTTTGCTCGATGGTCTCGTAGTTCAAAGCCTCAAAGAACACGTCCAACACCAAGATGTTGTCTCTGCAAAAGGCAAAATTGGGCATTAGTACTAATGAATCCCACACCAGGCGATCACTTGGCAAGCATCACAATTAG
The DNA here is from genome assembly GCF_006386435.1 of Epinephelus moara. Taxonomy (NCBI): domain Eukaryota; kingdom Metazoa; phylum Chordata; class Actinopteri; order Perciformes; family Serranidae; genus Epinephelus; species Epinephelus moara. The sequence goes on along the minus strand of NC_065523.1, from coordinate 14,979,540 downwards.
AAACAGTCTATCCATTTCCTACAGTGCCGAGCAACCAGGGAGACACAACCACAGTGTGGGAGGAGAACAAGAGTGCTGCAGTGGCTCAGCTTTTCACAGAAACTCTAGTTCTTTAAATTCTTCATTAAAAGGACTATAAGAGACAATGTGGGCAGCAGAGAGCCTCGGGTCCTTTCTGTGGTGCCTTTGTATGTTGTTACCTTTTAATGTCTGTTTCCTCTGGATGCTCAACTTTGCTGCATGTCAGGTAAATTGGAGACTCTAAGTTGTGGGTTGGTGTGAATGTGAATGTTGGCCTGTCTTGGTGCATCCACTATGAATGAATGTGGTAAAAACCTCTCAAAAATTATTAGCTGCACTCACCGGGGTCTTATTCACGAACATTTCCAAGGTTTTTTTCTCTCTGAAATTTCTCGGTACAAAACTTAAAAACATCCTACTCACAGTTTGTTCTTAACCCACATCTTTGGGTATCAGTGTTGTCCTTAAATTGGACAAGCATTCTGGGTGATCTGTCATTAACATGAGGGATTGAAGGAGCTAAATATTTTCTGGTATTTTCTTACCATCAGTCATGTCAACACATGACGAACCATGTTAAGGAAAGTGCTTGTTAGTTTCCAAGTGCTCCCAACTGCTCATTTCTATCTACAATCACTCAGGGAAAATCGAAGCACTGAATAGTCAGAAAAAAAAAGAATCTAGGCATGAAAGCTTTGGGGACATGGCCCATTGATCGGTTCAATAGGTAGGGTTGAAATTAATGTATTTAAAGATATTGTTGTATTAATTCTATTAGCACTAAGGGTATTCTACTTATCATCCTCACATTGCGAGCAGTACCAGAGCATCATTTGGTGGTTAAGAACTTTGTCATTGACTACTTACGTGATGTACTTCTCTGACTTGTTGAACTTCTTCTGCAGGTAGCGGGCCGAAGTCTTGCTGGGGATTTTGACCATTGACAGCTCCTTGTTGTAGCGGGTCATGTTGCACGGCGTCCTGCACATGCAGTTATTGCTCTCCACAGCCGACAGTTTAGCTTCACACAGGAGGGGGGTCGATGGAGAGGGGAGAGGCGTAACATTGGGGGGTAAAATGGAATGAGATGTGGGAGGATGGGTTGAGGATGATAAACACAAGGGAAAAATGCTCTTTTAGACACAGAGTGAGACTTTTCCTTACATAGTGCCAGACACACTATGACATCCACTTTGAAGGCAGAAAATACCCAGCTAGCAGTTTGATTGCAAAATATTTTGCCAGTTTGATTAAGGCCTTCACGCCTTTGTCATGTTCAAAAGGCAGACCAAAGTCTACTCGTTTATTTGGTGAACTTCTGCCCAGACTGAGTCGGTGTAATCAGTGGGTGATTTGATTTTTTAAAGGGGGAGATTAAACAGGGATCATTTTGCTAACAATGGGGATGGCATCTCCCCTCATCTCTCCCGAGTCGCCTACTGGGTGTAAGAATAAAATACAGCAAAGACACTAAAAGGGAAGGCATCTGCACAAATCAAACAAGCTCTACATTAGTTGAATGAACACATTCTCACTCCCTAATTATCAATACAGCTGCTTAATTAGTGGCCCTTTACTTCAAGCTATGACTTTCCTGGTATCCCTTTCGGGTCAGTGGTGTGCGTTTAAGTGCCAGCTTGTTACATGCATACAGTGTCTTCAAAACAAGCATTCATGTTCTGATACACTTTCAGCTTGTTACATACAGTGAATTTTCAAAAAAGCTTTCAGATAAGTTTAGGAGCCAAAACTCTAAGTCAGGTTTAAGAAAAATGCCATGGTTTGAATTAAAACAAGTTTGTTACATAACTTAAGTTGTTAGTAAGTGTTACTAAGTGTAAGTTAATTATATAACCTAGTCACTTAATTACATGTGTTTCATCACTTACATAGTTGTAATAACTGAATGCTGACTTTTAGGTTGCTTTCAGACCTAGAGTTGTCCTGCTTTGGTCCGAATCAGGGACTGACTTTGTTACAAGGTTGCATAATTGCGTTAGAGTTCGTACATGTTCTCACACAAAAACCAGGAAGTAAACAAAACATCGAGGAAGAGTACACTTGCAAGATAAATGCAACACTTTCTAATGTCACAATGGAGGGACAACTACGCAGGTTGATTTTAGCGCTGGTCATCGTGGACTATATTGCTGTCATTGTTCATTTTAGTCAAACCATACAGTTTGAAAACGAGGCGCAGTTCTGACTAGAAAACAATGTTTTGAGGCACTGGATGTGCCGAATGTGCATATTCAGGCAGTACAGGAGGAGGTGCACATTAATAATCCTCTAGGACTGTAACATGCTCATGTTGTTTAACCCAAAAAATGCCTAATGTGACTACAGTTGAGGTCGGAACACGTTCTCACCACAAACAAACTGCACCAGAATTTGTTTGTAACCGGGCCGTGGTCTCAGTCCGGTTATTTTGGTGCGCATCCGATTGTGATTGCTGTGTTCACATCAGCCTGAACGAACTGCACTTAGGGGTAAATGAACTTGAGTTCGACTGAACCGAACCAGGACAGGTGTGAAAGTACCCTTAGTTTCACATTGGGCATGAACTGCCATCACCCAGGTTAAAGTCCTTTGTTTGTTTGACCCATCCATCCACCAGATCTCTGACCTTTGAGGACACATTTTGCTCTTAGAATGTCAGTTGGTCTGAGCATCTAATATTGCCACAGATGGGCTTACTAAGGAAGCAGATAAAAGCCTAGTTCATCTCATAAGGATGCTAAAGGGTGCCTTGTGCCTCAGTATCAGACACCAAGGGGCATGAACAAGTGTCGCTATCTAACAACCTGGAAATGGGAACATGTTGTCTAATACCTCATGAAAAAATCAGCTCACTGTTAAGAGAGAGAGTCAGCAGGTAGGAAGTTAATACTAAATGACAATTAACTGTATTCTAAAACACTACAAGGCTGTCATACAATAATCTAAGGTCACTGTTAAAGCATAATACATTTTTAAACACATTTTAGTCTCTATGAGAAAATATAAATGTTTCTATTTTAACGATTGAAAAAATATGTTTACATGTTGACTGGTTTCAGCTTCTCAAATGTGAAGCTTTGTGAGCTTTATATGATTGGAAATTGCATATATTGGGGTTTTGGACTCTTAATTGGACAAAACAAGCAATCTGAAGAATGATGGAAAGAGTGCTTGATATTCTTCACTATTTTCTGACATTTTCTTTGACTAACTGATAATAAACTGATAATAAAAATAATTAGGATTTGCAGCTTTAATAGAAATAATTATCAGGGCTTAAAATGATGAAGTAATTTAAAAAGTTCTACTATTTTTAATAATGTTCGTTTTTTTCTTTTTTCTATCTTCTGTATCACGACAACACTTCAGTGAACTGCAACCTTACAAATCTGAAATAACATGATGATAAATTGCAATATTGTTTCATAAACCCACCACAGCCAGTTACTTTTAATTAGCCAATTTTTGTAGTGTGTTAGTGCCAGCTGTACATCAGTGTGTTCTCACAGCTGATAAACATTAACTAAAGTACAGGCCTGAAGCTTCTGCAGCTTTGTGCTCAGAGCTCCGGGCTTGTGTTTCTTCTGAGAGACACAGGGAAAAGCATCTAGCACCTCATTTCCTAATCTCTGTTCTCTTAAAACTGAAAACAGGGGTCACACATACTCTCCCCACAAACACAGGCAAACATAAAGGCACGCACGATTGCACACATAGCCCCATTCATACTATGCCTTGAGTCGTGCGGATGTTTACTCCACAAAAGCCCGTATGACAGTGTAAGTCAATGTCATTGTCAAAGTCACAGAATGTAAAGCGCCAAACACAAACACGCCCTCAAGCAGCATCCGTGAAAACAGCCTTCACCCTGACAGAGACAAAGTCCTGATGCAGAAATGCCAGGCTGCATTCACGGCTCTGCTTTGGCAGTCTGACTCAGAGAAAAAAAAAAAAAATGCACTGGATGATTTCGTGTTAAGCCCACAGCCTCCTACATAACACCAACTCCCTCACAGTGACGGTAATGTTAAGCGACACAGGCTTTTCAAATATAGCTCCATCAAAAGCTTCTCCGGCACCGAGGCTGCTCACACTCCTCACAAATCACTTTCTTAAGCTGAATTTATGAAGTTGCAAAGTTTAAATAGAGCTCTTTAAATTTCACCAGAGATTGCAGAGCCCTTTCTCACTACCAAAAGCTTCTCCCCCTGGACTTACATCCACCCCTTATTCTCTGAATGGAAAGGAGAAGTTAATGTTATCAGGCTTATTTTTCACTGAGACAGCTCTGTGGCAGACCCGCAGATCACAGAGCACGAGGCAGCTATCCCCCCACGGCGCACTAATAGCCAGCGAGGCCACATAGTCACGTAATTGCAAGAGGAAATTCAATATGGCTTCTCAGTGGTCTCTTATTTTCATTCAAATGAGACGTTATTGGATACATGGGAGCAAGGCCTCATGCATTCAAATGATTGATTTCTTTCTCTGAGCCTCTCACCTTTGTCCGCCGCCCTCCCTCGTTTTCTCTCTCACACATTTAAATTTACATGTCTCCCTGATAATTTTCTAAATGTTACTAGCTGTGATACTGACTGATAAAAAGTATAAATAAATATCCATGTGAGAGGAAGACCGCTGATATAACCGCTTATATTTGATCATGTGTTTTGTCATTTGTTTTACTTGTGTGGGTTTGTGTATCTGCCCACAGCTAATCTTGCATACTACTAGACCAATAGAGGTTTTTCATGTTGCGTCCTTAGGGTGGGAGTAGGCAAAGACGGCAGAGACTTACTTCTGGTTCTCTACCACCATCACTCAGAAATCGAGGGAAACAATTGGGCAATCAAGTTGCAAAAGTCACAGTAGGGTTCCGTATATTCCAACAACAAGCCAATGCATCCACACTTTCTATCTGATGATGGATTGGGAGCTTGTTGGGTTACAGCAATTAGAAAAGATGAGGGCGCAATGTTCAAAGTTCTGCATGTGAGCACCTACGTCTGCAGTCTTCATTTTAATGAGGATATCTATTCAACCACAAAAGTTTTCAGACATATTAGAAAGATCGCTGTTTCATTGAGGTTTGTGTGAAACACCTGAGGAAGAAGCCAAAAACGGCAGTCAGCATATGAGGGGGCCAGGTGTCAGGAGGATGTTACCTTGGCAGGTACAGCTATTGCACCTCGCCCTGACCATATGCTCTACCGCCTCCACCTGGTAAGTTTAAGTGCCTCCTAGTGGGTACAACATTATACTAAAAACTAAATGGAAACTTGTTGTTATGTATAACAATAAAAAAAACCACATGTGTGTGTGCTAATGTCCTGATGAAAACATATTGGTGATTCTGTTGACATTAGTAGTCTTCGCAGATTGTGGAGAGACTTTTTTGAACATTTTTTTCACCCTCTACTGTCTGTGTTTTTACCTTCTGGCAAGTACACGGAATTAAGTCTCTGCTGCCTTTGCCTACTTTGCTTTCAGAATGCACAGTGTGATGAAGCCCCATTCAGTCTACTATTTCGTGTGCACACTTGTGACTGCATGCTCAAGGACTTCTCGTCATTGCGGTGATTTACAAATGCTGAAAAAAACTGTTTTATTAAAAGTTGTATACTGTCAAATTCTTCTAACCTCTTGAAGCTGGTACAGGCTGAATGTTTTCTGAGAATCAGCTCAGTTAAAAACAACAAGCCTTACTTAGTCTGCTGAATGCCACATTTTGTGGAACATCTGCAGATGAATTCCATACCTGCTATGTCATGATAAACTGAAGTTTGCATCATACCTAGTGTAGGTATGAAAAGGAATACAAAGGAAAAAATACAAAAAATATTATATAAAAACATATGTAGATATTAAAAATATGCATTTATGTAGACAAATGCATGACAAATTATGAATTAAAACATTCTAAAATACACTTAGCACAGTCATAAAGGAAAAGGAATAACAGTACAAGCATGTTATGTAAAACAGTTGCACCTAAAATCGATATAACCTCTAACCAAATGTTTGGATTGCAGCACCAATATCAGTGTGTCAAGTTTCACTCTACTCTGTAAATTATTCAAGACTAATGGGGCAAAACATCTGAAGGCTGTCTTTCCAAGATTAGTGTTTACTGCAGGGACATGTCATGTCAGACAGTCCTGAGAATGGGTGTTTTGAGTATAATGTCTTAGGCAAAAGAGTGATGATAAATGAGGTGGTAATTTATAGTTGAATAGATACGAGTGCTGATCTCACCTGACAGAGAAGGAGGAGCAGCCCACCTTCTGATAAAAGACACAAAGATTGATGCCATATGGTGTGTCAGTAATAAATCTTAGAGCTGAGTGATAGTCAGGATATAAATGTTTAAAGATAAAGACAGAAGCATGTCTATAAATAGCACTGCCACTATCTAATACAAATTGAAAAAGTTACTTGTACAATCAGTTTCCTATAGGTTAATGGGACACAGGATGTATTTCTATTAAAAACAAACAACAAAAAAGGGGGTAAAAAACAGTTGCATTCTTAATTGACTTATGTTGTCTATTTGTATTTTAAAAGTTAATTTGTCAACAAACCAAATGACTCTCAATCAATGCGCCATTTAAAATGCAGATCTGAAGACTACTGTCTGTTTCCTTCGCCTACGAAAGAAACTTATGGACATTTTTTTTTGCCTGTGTCTACATCAAGTTTCAGTTTAAGAGGTGCGTACTGTTGGGTATTAAATCAAAGTTACAGATAATTAATGGCAGACTGGATAGCGTTTGCTGAACTATATAAAACAGTATCATCTGTATAAAAATGTAAATTCCGTGTATCGATGGACATGCCAATGTCATTAATATAAAAGGCAATTATTAGCGGACCTAAGATGGAACCCTGTGGAATGCCCTCAGTAACTGGAAGAAGTTCAGATTTAACATCACCCACTATTGTACCTTGTAGGGCTGCCCCCTACTGGTTGACCAAACGTTAGTCGACCAGAAAGGTCAGTAGTCGGCAAGATTTCATTGGTCACTTAGTCGCACAATAAACGATGTGAAACTCTTTTAGGAGTTGTGCCTTGTCAAAATAAATCAAAACCTATATGACTGGACCATGTGGGAATTTAATTTGAAAGGCCAGACACAGGAAGTGGCCACGCTCAGCAGTCAATAGCATAATAACATGTCAGGCAGGAAATCCAAAGTGTGGGATCATTTTGAGAAGGTGAAGGACGAACCCAAGGTGATATGTAAACTCTGCAGGCAAACATTTGCCTATCATTCATCAACTACAAACATGACATATAATCTGAAATGTGTAAGTAGCTACATGCCCATTAGCCACTTAGCACAATCATTACTGCTTTGGGGTCATTAGTATGGGTCATTAGTACGGTTTTGTACTTCTCTGCAATGTAGCACAGTGTTAACAACAGTACTTATACTATTCTTTCTCAGACCTTGAAATCAAACCATTTCATAATTAAATTAATATTGTAAACATGTAGGTGACTAGTCGACTAATGGCCCTAAATGACAACTAATGGTCGACTAGGAAAATTCTTAGTTGGGGGCAGCCCTGGTACATTGCAGTCTGTCTGAAAGGTAGCTGTTAAACCATCTCAAACTGTGAGTCCATGCCAGTGTCTGATGTTGGAATGTGGGGCGATCAACAGTGTCAAAAGCGTTAGAAAGGTCAACAAAAAGAGCTGCACAATGCATTTTACTGTCTACTGAGGATATGATATGATTTAAGTCTAGGGTAGCAGCAGAGATTGTGCCATGATCTGTTCTAAATCCAGATTGATGGGGACTTCAAATGGAATTTTTATTAAAGTAACATTCAGGCTGGTTATTGACGAAAGATTTGAAGATCTTTTAGAGGCAGGGCAGTTTTGAAATCGACAGACTTGTCTCCACCTTTGTGATGAGGCACTTTCCAGACTTTTGGGATGATACCAGTAAAAATACTCAGGTTAAAAATATGAGTTAAGCCGTCAGGAATTAAAGGAGCAGACATTTGAAGAAAAAAAAATATTTATGTGATCTTGAGCTGTTGCTTTCTCTGCATTGATTGTTCTAAGAGCTTCAGCAACCTAAAAAGAGGAAAAAGGATGGAGAACAAATTGCTAAGGGAGAGAGGTAAGGTTTGAAGGTCCTGCCGTGTTTAGTGACTTTTTGGTTATTAGGTCTGGAGCATACGTCTTCAAAGAGATAGCCTGCTGCAGCAAAGAGCTCATTAAAAGATGAACATATTTCTGCTTGTCCAGACAGTACGGTGTCTTTGTAAGTAATGTAGGAATGTTAAAAGTCCAGTTATGGATGACATGGATCAAAGATTTGTGCTGTGTTTCAGTTATTAATAATACACTCATCCTCATAATTATACTATATGTTTCACATACAGCGCCTGTTGGGAGGAACACTTGATATGCTCTGTGCAATGCACTCTGTCAAACATTGACAATGCACCAATTTTTATTAGCTTCTGGGAGGCTTCTAAAAACGCTGCTGGAATCACAACAATTGTCCAGCCCCTGCGACTGCCTGGCAAAGATATGCACTCTACTGCGTGCAATTTTTTGTGTTTAAGATAGTTTTGGCTGATTGACTCTTCTGTTTAGCAGCTCTAACAAAAATTGGAAATAACTGTGTTTGTCGGTCTGGTTGTGTGATTATAAGCCGTCTCTGTTTCCTCAAAAGCAAACAACCAGATAAGCAAGTTGTTCACAGACAACAGATGCAGCTGTCTCCTATCAAAAAATACTTTCAGCGCCATCTCCAAAACTTGAGAGACACAGTCATAGAGAGAGAAAAACCCAATCAAACTTTGCCGTGTGAAATGTTCTCTGGTGGGTATAGCAAATTGGCAGCAGAGTTTAAAACAAGAATTAATTTGCATTCAGTGATCCGAACTGAATGTGTGTGTGTCTCTGTGTATGTGTGCGTGTGTGTTAGGATTTTCAAAGCCTTACTGTTCAAAAAATGAAGCCAATTACAGGAAAGAGAGAGGAAAAGAGCTGTCTGGAATAATCAGCAAAGCCTTCTACTCTCCTGCTGTGGTATTGAGTGCACGTTAATGGCACATAGCTGTACTACATTGAATGCTCTTATGGTGTGGGAACCTGCAGCCTTGATGCTGACTGTCTGAAAGTTTTGTTGCCCTTAGCTACATGTTGTTTTGTACGTAACCAGTTTTCCAGAAATAATTTTCCTCGAGGTGGGAGAGAGCTGAGAGACTGGCGTGGGTGGAGAGAAAGTTTTTGTGATGTTGCTGTAACTCTCACTGGCCAAAAGCAGAGGCTGATAAGACCGTACATTACTTTATGTGTGCTTGAATCAATTTATTATTCGTGTTTAATTCTATGTTTTCACTGACTTTTATTAATCAAAAATGTAGATTATATGAGAACTTTAACAGCTAACAGTGGTTTCACTTAATAGTAGTTATAGTATAATTACTTCTTCTATTGATTACTATGAAAACGGAATTAATCTCGAGTGGCGATGGCAATTTTATTTATATAGCACATTTCTTTACATGATAACTCAAAGTGTTTTACATTAAAAGGGGACTCTTCAATACTAAAGCCTTCCCACTGCTACCACTGAGGCTGCCAAAAGGGTATTTATATTTATAATCTCTTCTCACTCACTTCATGGAATCTATTCATACAGTTTCAGACACAGTTTCTTTTCCACAACGTTAAGTAGAGATGAATTAAATATCTTTTGTAGTAGAGATACAAACTGTAGACTTTTTTGAAATAGACAAAACCTACCCAGACCTGATGTGCATAGATACAATTTTAATGTAGAACCACCGCCTCGCTGTGTATGCCTCTGCAAACCAGTCAAGTTGCACTTCACATCTATGTCTGTCCAGAATCTTATAAGTAATGAAGTCTGTGAAGGAACTTAATAAATTCTATTAAATGTATCTCTGGCGAAATCAAAGTTATCACTATACTGACGTGAATAATTTTCAGTCTTCAGTTATGCCAGGTTCACACTACATGGCATTTTTGTCTGTTCTGGTAGTCACGATGTCGCATTAGGCGATTGTGGGGTCATAAAATCGTGCCGTGACTTGGCCGACAGACATGATAGGCTACATGTTGGTCCATGACCAAGCATTGCTGGTTGTCTTTCACATCATGGGTGATGTCATCGGATTATTCTTGTCCTATTTTTATTACTTTTATTATTATTTCAGTCACTGTGTCTGTTCATGTGCCAGCTGAAATGCTGTTGTAGTAATATAAAAAGTGCCAGCAGATGGCAGGAGCAACATTTGAAGTACTGTATGCAAACATACAAGTCACTGAATCCTCCACAACAAGTTCCTTCAAATGTTTCACAATAAAAGCATATTTAGAAAATAAAGGGATTCTCTCAACCGAGGTTATAATGGGCTTTTAATTTTAAACGGGTACAGGAAGTGTTGAGTTTGAAATGACGACGCAATGTGTTAAGTTTATGAAGCCAACTGGAGCGGATAAAAGGAAAAATATAAAAATACAGAGGGAATGATAAAAAACGGACCGTCTATAATGTAGTCTGTTTCAAATGAAGCTGGTAGCCTCTGTAGTTGTGGTGAGTAAAAAGCTCTGACACTATTTTTTAATTTTCTTACTTTATGTCCGTCTCCATTATGAAGAAGTAACAGTGTTTGCTAGCTTGATGCTAATGGCAGTTGATAAAGTGCCTCTGCTGTTTCACACCATCATGTTTCCTTTTAACTCTGTCGTGGTAACATCCCTAGAGGAAATATCTAAAAGGCTGGGGTGTTGTTGACGTACAGTTTTCCACAGCAGCAGATTGCTCTTGTGGTTCTATTGGTCAAAGTGAAAGCTGTGATGGGAGAAGTCATGAACAGCAAAAAGAAAATCAAACATGCCAGACTTTCTGTCGGACCATTGTGAAGTGTCCCAGAGGTGGCGTCGGTTGTCGTCTACTATTGAGGTTGAACGATGCTGCACTTTAGCCAATCATGATGGAGGGGGCAGGGCCGAGACATGCAGGTGTCCCCAGGAAATGTGTACCTACAGAAACAGCAAGCTCCGCGTCCATGGCGACCGCTCCACCCAAAACGCCGTCTCGTCAACGTGAAAAACAACAACTTACAAGCGTTGTGCATCCACCAGCACACCTTCCACTCCTCACGACAGGAAAAAAAGGGCATTAGCTGCAACGTTTTTACCGCCACTTGAGTTGCAGGTAGGAGTGTAACACTGGGGGCATCGCCGGAAGTGAAGGGGGTGAGCGATCCCAGAGGCCCCTGCACTTCCGTTAGTCAAAAAACTCCGGGCAGTGCCTCCAGAGGTAAAGGAAGAAAACAAATTTTTACCGATGGATTTCCAGATTGTGTAGTGTGATCTGGCATTAGAGACTGTTTTTACAAAGGGGTACAGAGCACTGATAGAGAGCTTTGTCACATGCTGCAATGACATCACCTAAAGCCCATTATCAGTAAAATCAATGAGCTTGTGATGGACTACCAGAGAAATAGGACAGAACCCAAAGCTGTAGCCATGACAGTAGACAATGCTTCAAATATTGAGCTTCAACCCGGCAGCACAGAAGATCTACACAATCAGCACAGTTTCAAAGTGGGCACCCAAGATTAGTGTCACCAATCTAATATCTGACCAAATGTCTCTGCTTCTGTTCCTGAGTTATGATCTTGAATAATGGCCAGAAAACATTATGGTGTCACAGTGAAATTGACCTTTTGGATCTAATCACTTCATCACCAGAGCCCAGGTGGATGTTTGTGCCAAATTTGAGGACATTTCCTTGAGGGGTTCCAGAGATATGGCGTTCACTAGAATGGGATGGACGGAGAATCCGAACACATTATGCCTCCTGTCCCAGCTATCACTGGCACAGAAACAAAAATAAGACATCCAATCCAAAAGGGAACAGAGAGCCCAGTCTGAAAATATCTGAGAATAATTAAAGCTGGATTTCCATTCAATCAAAAAGGCAAACAGGAGTTCCAATTTATGGTTGAGCTCTTATTCTCTGATATCACCACAGCAACACTAAAGACGTACCGTACGTGATCAGGCGGTATCATGCTTTAATTATGTTTCCTCCTCTGTGTCTGTGTTTACAGCCTTTCATTTATTTTCTGATACAGAGTGACTGTGGGCTCCACACATACTTACAGTTCTGGAGTCACACTCAGGTAACTTTCAACATTGTTTCCTTGTCTCATTACTGAATAGGAAACTACAGCTGTGTTTATGTGCAATGAGTCACACAGAGCAGGGAATGCGGTGAACAGAAGGTCTGCAGCGTAATGGCTTTGTTAGATGTGTGTTACTGAAAAGGAGGAGACTACTGAGAGTCTTTCTTCAACATCCTTACGTTTCCTTCGCTCTTAACAGGCATCAGAAATATGTAAGGGAAAAACACAAGCTGACCAAATAAATCACATTTCTTGCAGTGGAGCACATCAGCTATGTCATGTGGTACACCCCCTTTAAGTGTCATCCAGTATTATGATGTAACACTGGATCGGAACGGATAGTGTGGGATAGTCCCCGGCCGACTTTGTGACCACGATAATCAAATACAGGAAACAGATAAGAAAACATCTCCCTATGATCTTGCTGCTTTGGAAGGCTAAACTCTTGACTTTTAAACACTTTCCAAGGAATTTAATTTAGATAAAATCACAAAGAAACTGTCTCATCTGAATTTCATGAGTCTCTCTCTCTCTCTCTCTCGAGTATATGGCTTTGGCAAAAGGTAAAATATTAAGCCAAGACATTACGGCAGTTCCATAAAAAGTCCAAACAAAGAAAATCAGATCAATATCTTTAAAAAGCAGGACGAGCCAACATTTAATAAAACTGACAAAGTTAATATAAAATCTTGACTTTGAAGGAATGGGAGAGAGGCTGCCAAAACCCTCTCATATAGCTGTTTAATTTACCTCAATGCAGGAAATATGACCCATTATCTATCTGACCATCCAGCCATTAAATTGAGCTCTAACACTGCAGTCCCTGTCTGCTCTGATGTTGGTTACTGACTTGATGAGCTCTTCACACACAAGGGGAAATACTGAGATGAGGCCTGTTCTCTTGATAAATCAGAAAGTTTAGTAGTGACACACACACTTTGCACTGAGAGTGCTGCAGTGTGCCCACAGAGTCTACATGCTGAATTATTCCTCCACTGTGCAATTTGCTATTTAAATGATGACGCACAGAGAAGACTGTGATGGCAGCTATCACCCATTTCCAAAGCAGACTTGTTTCCTACTGCAGTGCTTTGACGTTCATAATCATATACTGTAGCTGCTCTTAAGATGAGCCGTCTCAAGCTTATAAGTCTCAGTGGTGTTGCTCATCTTTAAAGCAGGTTTAGCATTAAAGCTCTGTATCAACAGGAAAAAAAGATAATCCTAATCCTCTGCCGTGGCAAATAATGATATGTAAACCAGAAAATACAGCATGCGTGTGTTCTGTCTTGTGTCGTGTGTATATGCAGACTTACCGAGGGCAGGCTCAGCGCAGTCTTTGTACTGCTCAGGCGTGCAGTAAGAAGCATCACCTAGGAACAGTGTGAATGGGGAGAATTCAGTCAATGGTGGTGTTTAAACATTAAGTTCTTGAAAGACACCTGGAAGAGTGTAGAAACAATATGTGAGGCGCAGCACCTTTTCCCTGCCAGACACGTAATCCCATGTCTTTTTTAAATGCCAGCACCTAATCCAGTATTGACCTGTCATATCAATATGAGGCCTCTCAAAGCTGCTAAGTCTCAAAATATTGCAACCCTGATCAAAATCCCTGTTGATGAATGCATGATCGATACAGCTCCAAAAATGTTTATGTGCTGAAGTCAGAGCAGCAGCGGTGCTTACCGGGCATGTGCACCATCCTGCAGTTGCAGTTCTCCACGATGTAACGTGTTTCACAGTCGATCCTGCAGGCGGTTACACTGTAGACCTGGAAAAAGCCCGACTCCAGAGCCTTTGACTCGCACTCTCCCCACGGGGGAGGCAGGTAGGTCAGCTACAGGTGAGGAAGGAGGTGTGGGAGTTAGTTAAAGGATGGTTTCTCTTAAACACACACACACACACACACACACACACACACACACACACACACACACACACACACAGAGTTGCTGCAGTGGTTTTCAGACCTTCCTAATACCACATGGAGTGCAATTTAATACCTTTTCATGGTCATACTGGGGTGTTTAAGAATTATTTATTAAGTACATGAATTTATTTACATTCATATCACATTTTGGCAAGGCTTCCAAGCTGTAATGTATATAACAATGACTCCTAGTAATATAATTATTAATTAACATGATTTGGACCCAGAAAAGCAGCCGAAATTTGATTTGATTAACCTATTAAAAGACAATCAATTTAAATGAATCCAAGGATTTGCTGAAATTGACACTTGCCCATTATGGGTTGATGAGCTTCCTCGGTACTGTTTCCAACAGTGCTTGCTGTAGGTCTAATTGTGCAGAGTTAAAACTGCTCAAAAAAGGATTAAACAGCCTGCTGTAAGCACAAGAAGTCTCTAGACAGCCAGGGCCGCTCGTCAGGGGGTAAAAAAGGGAAAGCTTTCTCAGGCTGAGCTGCGAGGCAGGATTAACCAAATTTTAATGTGGACCAAAGTATTCACCATTACCTATTAAACCACAAAAATAAAGCATGATACACTTCTTCAAAACAAAAAAACATCGGGCCGAAGCCTGCACATCAGTCTCATCCATTTTTTGTCACCCCATACGGTACACATGCTGAACAAATCAAACGTATTGTCAAACATAATTGGGCCATTAGTGAGAGTGATACTTTTTTGAGTAAAGACTTTCCTGAACCCACGCTTAGGTGCAGACTTTTGCATTCACATCTTCCAGCAGACAAAAAAAGCACTTATCCAAACCTTTTGGCACTTTTAAATGTATGCATTGCCCTTTCTGTGACAACGTTATGCAAACTAAACATTTTGTGGATGTAAAAAGTAAATGATTTTATACATTGCAACACAACTTTTGTTATTTACCGTCTGACTTGTCCATGTGTGGAAGACTTTTTCTACATAGGTGGTACAAAAAGACACTTGAGGGATCACCTTGCTGAGCCTAAATATGCCATTAGAACAAAAATCGCGACTACCCCAAGGCTAGACATCTAAATGGTTAAACAACCGCCCCCTTGCTTGTTGGCACCAGAAATATTAGTCGGTTAAATCAATTAGTGTTTTATTCATGTACAAGGCCGCTTAACTGTCATGCAGCTGCCCGCCACTAGTGGGGGCTACAGAGCCGTCCCCCTCCCCGCAGTAGACTGGAGTTTTAAAACAGCACGGTGGGAAATTGGAGAGATGTCCTCTTGCAAAACCAGCATGGTTTGGCAGTACTTTGATCTAGAAAATGAAAACAATGTAGCATGTAGGCTGTGTCAGAAAAAAACAGGTATGTATATCACTGGAATTGAGCGATGCGCAACCACATTCAACTCAAGCATTTGGATGTTAACCTGCATGGAACGACGGCTGCTGCTGCTGCTAGCGGTGCTAGCCACACATCATTCATTTGGAGACGCTGTGATCCCGCCCAGTCTGAGAAGATAACGCAAGATATGCTTCCACTTAACTTTGTTTTTTTTTTGTGATTTACCATTACTCTCTACAAGCTTCGCCATTTTTCTTACAGCCTATGGGTGTGTATATATTTTAATTATTTTTTTCTGGGTGTGTTGTTACCTTGTTATTTTTTCATTATTGTCTATTTGTTTCACTTGTTATGCCATTATATGGGTCATGTGATGGCCTCTGATTGGTTCCTGCCACTATATAGGTGGGGCCATACCTGTGTTGTGTGTTTTCAAAGCCCTGACGAAGACCTGCAGTGGTCGAAACATGTTGGTTCATTTAATGATTTAGCCTCTACAATAAAGGCTTTTTAATATTTACATTCTCGTTTTCCTATATTTTTTCAAAGTGCCTGGATTCCCTTTCTGTCGAAGAAAAATTAACATTGTATTCATTGTTGCTTTAGTGAAATGGAGCCTGTTTCAAAATGAAAACTGCCTCTAAATTTGTATGCAACCATTGTGGGAAAAAAATGTGCTGGACCTACTCAGGGGCTCAGCCATTCCTGTGTGTGGGCCTGCCAACAGCCCGCAAACACAGACAAACAAAAGTTAGAACTCATGTAACTGTGCCCAACCAACAATAACAACAACAACAACAAAAAAACAAACTTTTTAAGGACTTTTTTAAGACTTTTCATGACTTCCTGCCCACACACATTTACACAGAAAATCCATGTATAATGTGGACAGATCCCGACAGCAGCTCTCCAAAACGCATTCCTTAGTCCTTGAAACCCAGCCAGTACAGAGAAGCAGAAGAGCCTCACAACAAACCAGGCGGTGCAGAAAACAATTCAACAGATAGCCAGACTCTGTCAGAAAAATCCCACAACACCCGGCGATGGGAGCACAAAAACTCCAAATGTTCTCCTCCTGCTCCTGTGGCTCCGAGGACTGGGACAGCAGATGAAGAACGAGGGACACCGGGCCGAGCAGTGTGGAGGCCCATCTGCTCCAAAACACAGGCAGCGCGCTCTAGCTGCGCACTCTGCATCCATCACCCACCACCCTCTGTTCCCCAGTTCCCTTCATTGTCATCACAATGCATCCCAACTGAGGCCTCCCCCTCTGCCAAAGGAGCAATTTTTTTGGATGAGGCAAAACATAACATCCTGCCAGGTGAAATTTGGCCAGTTTGCTTGTTAGCACTGACAGAATTTGAAACCCTGCCCCTCCTCTCAGGCGATGGTGTATCTCTTCTTCTGGGGAGTTCGATGCTTCAGGTCTTCAGATCACTTCACCAGACACTTAGGACAATAAATTTAAAATGCAATCCAAACACCAATCTAGTATGCTGAATATTTCAGTGTCCAAAAGCCTCTGGCTATTTCTGGGCTCGGCTACAATGTCTCCTGTGATAATTAAACATTCCCTCCCTGAAGCTGGCAGCGAGTACAAGCAATGAATGCCGACATCCATATGCTATTAATTTATTAGGGACTTAAGAAAGGTGCTTCTAAGCAATCCTTAACCTTTACAATCACCTTCACACCTCGGCTAATCTTCATTTCTGGCCTAATTAGAGTCTGCTGGGGCTGATTCCAGATCTGATTATTTCTCTGTAATCAGATAATCCAAGGTGCTCGATATCACTTTTCACTGAGTTGGGACCTGTTGACCTGATTATGGTCTATCTAATAAGAGACGAGGCCTGTGCTCCACTTGGGGTGTTATTAATCAATGTTCCGTTCCCCTGTTGTACCGGAGCAATGCTTTAATTAGGCTTTACAAGTTGGTCAGCAGGGGACATTGTTAAAAAAAAGTTGATATGAGAACAGGGTGGCTTTTAATAAGGTTATTGTATTAGCGCCGGTTGGGTGAGCGGAAATGGAAACTGTAGAGTTTGAGCAGGACCTTAACATTAAATCGGTGTACAGAATAGAGCCACAATTTTTTTCTTAAACGCCCTCTGCAGAGCTAAACTGATATACAATGACCCTGAGCTTGAATCAAGAGGCAGCAAAGGAATAATGGTATAATATAGACTTTTTTCATCCTTGGGAAGAATGACTTTCTCAACCAAGGGAACGGCGTGCCCTCTCAGCTTCAGTCAAAAGCCCAAAGAAGGGCAATTTCTTTCTGGGGAGTTAAAATTCAAAATGCCTGCGTGTGAAGACTCATTCAGCCCCGACTATGAGCTGTGTACTCTGTGCCTTTAGCTCACTTGATTGAACTGCTTTGATCTCAGCCCAACATTATTAGCCAAAATGAGCTCATTTAAACTCTTTGTCAAAGTCATTTTCACAGGCAGACTGATTGCTATCCATTACAAAGATCCACTAATCACCAGGTTTTTTTTGTAACACACTCCACACGGCCCCATCCCAAATCTCTGACCCAGATACTCTACCCAATCATCATTATCAGAATTTTTTTTGGACGCATTTGAAAGTGCTCTCCGGGTTTCTACAGAAGAAGGAGAAGCTTGAAGAGGCAGGTGGGAACATCTCGCAGCAGGAGGGATTTTCCCAGACTTCTGATACAAAGTGCAGTTCTGCATTAATTAGCTGCAGCTAAATTTGCTGTGTTCCCCACTGTGCGTGCTTGTGGAGAGGGGCAGTGTTTCCGCAGCAGGCAGGCGGGCGAGCAGAGGAGGGACTGCCGTCACCCCTGCCAGTCACACAGAAGTGGGCTGACAGATGAGCAGAGACAGAAACCCTGGAGGCTCATTACCCAGGAGGCCTAAACATCACCGGCTAGATCTCATCCTCTTCTCCTTCCTGCCTACCGCTGAGGTGACTCTGCATCACAGCTCCACACTGAGCTGTGATGTAGTGAGACGAGGCTTCAACTCAATTATGCTGAAGAAAAGTTTTTGAAATTACAACTGAAGTCCTTTTTCGTGCAATTTCAGTCACTCACATTCAGTATGTTTGTGTGCACCTGAGAAACCAGGGAGCTGAGGGTGTTTACATGCACTGTAAGGCTGGTCACTGTAAATGCCTCATCTGTAAAACAGTCAGGCTCCTATCCAAATGTTGTGCAAATTTAACCAAAGTTTCAGAAAATCTGCAAAAGAAAATGCAAATTTATGCAGTTTTCCATCCACGATTGTTATGCAAATACTGGGAGCTAGTTCATCGAGATAAGCGGTAGGTAGGTACTAATTCTCCAGTCAGGTGTCACAGTAGAAGCTGCAACTCCGGAAGTCTGACATTACCCATGCGTGGAACGACCTAACGTCAAGTAACATACTGATCTGCCCAGGGGTGTAATTATAGACAGTGCAGGCAGGCTGCACTGGGGCGCCTGGGGTGGAGGGGCCCATAGAGAGAGCAGGTCACTGCAAGTGATTGAGATTGCCACCTTTGAAATATACTTATGTTCAAAGATAAATGATAAATAAAGATGATTATTGATTTAAAAATAGTGGTAAACCCATCTGTGTCATGGTTTCCTTTCTTTTTCTTTTCTTAAACAGTCAGTAGCTATCTAAAACAAAAAGTATATGCTATTTCTATATATGCTATAAAATCTATAGATCTATACCCGGAGAAAACCCACACTGACACGGGGAGAACATGCAAACTCTGCATAGAAGGGATCCTCCAACCTGGGTTTGAACCAGGAACCCTCTTGCTGTGAAGTGACAATGCTAACCACTGCACCACCGTGACGGCGGCACTAGATTATAAAAACTATTCAATTCAATTATTTTCTTACTTTTCCTTTTTTTTGTCAGCTATGAAATGATGATTGCTACATAATCTGTATGTTGATATTCTCCAATGTCAAGTCTTTATTTGTGTCTAGACAATACCAGCACGATAGCGTGCACTTGGGCCCGTCATGAAAGTGTGCACTGGGGCCCGTTGTAACTTCTTACACCACTGTAGAGTCTGTAGGCAAACCCCGGAGATCTTGCCTCCGGAAGAAGAGCGGAAGAGCCCTGGTTTCCGGTTGTAGGTTGTTTGTAGTCCGCATGATATTGACCAATCACGTTTGAGCCGGCTGCAGTTATTGCCAGGATAAACGGTCCATGCGGTGAACTAACGAGGTGGAACATAATTGGCGTCACTGCAAACTCTGAATCCATCGCAATGGTTCAGCATATTTACTTATATATAAACGGAAGTGGGAAACGGAAATTCACCTCCTCCGCCCAAATCAAACCGGAATGCCAAAAAATCGGGGGTCTGCCCCCAGAGGCTGTATCGCCGTCTGCCGGAAGTCAGACGCCGAATACAGCCGATGGGTTCCGCGAATGCCCAAACATTAACACTGTATATACAGTATATATACTCTATTAAACACGTATTTGTGAAGCGGATTTCCATGACTTTTCCAAAACCTTTTTTAGTTTTTATTTTCCCCAAACCTTCCACAGGCCTGGAAATTGCTGTTTTTAATGTCCATGACTTTTCCAGTTTTTTTATGACAGTACAAACCCTAAATTAAAAGAGAGCCAATCAAACCTTAAATGTCAAACCACGAAAGGCCACACTGGACAATGGAAACTGTGCATTCTGAACAACTAAAATGACAAATAGAGGTTGCAGTGACCTATGCAATGACGATTACAACGATAATTTGATTCCACTGCACTTTGTTGCATTTACCTTTTATCGATAGACCAATTTTTCCACCTCCCCCAAGCGTAAAAACTGTTTTTTTGTTATTTCTCAATTCTTTTAAAAAACTTTGGGCATTTCCACTCAAGTGTTTTTCATGCGCAAACTGTTCGGACGCCAGCATCCGCACTCCCTCCCTCCTCTGTTAAATGGGATCTTACAGGCACACTACGTCATCAAACCATGTGATGCTTGGTATCACCGGATTCAGGGAGCTCTCGGCTTCCTGAATCCGTCATCGTTTTTCTTTTATTCCTTATGGTTTTCGCACCAGAGCAGCCTAAATACACGAAGTCCAAAATCGCGATGAGTGGTGACAAGTCATGTCATGCCGTTTTTCGAGGGGAAAAGTTACAGGATTACTCGCGATCTCATGCGGAGCCGTCAATGGATACGTAGCTGGTTTATAAAAGGTAAGGGTCTCACTCCTACCACTATTTTTGGCTGAGATATACCGCCTAGAAAGTAGGATCACAACTTTCACGTTTCATATGGCTTTATTTGGTGATATTTTATGGTGTTTCTGTCATAAACAACATCAGCTATTATAATCACGCCTGATTTCAATAAGGTACGATGTTTGAAGCTGGCTGAGTGTTGTTTGATCACTGATAGTACTGTTTTGAAGCGGAGTGAGCGCTCTGTCATTTGGAGCTCCGCCTGGATCTTTTCATGGAAAAAACACTGTAGAATGGTCATACTTTGAGCAATCTTCTTCAAACCTGAAACAAATGTTCATTGATAGTGTGCCTACAGCCCCACAGTGTCATTTACCTGCTCAGATGAAGCCACAGACAGTTATTCATCCTGAAAAATCATTTTTTATTTTATTTTAGGCAAAATCTTCAACTTTTTACTGACTTCAGAGGCCCATTACTCTGTCCCTGTATCACCTAGAGTGTTTCTAACACTTTCACAAGAAACTTCAGAGAGTTTGCTTTCTGGCAAGACCTCATGTATGCATGTAGTCAGAGTGGTTCAGAGTGGTTCAGAGGCTACAGTCATTTTAATTTCGGTATGTCATTTTAGGCGTTTTCGCTAAAAAATGGGGGTGGAGTGCAAGAGGTTAAAACAGGTGGATGGAAGCACACAGTTTAACAAGTAATCAGATGTTTTGTGGTGGAAGCGTTTAGAGGCTACTTTGTATTTGCTTCAGCTGTAGTTGAACTTTGGATGGAATTATTTAAAATGTGAAAATGCACCGTTAGCTGTAACCATCTGGCCTTTCATCCACCTGCTGTCACAGCAAAACTCTCCCTTTCCCATGGTTATGATTATTACACTTATTTATTGTTTATAAATTATTATTGTGGCGACTTGATGGTTGAATGTATGGAGGATATGGTTTTTAACTGTCTGCACCCTTCAGAAGTAGCTCTCCTAATTTGGTTGCATTTTTTTCATGATACAATGACAATAAAAGGCATTCTGATTCTAATGGCCTGACAGCTTCCTTGTACTCGTGTACTTTTAATCGAACAAAGAACTCAGACTCTGATTTACAAATCAGGACAAAAGGACAAAATAGTTCCTCAACCTGTTCAATCTTGCCTGTGAGATTCTAAATTCTGTGGGATGGCAAGAACTTATCTTTCAAATAAAATGTGAAAAGGGTCAAATGTAGTATTACCAGCCAAAGACAACATTCTTTTAGTTTACATAGTTTGGAAACTCAAGTGTTTGACCCACAATCTTTGAGCAGCCGAGCCAGTCTAGCTTTAAGCTGAACAGAGAGACACCTACGCCATGCACTGATTCCATACAGAGTCGTGATGAACCCACAAAAAACAACTCTGCAGTTCCCCTCATCTCTACATAGCTTTATAGTGCCTTTCAGCTTCACTCTAACCACTCTCATAGTTTTGTTTTTTAATGCAGCAGGCAGCTGTTTTCAGTAAAAAAGCTCTAAAAACCACAAAGTTAACAACTAGCTGGTAAACATAGCGGCGCATTTAGTGGCTAAAGAGACAGATATTTAGTGGAATACGCTCACATTTGCCAGGTGGCCAGAAACACGACTCCAAATTAATGCAAATGTTATTCTGTATCTGCTGAATGAGTAAGTAGGCGACTGTTTGCTCCCCACATCAATTTAAAATGGGTTAATATGTCAGTGTCGTGTTCACAGCTTGTTTCTGCTGCCCCCATGTGACCAAAAAAACAGCTATCGCAGGTTTAAATGCTTGTAAACACTCACTCTTCGCAGCTGTTTGCCAAAGGAGCAGAGACTGCATTGATATGCCAGAGACAGAGGCCATTTTAAAAATGAAAAGGCATCGGATTTATCTT
Organism: Epinephelus moara; assembly: GCF_006386435.1. NCBI lineage: Eukaryota > Metazoa > Chordata > Actinopteri > Perciformes > Serranidae > Epinephelus > Epinephelus moara. Next base: position 14,957,026 of record NC_065523.1, on the reverse strand, counting down.
GACAGAAATCTGTCTGCTAAAAGAAGGGCAATCTAGTCAGCTCCCACCGCTGAGCCAGACAATACATTTTCAAAAGCTTAACTTGAGAGCAGGGAAAGTGAAAGAGGTAGACAGCAAGAAAAACAAAGAAATGGAGACAAAAACAGTTACAACGCGAGACAGAACTAATAACCCTGGTAAAATGGATTCCTAACTGACACGCCTGAGAGGAGTCACAATATAGAGACACTCTGCCTGGCAGTGTGGGAACACCTTCACTGAAACTCAGAGAGAAAAACTGGAAAAAACTTGTGAAGTAGCGGCTTCTGGTGACGGAGAAAAGGCTATTTGCATTAAATACCTTTGGCTGTATATATCTGTGAGACCTGCAGCCTTTAATATCAGCCTTGTGCGATGGGACAAAGCTTCAGTTTGATTGATGGGGGGCTGAGTTGGAGTGAAGCACCTCTCTGCCAACAAGGTCACAGCTGCTGATGGCGGGGGAAGTTATCATTTGTCAGTCAACCATCCCCAAGAGACCGCAAGGGCCAATTCAGGGTCTAGAGGGTACTGGGACACACACTCACACACATGCATGCATGCAATCCCATCATGCCTCGTATGGCAAGTAATTTATCACAGAGGGTTTTTTTTTTTTTTTTTTTATCTCTGAGCGATAAGCTGAACATGTGGATTAAAAGTGGAAAACAGCACGAGGAGGAGAAATGGGAAAAAAAAAGCTATTAACTGTGTATAAGAGGAAGTCATGGACACCTACCCTCTGCTCCTGTGTGGCTACAAAAGTCTGGAAGCCGGGGGCCACGCCAAATCCCAGCTCGTGTACGAACGGGGGCTCTGCCTGACTGTGGATCTGCACCCGCACACCTGCCTCAAAGGCTGTATCCTCTGGAAAGGAAGACAGATGGGGAGACCCGGTTAGATGATTAATGCAGTCAATAAACAAACAGAAATGTGCAGGAGAAGAAAAAAAAAACTTAAATGTCTTCGGATTTTTGACTGATTCAGATAAACTGCTCAGGGAGTCGAGGGTGAAAAAGCTGTTTACACTCAACAGATGCTTCTGCAGAGAGTTGAAAACTGAATTTCCTGTTTGAAACATTTGGCTCCTTTGACTCAAAGGTTTTAAGATTCTTTATTATAACACAAACACTCCGAGGCGTGCCGCCCCATTTGTCTCGACATCAAACACAGGTGAGAAGAAGAAAGGCTCGGCGCTGACGCCATAGATGAAAGGACCTTTATCCTGCCATTCAGAGCACTCGTATGCACAAACACTCGCACAGTCATGGGCAAGGACGAAGAGAGCCATAACATTTATGGGAAAAGAGAGAGCAGTCTTTGTAGAAATCGATAATGTTCTCTCTCCATGTCCTCACTTTCAGTGGTGAGCTCCCAGACATTCAATCAAGGCTTTCCCCTGCCAGACGATCAGCCGGACACCTCGAGGTGCTCTGCAACCAATGGACAGCGAAGCCTTTCAACACGTCCAGCCTCACAAATCCACAGACGACACACACATACATACATAGCAGTATTACCCTACTATGATACTCTCATCAATCAAACATCTGCAGTGCCAGATACGCTGACAGCTTGGATGCATTCACGTTAAAGAATATACGAAGGGCTCAAACCTGCCTTTTTCAGGGCTGTGGGTGTTTGAAAACCACAATTCCGAATAAGTGTGTGTTTTTCTGTGTGGGTAAAAGAGCATTGGCTGTTTGAGAGAGATAATCAGAGTCTGTTTTTGTCAGAAATACAGAGTGCATAAAATGTGCACGCTGACGACAGCCTGCTGACTCTGTGTTTAGATGTGTGTGTGGAGTTAAATCACTGTTGTGTCCTTTCCTGTGCAGTGTCCGTTCGCTTCTGTAAAATATAGCATCATGTCCTGTGTAATGAAGGTCTTGTACTTGTATATGACAGACAACTTTTATGTCCTTCCTGTCTCTTCCCACTCTGTGACTTGTCCTTTAAAATGCATTCGCTGTGCCATTAGTAAGCTATTAGCTTTCTGCGTGTTTAGCACAAACAAAGTTTAATTGAACTGACATCATTTATTGTACACAAAGGGAAAGGCGACTACAGCACAACATTTTTAAGGCAGTATTCTGCATATAGTATTCTGTATAAGTATGTGTAGAAGAGCAGGAGAATACTTTGCACATCTTTTTCAAAACAGATGTGCAGGAGAGGGACGAGTGGGAAACAATTTGCAGACATACTCCCACACACTGTCTAACTTTCAAAAGAAACAAGTTTATTGGTATTTTACTTCGTAAACCTTTAATCAGGCAAACCGTTTTGTGACAAAGAGAAGCCCTCTTGAGTACGGAGAGGATGTGAGTTGCAGTCAACCACATTCCCCAGGTGTAGTGGGACTGCATAAATACCAAACATCTATTTACAGTGTGACAAGCTACAATATTATATATATATAGAGGAAAAGTAAAAAGGTAAAAACACAAAGTATAGTGACAGTCATAAACATGGGTGGATTACGGGACAATGGTTCCCTGGGCACAGATATGCAAAAGGCCCCACCACCTTTCCTACACAGGAGCAAGAAACACAGACTTCATTGATGTTTAGCCTCTTTTTTTAGTTAATTGTGTGTCTCTTCGTAATTATTTTATGTTTTTTAGTCATTTTGAGTCTCTTCTTAGTCCTTTTATGTCTCTTTCTAGTCATTTAGTGTCTATTCATAGTCGCTCTGTGTCTCTTTGTAGTCATTTTGAGTCTTTTCGTGGTCATTTTGTGTCTCTTCATAGTCATTATATGTCTCTGTGGTCGTTATGTGTCTCTTCGTAGTCATGTTGAGTCTCTTCGTAGTCCCTCTGGGTCTCTTTGTAGCCATTTTGTGTCTCTTCATAGTCAGTTTGAGTTTCTTCTTGGTCCTTTTGAGTCTCTGTAGTAATTTTGAGTCTCTTCTCAGTCATTTTGAGTCTCTTTGTAGTCATGTTGAGTCTCTTCGTAGTCCCTCTGGGTCTCTTTATAGTCGTTTTGTGTCTCTTTGTAGTCATTTTGTGTCTCTTCATAGTCATCATATGTCTCTTCGTAGTCAGTTTGAGTCTCTTCATAGTCCCTCTGGGTCTCTTTGTAGCCATTTTGTGTCTCTTCTTGGTCCTTTTGAGTCTCTTTGTAGTCCCTCTGGGTCTCTTTGTGGCCTTTTTGTATCTCTTTGTGGTCATTTTGTGTGTCTTCATAGTCCTTTTGAGTCTCTTCGTAGTCATGTTAAGTCTCTTTGTAGTCCCTCAGGGTCTCTTTGTTGCCGTTTTGTGTCTCTTCATGGTCATATTGTGTCTCCTTTTGGTTGTTTTGCCCCTTTTGTAGTCATTGTAAGTTTGTTTATGTGTCTTTTAAGCTATTTGAATCTCGTTGTAGTCGTTTTGTGTTTCTTTATGGTCGGTTTGAGTCTCTTCCTGGTCAGTATGTGTCTCTTCGAGTGACATTTTGCAGGTCGAGGCCAGGGGGCCTCTGAAACTTTGCCCAGTGGGCCCATCCAGTAATCCATCCATGGTCATAAACATCCCCCAAGAGGTATACATTAAATAGGTCCTATAGGATCAACTGCATTCTTAATTCCTACCTAATAGGGCTTCTGTTTGTCACAAAACTGTTTATCTGATGAAGGTCTAGTTACCGAAATGTTGCAATAAAAGTATTTCCTTCGCAAGTGAGACAGCGTGTGGGAGTTTGTCTGTAAAAGTATGTGTACAAATAAACATTTTACCCATATGTGATTGCTGAACATCAAACAATGACATGTAACAGCCTCCACTCTTCTGGTTTCAGCCTTTCCACCAGATTTTTGGCTGCAGCTTTGCTCCCACTCAGCCACAAGAGCTTTGGAGAGGTTGGTAAATGATGTTAGGCGATAAGTGCCAGGTTTGCAGCTGGTATTTCAGTTCATCCCACAGGCGTCCACGTACTTTTGGCCATTTAGTGTCATCTAGTGCGTTGGGGCCAAATCAGGCTACACCTCACCGACAGTTTTCAGGCTGAATTCAAGTCATTAACTAGCTTAAACCTGCCAATTTGGTCCTTCTTTGGCAAAGCAGGCTAAACCAGGTCAAGCAGCGTAAACAAAAATAAACAAATTGGGTATAACCACAGTTTATGATTAAAATCAGCCTTTTTTTTAATGGACGGAGCCATTGTTATGTAGGAACAAAAAAAGGCCCCTCTTCAAACTGTTGCCACGAATCTGTAAACACACTTAAATAGCAGTCTAGAGTATCTTTGTATGAAACATACATATTTCCTTAATTACAACTAAGGGACTTAACCAACCCAGAAAAAAAGCATCTTAGACCAACAGCACATAAAGGTTAAAAAAATGAGGGACACCCCTGTCCACATACTTTTATGTGCTGTTGGTCTAAGATGCTTTTTTAAATTATCAAATATTTCAGTTGTTAGTGTTAATGTGACGTGTAAAAGGAAAACACAAGATATTAAACTATATGTCTTTATAATAGTTGTTGGACTAATGCTCCATTAGCAGCCATAGCATTTTACATAATTAGCCACTGTTGTCCAAAGACAATCAAAAACACATAAAAGAACCATACTGTTGCACTGGGTGACAAATTCCTTCATTATAACCAACTCTAAACAGTGTAAACAAGGAACTCCATCCCCGAGCAGCCTGCACACCAGGAAAATATAGGCACTAACTACATTAGCTGTTCATTGTGATAAAGGAATATGTCACCCAGTGTGGCTCTTTAGTGTGTTTTTAATGGCATTTGTACAACGATAGAGTTCTACAGTAAAGAGGTGGAAGCTATCAGGCTGTGGCAGAGTGTGCCATATTCTGTGTTGTTTTGTTGAGGAATGTGCTGATAATAATAAAAAAAGATAGAATGACAACTACCTCAACATGATTGTGCACAGGCAGAAATTAAATTATATGTTATTTTCTTTAATAACACACTAGCTAAACATAGCTTTGCTGCTGTTGGTAAATAGTTCGCAGCACTACCATGGTGACTGTTTGAACTGACATTTCCTGGCACTCAGCTGTTATGCCTTGAACATTTTTCATCCAAAGCTCTTGCTGTAACATAAACATCCATGTTAATTAGGTACACCTCTTCAACTGCTCATTAATACAAATAGCTAATCAGCCAATCACGTGGCAATCACGTGGCAGCGTGCATTTAGGCATGTAGACATGGTCAAGACGACCTGCTGAAGTTCAAACCGAGCATCAGAATGGGGAAGAAAGGTGATTTAAGTGACTTTGAACGTGGCATGGTTGTTCTCTGGGCGAAAATGCCTTATTGATGCAAGAGGTCAGAAGAGAATGGCAAATAACCACTCGTTACAACCAAGGTATGCAGAAGAGCATCTCTGAATGAACAACACGTTGAACCCTGAAGCAGATGGGCTACAGCAGCAGAAGACCACACCGGGTGCCACTCCTGTCAGCTGAGAACAAGAAACTCATAGGGGCTCACCAAAACTGGACAATAGAAGATTGGAAAAACGTTGCCTGGTCTGATGAGTCTTGATTTCTGCTGTGACATTCAGATGGTAGGGTCAGAATTTGGCGTAAACAACATGAAAGCATGGATCCATCCTGCCTTGTATCAACGGTTCAAGCTGATGCTGGTGGTGTAATGGTGTGGGGGATATTTTCTTGGCACACTTTGGGCCCCTTAGTACCACCTGAGCATGGTTTAAACACCACAGCCTACCTGAGTATTGTTGCTGACCGTGTCCATCCCTTTATGACCACAGTGTACCCATCTTCTGACACATGACGATGATTTCACTGTACTCCAATGGCCTCCACAGTTACCAGATCTCAATCCAATGGAGAACCTTTGGGATGTGGTTGAACAGGAGATTCACATCATGGATGTGCAGCTGGAAAATCTGCAGCAACTGTGTGATGCTATTGTGTCAATATGGACCAATTTTCTCTGAGGAATGTTTCCAGCACCTTGCTGAATCTATGCCATGAAGAATGAAGGCAATTCTTAAGGCAAAAGGGGGTCCAACCTGATACCAGCAAGGTGTACCTAATAAAGTGACCAGTCAGTGTATATTAGACTTGACTTTTGCAGTGAATGCTGGGTAAAATTAGAAATGAGGACCAACTGAGCATTTCCTAAGTCAATATCAGCTGCATTCGAAAAGCTTTTTGCTCCAGTCAATATAGGCGACATTCAAGATGCACAAAGAGCCACCGTGATGATGTGAAAATCCACCTTTAAATAACCTGAAATGGATTTTTGAAAATGTCACGGATATGTTTTTCACTCTTAGAACAACATGACATAAAACAGGAACAAGAAAAAATATCAGAAGACCAAAACGCAACAGCACAAGTCAGCAGAGACGGAGGCAAACTTTTTTTTTGGTGATTTTACAAGGTTTAAAGGCGAGAATATTTCAGGAAACAAGCTAGTCATATCATCCACCCACATGGGAAGGCAAAAGTGTTAATTCTGCGTGGCCACACTTAAAGACGAGGCGAAAAGCCAGTTGTCATAGAGATGGGCAAGGCACAATAACAATATAAATATGGGGATAATACATAGAGTTTGAGAGACTTTAAAGTTAAAATGCTGGGTTTTTTTTAGGTTTGTTGGTTTGAGAAAATGTACCCACAATTCCCCACAAGCTGTGGTGTTGTCTCTTTGTTTAACCCATTCACCAGAATAAATGATGGAACTGTATGTGTCTGCAAACCACGGATATGTTACATTTGTATGTTTCATGTGCTGTGTATATATTGAAACTGTACGTTTCCTTGTGTTTCAGTTTTAATTTGTTGTTGTGACAGCGCTGTGGTGATGGGGTTGGGTTTAGGCAAAAAAACCCACTTGGTTAAGGTTAAGGGAAAAGTGTTTGGGCTTAAAATACCCAGTTTGGTTGATACAAACACGGCTGGACATGTCTTAAACTGTCAGAGAAGTGTGTGGTGGTCTATTTATCTGCAGAGACTCTGCCGTCTTCTCTTATTTTATTCTTATTTTCTTTGCTTGGATGTTTATGGGTGTGTAACCTCAGTGCTCAGGTGAAGTCAGGGATTTGTAAAAAGGTAACAATCAGGTGCCAGATCAGACACAGCTGACATCCAAGAGACTGAAAAAATGGAAACATAGCAGGGCGAAATACCAAACAAGAGTGAGTCTGGTGTTGGCCTTCACTTTCATTTTTGCTGGTGAGCATGTTTACAAAAACTAACAGACAGCTCTGCATAGTGTACCTTTAAAAGTACCTGCTGTTGCACATGTTCCAAACACCTGCTTTTTATGGTCTTGAGCAGCCATCTGCAGCCTCCTCTCGTAGGTGTCACATCACTCACCACCCCCTCCTCCTGATGAGAAAGTCAGCTCATATACATGTACAGAAAACATGTAGAGAAATGTACAACGCCAACATTTTACTCTGGTGACTGGGGTGTTCTGCTTGGGTTGACCACATTGTGGGTTTAGGTCTAACAATCATTGGGTCTACTTCAGACCGGTGCTGACATTTCTTCAGATCTATTATGGATAGGGCTTCATTCTTTGAAAATGAATTTATGCATGTCAGTCAGGTCTTTTGTGGGTCTGTTTTGGACAGGATACATGAAGCACTGGATTGTTAAGAAGAAATAAAGCCATGGGTGAAATTCTCACCAGGACTGTAACTCACAGTTATTTCCTTATTGATTAACTAGTCCACACCCATTGAGTGCACAGCTGCCCATGTACAGTTTCACATGGTGTGTGTTTGGGATACAGGTCATAGGAAATTGCAGATTAAATAGTCAACTGAACCCATTAAGAAGAGCAATGTATTCAGACAGCGTTTTTGTGAATTTGATAGTACGATTGCTTTATTGAAAGTAGAGTAGATTGACTACGTCAGTGAGTAGAAAAACATGGGACAGACAGAATGACTGACTGACAGAATGACAGATTATGTACAGCATACCATACCATGACTTAGTCATACCAAAAATTCGACAAAAAAACCCAAAACATTCGGCCACAGGGGGAGCCACAGCGATCAGTCGCATTTTAGCCATTTTTAAGAATTTTTCTGTTGTTATAGCGCCACCCAGTTGCCAATTAGAGTTAAATTTTGATGAGTTGTAATCCTTTGTGCGTGGGTGGAAAGTACTTCACACAACAAGGAATCTTCGTTTGTAGACTTTACTGGACTTCAGCCGGTAAGTACAGAACATACATCTCAATGGCACGCTTTTTAGGTTGGGTTGTGGCCTCTAGCTCGGGCACAGAACAGCAAGCTAGGCTGTCCATGCAGTGAGCCGTGAGCACCGTTCAA
>NC_065523.1:14809120-14947945 GCF_006386435.1 Epinephelus moara | reverse complement strand
TTAATTGATAACTCTAAATTGTCCGTAGGTGTGAATGTGAGTGTGAATGGTTGTTTGTCTCTATGTGTCAGCCCTGCGATAGTCTGGCGACCTGTCCAGGGTGTACCCTGCCTCTCGCCCGATGTCAGCTGGGATAGGCTCCAGCCCCCCCGCGACCCTCAAGAGGATGAAGCGGTTAGAAGAAGATATTTCCACTCTGTGTCTGTCTGTGAGAAGAAACAATGAGAAAGTGTGTATGAGTTTTTATGGGTGTGTGTGTGTGTGTGTGTGTGTGTGTGTGTGTGTGTGTGTGTGTGTGTGAGAGAAAAGATCAGAGCAAACAGGACTTGCTGTGTTTGTTTGTGCTCCAGTCAGTTCAGCTCTCTGTATCAGGAGATGATCAAGAGGATCATGGATAACAATGTTTGTTATTTCTGACCACAGACTTCAGCTGAATCAAAGATAGCTCCATAGATTTGTAGTTACTATGTATTTCATCACCACTATCACACTCATTTGACTTCATGCGACTCAACAAAGTGAGAGAGGCGGACTGAATTATGATGCTATCTCCCGCTGCTACAATCATAACTTAGATCTTGCTGCTTTGTGTGACAGTGAATAAATTCAGGTGGTGTTCTGGTTTCACCTCCGTTCTCCTTCAGCATTTCAAGTGTTTCGCTGTGGGAAAACATGAGAGGGGGAGGAGAGGATCCGCTGGGGGAAATGAGAAAATTGGTCTGTGAAATGCACAAGTGTTGATTTACATATGTTTAAAATAAAATAAACTACCTGGTGACTCATGCTGGTTGTCGCAGGGTGTAGGTTAATGTACAGGCTTGTTTATAAAGACGCCTCCGTGCCTTCCTGTCTCCACCTGCCTGCCATACAACACACAACTACAGGCATGCTTGTCAGTAACACACCTCTCCTTATACTTCTTCTCCATCTCACATTTCTCTCAATTTGTGTTACACTCAGGGCCAGATGTGTCATGTTTGGTTTATATTGTGTGGATGACAGTGTGAATGTTGACCACATGGAGAAGTGGCGAGGTGAAGCTCAATTTCAAGTCATAGTGAACACAACAAGTGTTTCCTCAATAAGTGCGTATGTTTACCTAATCACAGACACAATTTTATTTTATGTTTCATTATTATTTCTTTAGCTACGCTACTGGTGTGGCTCTAGCGATGTTGGTCAGTCCATCACAGGGGCGTAAATACAAAAACTGCAGGCAGTTATGCTGGGGCCCATGAGTGGGAGGGGGGCCCTGGAGGGAACAGGCTGTCCAACAATATGTTTGGTGGAGAATAGACCCTTACGAGTGATTCAGTTTGCCACCTCAGAATACTAATGTTTAAAGAGCTCACATTGAATTAAAATTGGGATCTTTGCTATATATACCCTTGAAAACCCCCCAAATCATTTTCTTTTTTCATTCTTTTTTGTTGGTAAAACAGTTACAGGCTATAACAAAATGATATGCTTCTAATTAAACTATAAAAAACAATTCAATCAAATCAATAATTTTATTGTCTATGGTATTTTTTGCCATATAGGAATATGCAATGATTGCTGGGTAGTATGTATGCTGATGGTGGCCAATGGGAAGACTTTATTTAAATAAATGAAGAGACAATTCAATATACAGTAACTAGTTTAGGGACAAAATCTGTCAAGACCGACAAGCTAAGCCCATTTGCAAGCCAAGCCAGACTCCTGTGTTTCAGACATTAAATCCCAGAGAGTGTATCCTACTGGTTTTGGTGTCAGAATTAAAATGGCCAGTTATTTTGGATGATTAGCAAATACCTGCAAAATCAATGACACTTCCATCTTCCTCAGCTTTGTTTTCTATCACTTAAATCTTCCACTTGGTATTGAGTGCCCTCTTTGTGAGATAACCCTTGATGAGGGAAGTGAGAAATATTAGAGTAGAGATCTTTCCCTAAGAAATGAGACACCGCTTCATGCAAATCGGTGTGGCCGACGTGCAGGCTTACGTCACGCGTAGTAGCGACGCAAGATACCGGTAGTCATTCAGGTTTGTAAATGCTGGCTCCAGCGCTTGTGTTGTGGCATGTGCTATGTTTATTCTTCTCCGTCTGATGAATCAACGGAGAAGAAATGCTGAAAACAGGAGGCGCCTACGACGTCTTCTAGTTCTGATCAATTTTGTTCGGGTAAAGGCCCATTTATGCTCCCTTTACGTACGAAAAAGTATACGTCCGTTTCAAACGATGTTACCGTCACTGCCCACATACTTCCATGTGTCCTTGATGTTGGCATGGATGTTAACCAATATATCCACCAGGAGGCAGCCCAGCGTCAAAAGTTTATGACAACAACAAACTCAAAAACAAACATGGCGACTGTGGAGGAGATATTGATAATGTACCTCTTGCATAAAAGACAAAAACAGAGGCAGCGTAGTAGGAGGCGGTAGTCGGTGAGGCCGTTAAATACATTGCGACTGGACGATGGAGAATTCCTTTCCTCAAAAAGTTCCGCCATTGTTATTTCTTTTTCGTGTCTCACTAGAGCTACGTATCGGGTAGTGACAGCAACACTGCCCCCACGGTTTCCGGTGGTACTGCTCCGTTTGGCCCGTATCTGTAAGCTTTATGGAAACGTGCAGAAATACGGAAGAAATGAACGTGGCGCACGGACAGAAGACTCCGTCCGTATCCGGATCCATATTTAACATTGAGCATAAATGGGCCTTAAGTCGATTTGTTTAAATATTTTAACGCTGTGTTCAACCAAGTTGCTGATGAGTTTATGCTAGTCCAACCATCTGTAGTTTGTATAGCCTACATTCCAATTGTAGAGTAACAAATTGTTTTCCAAAAGTGGCCAAAGTTGCTGACTTTGCAAGGTGTTCTGGGAAATTTCATCTTCCACTTCGTTGAAAGTGTGGGTCGGGGCTCCCTTGGAATCTAGGGCGGGTTTTAAGTGTTGGAAACCACTTCCATTAGCCTAAACCTGAACGTGCACAACCATGTGCGAGTGGGTATTTCTTGGGGAAGTGTGGGTATTAGGACAGGCCCTAAATGTTAGCATGCGAACACGCTAAACTGAGCTGGTGACCATGGGAAACACAATACCTGCTAAACATCAGCATGTTAGAATTGTCACTGTGAGCTCCGCTAGCATGGCTGTAGACTCTTCTGCTGTGTCTCAATTCAGATACGTCAATAAGTACACTTCCATGTAGTACACTGTGTACTTAATTATGTAGTGCATGAATTTCAACAGGACACTTATGTCTAAAATTGAAAACAGCTTTTGTGCACTTTTCGAGGATGACGATCACAACATTTAACCACTTCTTCATCTTCTTTTTAATAGCAAATTGCAAACAGATAGAGCGTTGCGGCCAACATTTGACCACGATTATTGCCCACCAAAATATCTGCCACCTTGTTTGCTAGGTAACCAGAGTAACTAGGGTGACCAGCTCCCAATAAACCAAATGTGGGACAAGGAGTAGGTTTGTGAGGGACAATGTGGGACACCCGCCCCCAGCGTGCAGCCCCCCCCCAATTGTCCCTGTCCCCTCCTTCAAGGCTCATCCACCACTGTCCTCATTAAAATGACCATGAGGCTAATATGTTTTGCCCTCATTCATTTTTTTATTTTTATTTTTATTTTCCTTATCTCTCTCTAATGGGTGTAAGTACTCAAAATAAATAAAGAAAATGACCACCCAGACTTACAATCACTTATCACTTGGATAACAAAAGTCTCAACTCACAAGTCCAGGGATTCAGGGAATGAGCAGAGGGGGAAGGAAGGATGAGGGGGAACTTGCAGCGATGGTCGGGAGCAGGAACAGGACAGTTCAGTACTCTGGCGCCACCCACAGGATTCTCTCTTCACACATTCACACCGCACGGTGCGGTGCTACTATGACAATAAACAGAGAGCCCACGTGGGCCGGCCGTTGCATGCAGCTTCTTCTCATTGGCTGGAGGGGAATGCTAGCGCAGGTGACAAGCAATCATGAGGGACATGGTCTCAATTTGCGTGACGCGTGAAATGAGACAGAAATGCTGTGCAGTCCCGTGCAGTGCAGGACGTCTGGTCACCCTAAGAGTAACTGCAACTGCTGCACCTTCCTCAGTTGCCTTTTTCACAAGTTTGACGGTCCCTTCCCTTCTGCTATGTAGCAAAGTGTCCAGAGTTACAACTTACACAATATCTTGACAGTTATGGGTACATAACGGCGCCACACTTGTCAATGTGAATGCACTTACGCACTAACAATAGCAAGTCTTATTACGGAAGAACACAAAGTGAGACACAGCATTTGTCTTGTTTCAAGTAGACCTCTGGGCAGTTTGTAATTTTTGTTCATAACCTGCTTTCTGTCATAGCTATTGTTTTACAAATCTAAATATCACAAAGGGCCGACACACACTTTAGTTCTGCAATTCATTTTTGACACTAGGAAATCTTCCATCTCTACCTAAAAGTTAACAATTTGAAAGTCTGCGTGTTCAAGTTTACACAAAAAAAAGAAAAAAAAAAGGTTGGCGTAAGATGTTTCTAATTAATTTAAGTTACTATTATAAGCGTAATTAAGCAATATCACACGAGAGGGAGTGATGTTATACTCGTATATCGTCACGGCTGTGATTTGGTCATAGGCAGACTATCACAGCCGTGACGATATACGAGTATAACATCACGAGCTCGAGTGTGATATTGCTTTTATACAACAGTTCAACAGTTAAATAAGCAAGGCTGATTAAGAAATGTTGAAAAATGAGGACAAAATAGATAATTTAAGCATTTTATTTGTCTTCCGCCAACAAAAATAGTTCCCTCAGGACTCCGCTGTCACCGTTGCTATGTAACGCAGACATGGTGCGCCCGGCACTTACTCTTTATACACATTTATCTGCACATTTCTATTAAGTGTGCAGCCGGTGAAATAAGTCTCTGGTGACTGCATGGTGGACTGTCGCTTCACAGGCACAGCCGACTCTGCCTTCTGGTCTGACAGTATGTTGCTCCATCGTTTCCTGCTCTCCATGGATGGCTTCCAGTAGCTTTTTTAACGAGCTCTCAGACCGGCAAGACAAAAGGTATATTTTGGGGCCCGACTCCTAATTAGAAGACTAACTTTACACATAGGCTACGTTAAAACAACATCATACCTGTGCCCACTCACTGTCATGATCTCCCTCTCTTCAAGACCCGCATCTGACAGCTTCTGCATGACAGTCGCCCTGAGGCTGTGATTGGTGTAGATAGCTGTTGTTCCCACCTCTTTACACATCTTCAGCAGCATCTGTGCGAGCGAGTTTATTCCCAGCAGAGCTTTAGTGTACCAGAGATTGTCTGTGTGAGCTGCTGTCATCCTGGGCTTCAGATAAAGGGCATTTGCATCTGGTGGAAGTTTGTTTAAATACTTTTCCAGGGATGCAGCGCAACTGCTGACCTAACTGACACTAACCGTCAGTTTTGATTTGATTGCACGCAGCTGTGAGGCGGAGTGATACATACACAGTGAAATAATCGTGATGTTGTACTCCAATATTGTCACGGTTTCACTGTCTCTCGACCAATCAGATTGCAGGGCCGGAACTAACTGTTGTATAACTGAATTTAACAATCAAAAAAACAAGACACTTGTCAACACATTTTCACGGAAGAGTATGATGCTGTTATTGTATTTACAGAGAAGCAGTCAGAGCTACAGGCTACAGTGAGGCTAAAAACAGAGTTCACAGAGAAGCAGTCAGAGCTACAGGCTACAGTGAGGCTAAAAACAGAGTTCATATGACGTTTTTAGAAACAACTTTTTATGTCGCGGCTGCAGCACACTTGGATCACTATGGATGAACAGTGTGGAGATACTTTGTGGATTCAATTTTGTGTTCTTGGACGTTAGTCTGGGGTGCCGTCTGCCATTAGGTGTGCTAGCCGCTCCCCCCCGCTGATCTCCGCAAGGGATGTGAGCACTCTAAAACTTCACCAGGGCCTCCGTCGGCATATGGGTGAGTAGATAATGGCTGAATTTTCATTTTTGGGTGCACTATCCCTTTAATCACTCCCTCAGAACTCTGCTTCTCTACGCTTTTATTTTATACATTGTCCTACTTTCAGCTTAGTAGTGCAGATATGAAGTCGTCAAACCTACACTAGGCACATTTATGTAAAAATATAAACCACTGATAAAATTTACCATAAAAGTTCCTGGAGAACAAGTCAAAACCTATTGTCAGTGTGTTTTTTCTCTGACTGTAAATTGTTTCCATTCTTCCAATTAAAATCTTACCATCTTGATTTGCTATATAAAGGTATATTAGTGAACCTTTCACCATTTTTAAAGATGCACTAAAGGCTTGGTTGAGTTTCCAGTACTATCTTCCTGACACCCCAGAAGATATTCAAAATCAAGTAATATGGATAAATTCAGAAGTATTAATAGGTGAGAAGCCTGTTCTATGGGAAACATTTTGGAGAAATGGAATTGTTTTTGTAAACGACATACTAGGTAGCACGGGTGATTTCCTTTAATATCATACATTTTGCAGGTTGTATGGACAAATATGTAATATCTTTAACTTCAATCAGCTGATTTCAGCCATCCCAGTAAATTGGAAACGGGAGTTAAAATGTAGTGGATACAAACTGCAAGTCTGTGTACCTATTACAAGATGTCAGAAATGGCTATCTAGAAGAAAAATTAACAAAAAAATAAAAAATAAAAAAAAATTTACAGCGCAGAGGTCTTACCACTTTTCCGCACTCAGTCTGGACTTTTTGGGAAGACGAATTTAATATTTTGATACCTTGGAAACAATTTTTCAGAACAATTTATAAAACAACAATTGATTTTTACAATTGAAGATTTTTTTTTATAAAAATACTGCTACTAAAAAGCAACTTAATATGTTTAATATTGTAGAGTCATCATTATGTAGATTTTGTAATGAAGAAGAGGAAGACCAGATGCATTTATTTTTTTATTGTCCCTATGTTGTAAGTTGGTGGACCAATATCCAAAACTAGCTAAGGACATTGGATATCTGTCTAAAATGTATACCTTTAAATATTATGTTGGGAGATTTGGATGAAAATTGTCCCCAGATAACAAATACAATTATTTTGTTAAAAAAAATATTAATAATATAAAAATATTTATATTAAAAGCTCAATCAAGAACTAGCCTAGATATAAGTTTGTTCAAAAATATATTGCAAAGCCAATTTCTTTTGGAAAAAATAATCGCTACAAATAACTGTAAAGTAGCACTACATAATATGAAATGGGAAAAAATCTCTATTGAAGAGTGGGATTATATACAATTATAAATATGCTCTTTCATATGTTTATCTTGTTTGTTTTAATGTGATGCTATTGTAAATTTATCTCTTGAATATCCTATCCTAGATCCTATATATTTTATTTTGTCCTATCTTTTATTCTTTTGTTTGCATTTGTGTTTCTTTGTTTGATGTTATGTTATTATATTGTTGTGTGTGATATGTTTGTTTGTATGCTCGCCTTTATTAAATTAATATAAATAAGAAAAAAATAAAAAATATAAACCAATCTCAGTTCAATTCACCAACTGAGGCTGTGACACCGTTACGCTGTGCCAAGTTAGAATGTTCTATTTGCCCTGTTTACACAAAATGTTATTATTCTAATTTGCTGCTGGGTGCAAATTTACTTTGTGCAGCCATAGAGACAAATCACAATTTACAACAAGACTGAAAATGAAAGAAAATATCCTCTAAACAGAGGCAAATGAGCACTGCGGAAACAGGTTGTGTCACTCGTGATACTATGGTTCACCAGCACCAGAATTAATGAAATAATTGAGATGCTTCTTAAAAATGAAACAGTAACCTCTTTGTATCATTTGTCCTCACTATTCTGAGAAAATGTCTGGTGCACAAAAAGAGGAAGAGCTTTAAATGCCCAAGAAGCAAAAGCAAAACTTTGACAAGCACACACACACAGGAGATTGTACCGACACAAACATCACGCTGACCAAACACCACAAAGGGAAGTGACACAATTAGAAAAGATAAAAGGATCGAGGACTCTCCGCTTCAACTTTGCCCTTGATTTAACCTGTTGCTGAAGAAATATCCTCCTGCTTCTTTCAGGAGCTCCTCGGAGTGCTTTTTCACCATTGCTTTGATTTAATAACAGCAGATACAAAGAGTGCAATGGCACGGCAAGATGTTAGAACTGCACTCAAATGCTTATTGGGCTTTACTTTCCTGTTTTCCAGCTCTAATGGGAGCCAAGATCGGAGATGATGGATGGCACATTGACAGAAAACAGAAAGCAGGAGGCAGAGAGTTCAGACAGATACAAAGCAAAGTGAGGAAAAGGGAGATGCTAAAAACTCACATGCCTCTTTTCTAATTTCTCCTCTAAGAGAGGAGATAAAAGAGAGTTCAATAAATCAATACGTCTTTGCATACCTCTCACAGCCTGCATCACCCCATCAATGATGCTGTTAAAAATAGACATAGTGGGTGAGCATGGTGTCACTGGTTGCGTTGGCTGTCGGAAAATGTCAGGTTTTCTGTACATGAGCGCCGACGTGATCCAAAACAAAACTCTGTGATGTGAATGATTTAAAAAAAAAAAAAAAAAAAAAAAAAAAGATGTTAGTCACTGATATATGAAGAAATGGAAGTTGAATGTCATCACAGATTCAAAGGGCGGTGATGTGTTTGAAGGGCTTTTCTCTGCACTGCAAACATTTTGTAGCTCTGCCGCTGAAGGGAAACATGGGGCGGGTGCTGAGTGTGTAAACAGATGACTTTGATCAAGACGGCTTGACGAATCTGATATGGGAGAGGTCGGGCGGCTGCAACTTCAGATGACTTTTAAAAAAAGGTCAGTGTGTAGCTGAAGTTGAACTAATTAAAAAAAGTTACAGATTTGAAATTCTGTGTGCTCAACTTTTAAAAAATATTCAAAATTTAAAAATCCTGATACAGCATGCATGCGGTGGGAGGTTTTACTAATTAATTTTAAGTTACGATTCTAAGCAATTCAGAAATCACAAAAATAAGAAGCTTGTCGACATGTTTTTACAGAGACACATCTGCGGAACCAAAGGTTACATTTTAACAAATAACATAGAGACACATCCATTTATTATTTCCATCACTGCACAGTTTGGTCAGCAACGCAGTGAGGAGAAAACTGGGTATCCAGGCAACAGGCCATCTGTTTTCTCCCACTGTTCAAACTTATATCCGTCTTGTTCATTTTTCACACCATGAAACATGTTGTTTTTTAATGTTTGTCCACTATGTTAAAGTGAGGAGGAGTATCATGGCTGCCCTGCGGCTCCCTGGACAGAGCAGTGTGCTAATAGAACCCCAGAGACCGACTGCTGGCCTCTGGATGATATACTAAGAAAAGCCACAGGAGGGAAGAAGGTGTGGGGATTGGATGGGGGGAAATAGGTAATTGATGGGAGGAGATGGGGGAAGAGTCCCTGTGCAGTGTGTGCCCATCATGTCTGCACAGTGTAGGGACCTGGTTCAGTTGAGGAGACACTGCACTCCCTGCTGAGGCTGACTCAGCTCATCTGGGCTAATTAAACCACACAGGGATAAACAAGGGCACTGGAAACTGCAGCCTGCTGGGAGATGAAGCTCCACATGCTGTCAGGGTGGTGGCTGGAGTGCAGTCTGTTCAAACTGAAATAAAACCAAGAGGAGTTCAGGTCAGGGGGCTGAGGGACCTGCTGTCCATAGAAGAACACGGGGAGGATTGATAGGACGCTGACTTTTTGATGATGGATCTGCTTTAAGCTGAGCCTAGAGTAAATAATGTCCATCTGCTGGGCTGCTCGTAGCTTGGCTAGCTGCTCTGGGAACTCCCCCGTCTGCCCTTCCACTGGTTCAGACGTGAGCCGGCCATTCAATGAGCTTCGCTGTTGAATCACTCAAGCAGCAAGCCTCCCTAAAACACTCAATCTGAGCCACTAACAAGCTCTCTAATACGCACATCAGTATGGAGGATAATGTAAAGCTGTCCTACTTTGCAATAAAGATTATCTAAGAGAGCCCAGTGCTCGACTTGAAAGGGGTTTAAGTATGCATTATGCATTATTATTATCTCTGACAAGTCTATGCTTTCTAGAGAAAAATAGCACCACAGCCAAACAGAAATGGAGGTGCAGCAACTGACAATGTACTTTGTTTAGAGGGGTGTCAAACTTATTATAGTTCTCCAGACTCCAGGGGACCCTACAAAGAATTTGGTCTGGTAGGCCCCACATCACACAGCACTGAACCAACTTGTGTGTTGTAAATATTAGTTTAAGCCAAGCGACAACCTGCAGGCTGAAAAATGAAGCCAATGTGGGAGTGCCAAAAACTGCAGTTCTTTGAATGACCACTTGAGGCTGGCTCCAAGTGAGTCAGTGCCCATAGACCCCCATGTTAAAATGCCCAGCTTTGCAGCAGAAATAAACATGTTTACAGCCTGAAACAAAAAAAAAAAAAAAAAAAACGGTTTTGGTCACTATGGCTAATTTATTTAATTTAGTATTTGTCTATTACCCCCAGCCCATATTAATAATCCTTCTCAGGTCCTTTTGCTTGATCTGTTTAAAGTTTGATGCATATTTTAGTGTTATGGTGTCACTGAAAAGAGTTGAATCTCACCTCTCTGCATGTTTAAGATGTCTCAACAAACAAAGTTACACAACTTAAAAGGATACAATGCACAAGGCAAACATATGGTGATGAACATACATCTATCACAAATAACAAATAATATTGTGCAAAGACAAAAGAAGCAATGTTTCAATAAAATTACCCAAGAAAAGGAACCAATACAGCGTATCAGCAGTTAGTTTGAAGCACTAGTTTCGTCTTATTTTAATCAAGCATGCGTCTTTTCTTTAAATGATTATTGATTTCTTAAGAGAAACATCTAAATATAATCATTTTTAGTGATGCACTAACTGCATATATCTTTTAATGGGCTTTTTGTTCATCTCTGTTCATGGGCCACATACAGCCCAATTTGTTCTTAAGTGGGCTGCACAAGTAAAAGCATTGCATAATAATCTATAAATAACAACGCCTCCATTTTTTCCACTTCTTTAAGTGGAAAGAGGTATTTCTGAAAATGTTTGTCCATTTACAAAGCAGATAATGAACAGCCTGATATGTCTCTAGAAAGTAAAGTGCAATTTCAACATTATGTCGATCTACTAATCACTGTCATTACATGTGGATTTCTCCATACCTTTTCACTGCTGTGTGTAGTACTGCTGGCGTCACCACACCAAACTAAACTGGAAGCTGGTGAGGAAGCAGGTTAAGTTATCCCCTGCCTCACAAACCATTTACAAACTTTTGGCAGTGCCTTAGCAATAGTGTTCCCCCAACAATGTTGCACAATGTTCAACGTCTCTCAATGTGACCACTGTAAGTACTCATTGTTTTTTCCTGAGAACTGAATTCTGCTCAGGATGAAGAGCCCTCTAACATGAAGTAGGCCACTCACTGCTTAACTTGCTCCTGAAACGTGACACCTCTTAGCCTTCAAAAGTGCATCAATATTAGTGTAGGTGTGCAAAGTCATCCAGTGGGCCTCAGTGGACCCTTTGATGGACCAGTTCTACCCTGCAGGCCGTATGTTTGACACGTAGTTCTGAAGTAAATGCAGCGGAATAAGCTTGAAGTCATCAGTTTGACAGGAAATGCTTAAAGTGGTCTACAAAAGGTGCCAATTCTCTATAAATCAACATTTTAGTGACTGTGTGGGCAAATCCTTGAGTACAATGTGATACCAGTTGGAACAGTAATAAAAAAAGAGCACAGGAGTACTGTGAAATAACAGTTGTTAACCACGGTAATAACACTAAAATTCCATCTGATATAATATTCAAAGAGATATTTGTGACTGTTTGAGGGCCATTAGATAAAAAAGCTGATAAATATCATCTCCCACATCTTCATTTTTTGTCTGGGGTTTTATGTGATTTTAGAATTTAATAAGAGCTTCTCGGTCTGAAAGTGTCCCTGAAGTGATTTCATCGGGAGGACATTGAAATCATTTGTGTTAATTATGGCTAAATCAAATAATGTGAACGAAAAAATAGACTCGTGGCCCAAAGGCTCTGTGTGGGACATGATTGGGGGAGTTTTAAATACTTTATTCCCTTCGAGACTTTAACGACTATTCATTTTGCTTTTCTTCAGTTTGGATATATTTCCATTGTATGCCAGTATAACAAAGAGAAGAGGAAAGACTGAAAGAAGGCATGAGAGACTATTACAATAAAAAAAAGTTGTTTCAGCCTGTGTAAAGCTGTATTTTATGTGACACTATATGATAACTGAGAGCTTGAATGTCATTCACAACAACACAGTGATTGTGAGAATGACAAAAGTGGGCTCAGTGGAGTACAAACATGATGCTAGCCTGGAGGTAAGCAGTTGTTTAAGACAGGAAGGACTGACTCAGATGTGGATGATGCTAAAGTGTCAGCTCTGTATACGTCCACTCAATGTACAGCGTGCAATCAAGCAACATCAAGCACAGAAGTTAAAGTCACTCAGCGTAACAACACATTGCCGGTGGAGGAATTACACAAAGAATATAAGCAGAGAAGAAGAAATAGCAGACACTTGTTAGAAGCTTCAAACACATCTACTGCTTCCCCTGGTCTTTTTTCTGATGTTGGGAATAGAATGATTTTATGTGTTTTACTATAAGTTGTGTTTCACGATTTAAGTTTTAGATGTGTGAACAATGAGAATACTGAGATGATTTCAGCTGATCTGAATGTGTTTGCTTTGCAGAAGTGGAGAAGTACAGGAGAGGAAGAGACATGAAGTCTGAGGAGCACATACCGCAATGCTTAGATAATTAGTTTCATATATGGTAAAAAAGAATAGAAAGTGATGTACAGATAGTAAGGTACAGCACGTGTAGGGAGTTGTGTTGTTCTCTTGTCTTTCAAAACAGGAACCACGCCCCCACCGCCAGCGGGAAGGAGTCAGATTAACACGAGGCAGGGGTGTGGTGTGGTGAAGGAGGAAGTGGAACTGCCAATGAGAAGAGGACAACGCCTTGCGTGCACAATGACACTCTGTTACGCTCAAATATACTGGGTCAGGGAAAGGACAGGAGGTCAGACTTCGTGAACTGACACACCTTTGTTGTTCGTCAGGGACGTGAAGTTGAGACCCAGAGCTCTGTAATTTTATTCCTTTACTGCTTAATAAACTACATTAACTGAGACCGAATATCTTCTCCTATTGCTTCATTTAAGATCACGCAGGACTGAGCTCACACATAGCACATTGGAGAGTAGGATGAGCCTCTAGTCCCACACTGACCTGGTGCAGACATACAGAGAGCACACAACCACTAGCTAAGGGAAACAAGGATGTTATTATTGTCAGTCACTTGGCAACAGTGATCTTACTGACCTGACTGCAAGTTGAAAATATGACCTTGTGAGCTGCATTTGAAGGCAGCATCAGAAAACAAAACAAAAGAACAAAGACGAGAAGGAGGCTTTTTCTGTAGACTCCCTCTTCATCTTAAGTAAAAAGATTTGGAAGAGGATGGTGTCAAGTTTAATTTTTATTTTTAACTCTAATCTGTTCAAAGTAAGCGTGGCAGGTGAGCAAGGAGGCCATGCCTACCTGTGTCCCCCCACACCGGCAGGTACTCGTCCTGCTGGATGTCCAGCATGATCTCCAGGCCGTTTCCCGTCCCGCCCTTCATGGTGGTGCGGAGCGTCTTCCCCTCCTCTGCGCCGTTGAACATGTAGCACTTCCCATACCTGGTGAACACCTGAGAGGAGACAGAGAGAGAAAGAAGACTTATAAGCGACAACATTAACCCTCATACACAGACACACATGACGTGAAGATAGCATTGTAGTAAACTTGCTAATTGTAGCATGATGAAGCTAATTTACTACCAGGTGTTTTCTTAGCCACGTGCATCAATTTAGAATCAAATGTAATTGTATGATGATGTGCTACAATATGTTTTCTCATATCATTGAGTTTAAAAATCACATTATTTTGCATTAAGATTATAATATACATGTCATAAGAATGTTTTATGAGACAAAGGTCAGATATCGCTGTATGTTCTACATGGTTTATTATATCACAAATTTCTGCGTATGAATGGATAGAGGAGAGTGTCATGCCAGAATTCCACTGGATGCGTGTCCGTTGCGGAACGGCTGAGCTGGTTATCTCCTGCGTGCTCCGCCGTCCATCAACACCCACCGGCTGCGTTTGTGGTGCGGAGTGGTGCAGCTCCGCCGGACAGCGGGAGTCACGAGGACCCACGAGATCTCGCAAATTCAAATCGTACGATATAACTAGATGTAGTTTCTATAAATAGTAGTGATGGCCAAATGAAGCCTCATGAACCACTTTCTTTATTTTCTGACCCCACCAGATGGCGCTCTTGGTTTAAAGATAAAGGCTGAACGACTGGCAATGAAGTGCGCTTTCAAACCTTTGTTGAACAGACAGCGCCATCTGGTGGCTTCAGAAAATAAAGACAGTGGTTCATGAGGCCTCATTTGGCCATCACTAACAAACAGAACCACAAAACCAAGAACATTTTATTGTTTCCATCCAGAGGAGTGGTAGGAAGACATCTCGGTGCACCTCCATGATTAACATCTCCTCGTCCATGGTGTGAACAGGGTGAAATGATGTCTGAAAACCTCTGACCTGTTGACTTCAGGCCTGCCTCCACCCATTATGACGTTTTCAAGGTGTAGTGCAGGGAAATATAATCCGCCATGAACACTGGTTTTATTTTGAAAATTAACTGGATGTTTTCTTTTGTTTCTGTGCATGACTTCCTGCCCTGCATGATCTGCTCTGTGCTGAAATGCTGCGTTGTGCTCCAGAGTGCCGGAGCTGTGACGGAGCTGGAACGCAGCTAAAGAGTAATGTTGCTATGCACTGTAACCATGGATGTACTGATATCAGTCAGATGGGTTGCCTTTGATACTGAAGAAAATGCCTTCATTTGATGATTGAAAGATGCATCTCTTATGTCTAGTTACAAGGAGTACATTTTTTAACAGAATTTCTAAGCAGATTTATGTACATTCAGCCACTGCTGACATTGGATATTGCTATCACTAGAAAGGGTAAGTTGCACTAATCGCTGTAGTATGTGTATAATGTCCTCACGCTTTGGATCTAGCAAAGAAAGGGTGTGACTTTTGACCTGAATTGCATTAATTAAGTTCAGAAGGTTAGAGTCATTTAAGTGTTGTTACATTGGCAGTGATGTTTTTTCTGTAATTTTCAGAATAATGGTCTAGACACACACACACACACGCACACACACACACACACACACACACACACACACACACACACACAAATGCACACAGCCCTGATGGCTACAGGTGGTATTGTAAAGTGTCTCTGTGAAGGACAGGTCATTCTCACAATATCTACCTTCCCTTCTGCAGGAGCCTTCAGCTTTTGAATTGCGCTCTTATGAGGTACAGCCAAAACTCTAGAGCCCACAGAAACAAGCAACAGGTCAAAAAAACAGATGCTATTCCACGTGTAATCATTTAAAAGCAGAAAGCACCCTGCCATTACCGGGATGTGTGTACGCGCCCGAGTGCTAACAACACAGTGACACACTCCTTTTAGAGGTGCTGTATGTAGAGAACAATTCCTCCCTCACTAATGTCTGTCTGTACAACCAGACCCTCGCCAAGAGCCACCAAATGGCTTTGAGGCATTTGGTGCTGCCTGTTTTTTTAAGCTGTCCAAAAAAACCCAAAAAACTGCAGGGATTTGAGCCATTCCTCTACTACAGAAGTAGCACTCACCCTGCGGCACCGCAAGCCTCTCCAAGCTTCTTACAGTACAGGAAACATTAGCCAAGTTGAAAAAGCTACAGAAAAGAAGTCTTCTCTATAATGTGCCCCTTGTCTTCCACATCACAAAAGAACATCCCGCATTGTTTCAGTGTTTGTTAAGCCAGCTCCATGCATCTGATTTGCATGTCAAGATCAGACAACAATGCAGGCAAAGTTGAGGCAACATTTATTAGTGTCGGCTGTAATGCAAAGGCATATGATCGTGTCTCATTATTCATCCAGATACAGTCAGTGTTTTCTTTCTCCATTTCCCAGAATGACTTGCAATAACCTTCTAGGAATCACGCAGCAAAAGTGCATGAAATAGAAAACAAATATGAATACCAGCCATGCATGGGCAAGTTATGAGAAAATTAGCCCCTGGGCATAGATATGCAAAATATCCCAACGCCTCTCCTACACAGGAGAAAGACACACAGACTGTGTGGTGATTTTTGTGTTGTTTTGTGTCTGTCTGTAGTTTTTATGCATCTTTTTTTGTGGTTTTGTGTCTCTTCGTGGTTTTTTTGTATCTCTTTGTAGTAATTTTTTATCTCTTTGTGGTCATTTTGTGTCTCTTTGTGGTCATTTTGTATCTCTTTGTAGTCATTTTGTGTCTCTTTGTGGTCATTTTGTGTCTCTTTGTAGTCATTTTGTGTCTCTGTGTTTTTTTGTATCTCTTTGTAGTCATTTTGTATCTCTTTGTGGTCGTTTTGTGTCTCTTTGTAGTCATTTTGTGTCTCTGTGTTTTTTTGTATCTCTTTGTGGTCATTTTGTATCTCTTTGTGGTCGTTTTGTGTCTCTTTGTAGTCATTTTTTGTCTCTCTGCGGTTGTTTTTCTTTTGCCTTTTAGTAGTTATTTTGTGTTTTATACCTTTTGTGTCTTTCTGCAGTTCCTTTATTGGTAGGTGTAAATTTGAGTCACATTTTGCAGGCAAATTGACATTTGGCCCCTGGACCTTGGCCTGGTAGGTCTTTTCAGTAATCCCTCCATGCAGCCATGTCATGTCAACCAAGGTCTGCTATTCAAGCCATCTTGAGTTGACAATGATGAGAGCGCTCTACAATTCCGATCATTAACTTTCATACCCCATGATTTTAACACATCAGCAGACTTGAACACAACCATTACACAGAAGACATGATATAAAACAGAGAGAGAAATGTTGATTGTGACAACTATAATTATGTGTTAATAAAGACCAAGAGGCACTCCAGTCAACAACAGCAACAAGGGATTTGTGCTTCTTACTAAAAAAACACCACCTTATACACCAAATTGTGGTCTATCAGGGCTACTGTGAGTGGAGATTATTACTAGTCTCAACTTCTGCTGCACAAAATATTCTCCTTTGATTGGTAGAAAACTCGTGCCAAGTAAGAAATACTTCAATTTTGAGGGGCCGAAACCAACCTAATATTTATCATGGACGTTTTATATTGCTGAAAAAGACAATAAAATGGAAAGCAAAGTGCACCGCCAATAGTTGTTTTTTCCAGAGCGGGAGTGATTTAAGATGGATTTTTCATTTCATGCCCCTCCTCCTTTATTGACATCGGCCTTCTCATGGATGGTTTACCAACATGATTGATCGACTATCTAATGCCATGCTGCCACAAAGGCGGTGCAGATCGGAAGAATATGAAGTACCACATTACAGGTTCATTCACCTCTGCAGAACAGAGGTGCTCCCGACAGATATGTATCTGCACAAAATAAATGACACACTAGGAGCTGCCGGAGTGTAGTGAAGAGGACAGCGGATAAATATTCATGACACCATCACTCCTCGTTTGCAGGTACAAGATGTGGCTGTTTCTTTTTTTTATTCACATACTTCCCAGTAGAAAAGACAGACACCACAAAGATCCAACACCCAACTCTTATTTCTCCTGTCTGCTGAGGCCTTGCAATACAACTTTACTGCAGAGAACCCAGTTTCATCAGCAGAGACTGTGATGACATGCACAACACTACCTTGACTTTTCCTGAATGAAAGCATTTCCTAATGATGCCTCTGGTGAACTTCACTGGACTGACAATCCTTCCACTTTTTTCTTTTCTGAGCCATTGGCTCCAGAGTGTCTAATGTGAACACCTCTCTCACCCTGGCTTTCTCATATGGGGAGAATTGCTTTCATGGGGATGCTGCTCGCCCCTCTTTCACTCCTTTTGTCAAGATTGATGATGTTTGACAGACAGGACCAGGGCTGGGTCAACATCCCATTAGACCTCAGCCTGACCCAAAGGCTCCTCCTCACTGCATGACAAAGACACTAACAAAACCTTGACAGTATGGTTCTGTGAGTTTGCAAATCGACGCCCGCTGACCCCGTCTCTGCCCCCGTCTCTGCCCCCCTTCCTTTCCCACTTCCCTCTTTATATGCCGCCTCAGGTAGAGCTGTCAGATGGGAGAAGGTAATGAGTTCTCAAACCTGTCCAGAAATGTAGAGTAGCTCAGGAAACACTACTCTGCCTGAAAAATGTGTAACAGTAAAGAGACTTATAAATTCTAATTTAACAAGTAAATTGCACTGGTGAAAAGACGGATAGATAATATTGACTGTCACTGTCTGCATTAGGAAGTTTGTCCCAGTTGTCATCTCTGTCAATATTAGAAAGTTGCCTGTAATAAACAAGGCCATGATAACTTGTGCTTCGGTAGCTCTCGATCAATGCCAGGGAGCAAATATAGATTTCAATTTTGTCCACAGAACCAGCGCTAATATAAGGCGTAATCTTTTCTTTTGTTTAAGCTGCGTTAATCAATATTCCAGTGTAAATAATTGTTCAAATTACTACATGTGATGTCAAAAGTCTTGCCTGTAGTGGCAAGCCCACAAAGAATTATAACCTAGCTCTGCAGTTTCTCTGAACTTTGGCGCATTTTAGCATCTTTCAGCTCATTGTTTTGGTTTTACTTTTTTTGCTCTCGTCAACCTTGTTTCTTGCTGCAGCAGGCAGATTTTTTATGTGGAAAAGCTCTAGAAACCCCATTGCATATTTCCTGCCCATAAGACTGACACAGTGGAGACTTTAGCAGCAATTTCCCTCAAAAGCTGGTGGAGACCTAAATGGAGTTAAAAGGAGAATGAATACTGAACATGCATTCATCCGGGGGCAAAAAATATGATTCCTAACACTAATACTGCACTGTTTCTGCTGGATGTTCAAGTAGGCAACTGCTTGCTTACATATTAGCACAAATACATGAAATGTGACATCGTTCTCGCAGCTTGTTTTGCTCCCATCACATGCTTCAAAGAGAAAAAAAATAGTGCTGCTCCATTTTCCATGCCTTGTATTATAAAATAAAAAAGTTTCAATTAAAGTTAGGACTATTCTGTGCTGTTCCTGTCTGCTCTTGTTGATACATTTTGAATTTTTTTTAATTGAGTCAGGATTCTGTATAAAATGTCAAAGAAGTCAAACCCAGCTGCTGCCAATATCACATTCGTCTTCCTCTATCTGAGCCAGAGGTCTGAGAGCTGAGCAGCAAGCGAGGGCACGCGCAGCTCTCCTGCCAATTAAAATGGCTTTTGACCACCGTAACACGTCTCATTAGTATTCACAGCTGCAAGTGTGAATGTCTGGAAGCGCGGAGCTGCAAACATGCCATGACCTCGCCTGTTTGCCGTGTAGTGCCTCCCACAGAGTAGAAGTCAAAATTGACATGGCCATTAGCGCATATTCCTGTCATGATGAAAGGTCAGTTGTTAGCACCAACCACCCACAGATGCTGTTGGGAGAAGTTTTCCTTCAGGGCTTTCTACCAGAAAGCTTTTTCTTGGTCAGGTTGAGGGGAAAAGATCATGGCTCGGGTTAAAATGAAAAGATTTCCGCCAGAAAAGGCTTCTGGCAGAAAGCCCTGAAGGTGCAGAGGTACAGAGGTCTCATTACTAAACATGCTCCTGGGCAATGCAAAGAACTGAAATGTATGTGTGTAAAACTGCAATAAGTTTTAATTGGGTAATTACTATCAGTGTTGGGGGAGGAGCTTTCAAAATGTAATATAATACTACTATAATGTAATATATTACTAATAGTTATTTTCATTTGAAAGTAATACGTTACAATCAGTGTTGGGGAAGTTACTTTTAAAAAGTAGTGTTTGCTCGTTACTCGTTACTTCTTAAAAAAAGTAATCCCTTACTTTACTTAGTTACCCTCTGTGAAAAGTAACTTTTTACGTTACTCGTTACTTTTACGTTACTTTTATGGTGCTTGACTCTGGATAGAACCCCATCTCATTTCCTAAATGTGAAAAAATCCGAGTTTTCCACTGGTATTTACCACTTTGGTGATAAAATAAAGATTAAAGAGTGAGAGTTAATTTGTGTTAACTAGGCTACATGAATTTGTTACATGACAGATTACTACTACTAATAGCCTATTTGCCAGACCTGCTGCATCACTGAATGAGGAAAATATTAATATTCACAGACACTATCTTTGAACAAATAGTGTCATATTCATGAATAAATCATTTTCTGTTCTGTTATTACGTGTGTAACTGTGAGACTGTGTTTGTGTAACAGACTCATACTTTGCAGTAAGCTACAGACCTGCACGAATAAATTAATTCATTTTCTCTTCTGGTATGGTATGGTAGGTACTTTATTAACCCCTCGGGGGGAAATTTCAATGTCACAGCAGCAATTTAAAATACACAAAATAGGAGCTGCTGCAACAGGCTGCCGTTCACACAGCGCCAGGAAGGTAGGCAGGTTATGATTGTTCTGTTTTCTGTTAACACAATGCTGCATTTTATTGATGTTTTGGGGGTCGTTTTGATTTCCTTTGAGGTTCCGGGGTCGTATGTTGCCCATGTCTGAGGTCTGACTAGCGAGGTTAACGTTACATTAAACAACACTTACCCAGCCATACAAGTGCAGTTCGCTGTCAGTATATAGTTGGTCGACTTGTTCAGAATCGCCCAGGTCTTGTACATTAGTTAACGTTACTGTTTTGTGTCCTTGTCGCTGGCTCGGCAGTACTTCGGTCCGTAGAGCACAAAAACCATCAGATAAATCCCGGTATTCAATATCTTGGACATGACCGCAAAGTACAAAATTATACACATCAAGGGATTTATATGCCTTGAGTTTTTCATGCGTATAAACGCTGGGTTTCTCCACAAGATATAAAAAAATGTCCGGCCACTGTAGCTTAGGCCATTTCGTTGGGTCGGTGACCCACTGACCCGACATTAAGTACGGGTCAGGAAACCTCACTCCGTTGCTAATTGTTAGCTTATTACAATAAGCTAACCTGTCTTCGGTTGACAAACCGTTAAAATAATCCGAGGAGGCGTGTGTATCTTCCATATTCCTCATACGATTCTTGATTTTGGCGCTCCTGTCTGTACTGTTGACATGGCAACTGTCACAGTTCCTGCCTAGTGCGCAGCTGAGGCAGACAGGCAGTGTCACCGTCAAATCTGTCCCCGGGAAAAGTAACGTTGTGCCCAACTGACAAGTAACTACGTTCCGTTACCATATTTTCAGTAGTAACGCGTTACACTACTTTTTACCCAATAAAAGTAGTTGCGTTACTGTAACACAACACTGGTTACAATATAACTTATGCATATCTGATTGCACTTTTTGTATTACAATTACCAAAGTAACCTCAGAAGTAGGACTAGGCATTATAAAATGGATTAGAGTACTGTTTCATAGCAGGTAATCAAAGCACAGAGGCTCTAGTTTAATGAGTTAATTACAAATTCAGTGGTGGGCGATACTGTATGGCCTAATAAAGGTTCTCCTCAGGGGTGCAGACCTGGCCCATTCATGCAATTACATGCAGTGGTTCCCGCTTTGTTTTAAATTGCCCTCTTATACTAAGAATAGTGTGGTGATATAGAACAATCATACAGCCCAGACATTTTAAATAAACAAATAACCTTGGAGCCTGGGATGGACAAGCAGACAAAGGTTCAAAGTCAGATAAATTATGAGATAAGGATCAATATTTTTGATTGTAGACCTATCATATGAAATATAACAGACCTAGACCCCTCTATAATATAACCTGTATTATGCTCTTGTCATTTTCTTTGATAAACTAAAAGAGATAGGATGAAAAGTCTAACTCCACAGCCATCAGATTTCATTGACAGAATTCTTCAGGGGATATTGTTTCTAGTGGGGTACTGGTGGAAGTGGCGCAGTGTGGATGATGAAAAAATTAAGACAATAAACCCTTTATTTTGGGTGGCAGATAAAACGGTAACTGTATAATACAACAAAATAATAAAAAAAATTACTTTTGTATCATGTTACCCCCAACCCTGATCTCTACAAATCTGACCTTGACTGAAACAGTCACTAAACTCTCCATGCTGGACTGTCACAGACCCATACCACTCTGAATTCATCTTGCCTTCTTGCATACAATCCTATTCCTTATCACTGCTTTGCAAATGGCTTGCTGACGTGATGCCAGAAACACTGGCAGCTTATTGCTCCAGAGAGGGGATGCTATCTTTTCTTTATTTCGTGCTCCCATTCCCACTGGCCCCGTCTTTATCTCCTTCTGTCCATGTAGAGTCCAAGCCATCAAAAATACCCTGAAGTGCACCACCATATTTAGAAATCCCACTTTGAATGTTACTGACACAGCAAAGCCTCATCTACAAAAAGAAAGAGCTCTGCCATATCTGGCCCCTGTTCAAACATCTTTTTCATTATTTGAGCTGATTCGGTGATGCGGGCAATTTTCTGTTAAAAATCGATAACTGGATAGACCAGATGATGAAAACTTTGCATTTGTAATATTACGGCCTGTTTGAGATTGGACGTAGCTTCCCGAGGAGCTTGTTTATCAGGTATTGCAAGCTGACTTTGCTATTACTTTCCGTCAATTGTGTTCATGCACCATTATAAAACCCAGGCATTCTTTCCCACAAGACTCCACGAAGACGCACTGATATCCGTATCCATTTTTTGCATGATAGCACCCTCTTGTATTTTTCCACTACAGAATAAGCAGGTAATAAGACACTTCCTCATCCCATTTTCTTCGCTGGCAGGCGGGACATAAAGTGAAAAGCACTGAGGAGTAAATTGAAATGTTAAACATAACAGTCAGCCAACCAGTTTTATCAGTTCTCATGAAGCGCCTCCAAGTTTCAAGGTTACACCACTTTCACATGAGCTGTCTGTTGTGATCTGCTGTTATTGTTTGACAAATCAATATCCATTACGGGAGAATTTAGCAGGCGTTTTATGACAAAAGAAAAAAAAATAAAACGAAAGTAGAAAGAGAGCTTGAGGTTTAGGAGAGAAATGGATGAGAGAGGCCTTTTTTATCCTCAAGGCTTAAGGATAGGAGAAAAGAGGAGTAAAGTTTATGAAAAAGGTCTTTGAGTTGCAAGGTGTGCACTTTCCCCGCTGCCGAGAAGTGGTTGTACTGCTGTGGGGATAAATAATGCAGAGGGCTGCTGCGTTAGCGACAGGGTTGGCACTAAGTAAAGGAAAGGAGGGGTTGAAGCACACACGCACACACACACACACACACACATGCAACTGCCTCACTCATCATTATGGCTTTATGCACACCACTCCGCTACCTGCATGCAAAGCTAGCTTCCTTTGCAACTTAAACACCCTCACATCCCAAACATATTTCATGTCACATTAAACAAATTCCACCATTTTATGTGACGTGTTGGAAGCTTTATGGAACGTATTTATCACTGCACCCCAATGTACATTCACCACACCAGTCAATAATATTTTATTTCACAGGACAGCACATAAGTGAGGCAGGGCTGCGATAGGACACAAAGGATCGCAGTCACTGCTGCCAGCGGGATATTTATGCTCTTGGAGAGGAGGGAAAAGGGAGGGTGAAAGACGAGCATAAAAACTACAAAGTGAGCGAGAGGGATAAAAGTGAGAGAAACTAATCGGAAATCAAAAGACAAACGCCCCTTGAGTAAAAAAGTGAATTGAATCCCAGTGGCTGAACTATGACCAGGATTATTGTCTTCAGCGTGGATTGTTTGTTCAAGAATTCTTTGGCTTAATGGAGTTTACAAAGAGTGTTGTCACTGAGACCAAGAGGCTTTCACCGCTGCTGGGAGGACCTGACCCGTTACCATGATGGGCGGTCTTTCTGTTCGGATATGCCCTCCATTTTGATTTCCTGTCTGATCCACAAGCATAATCATAAAGATCACAAAAACATCCAGTGTGGCTCCATTACTGAAAACATGTCAACCAGCGCCTCGTGCAACTGTCTTTCACTGGTGTAGATCAAGATGTGTGAAGTAAATAAAAACAGGGTCAGCACTGAGGTCACACAGAGGGACAGATCTGACTTGTTATTAGTAGGGATATGTCAATCCAACATCTCCTCCCACCCATTCTTTTAATTCTGATACAAGTGCTCAGTTTTTCCCAAAATTTAAACTGTATAAACAGCGTAGAGTTCATTGGGATCATGAATGTAGCCGATAGCAGAAATACTGAACTTTAGAATGACATTCGAGAAGCATTTCATTGCTGGAGAGATGGTCTTTTAATTAAACTATCCTGTCGATGCAGTATAAGATGCAAATACTTTTAAAATTTGTAATAAAGCTCTAGTGGAAGTTCAGTCAGGAGGACAATAGTTTTCATGCTCGGGCTGTAAGTTTCTTTCTCACCCTGCCATTCACTCCTTGCACGTATGCTCACTCACTATGTCTAGGTGTCATTGTCTGGGTCTGTCAATTGAGTCATCAGCTGATTCACAATCAACCAATAGCACAGCAACCCACCTTCCCTCCACCTCCCCATCACCACCCTGTCTTTATGGATTCATCAGCCTCATACGCCTCAGCAGTCATCAGCCTCAGAGTCATCAGCCACCACCACCACCGCCAGTGTCTGGACTCCATGGGGGGATTTATCTTGCTGCCGCTCAGATGTCCCTTGATCACAAAATATCTCCCTCTGGTGTCCAAGGGCCTTATTCAGCACAAATCATTTGTTAATCTGCACACTCATATTCTGTATTAAATATTATCTTTACTTCACTCTTCTGTCTCTCCTGACTGAACTATATGACTGGTCAAAACGGGAAAAGTGCTGTGGCATTCAGTTTTGTCCGAGAGGTAGAAAACCTACAATTACCAGAATGCACTGCGCCACATTGGACCGATAAATGCTCTTGCTGGTGGGTGCGGGCTCTTCTGTTTTGACACAGAAAACAACACAATGGCCAGCTGCAGATACATGATCTCAATTTACAGTTAAACAGTAGGTTAAATATATTTCTGAGAACATTTTATGCGAGAAACAGGCAAAGCAGTGACAGAATCTTGGTTCATATTTGGTCAGCATAGCTTAGGTCTACCGTTTGATCGCAGTTTGGTTTGAGTTTGACTTTGAGAGCAAAAGAAATCTTCTATATCCGCTTCTATGCTCTTTGTGTCCATGGTGGCGGGCACAAGAAAATGTGAACGTACACTCTGTAGTTCCAGCAACAGCCCTGGAGCCAACAAAAATCTGCCAGATGATACTGTTGAGCTGGAAGATGAACAGGGAGCTCTATGCACTGGAAAGATGGAGGGAAGTTTACCATTGTTCATTTACACACACTGCTCACACTGTAATGATACAAAGCTGGTTAAAAATGACCAAAGTATCTCTTTAACAAATACAACTGGATGTACTGTGGATTTGTCACATCATGATTGATACCCTTTCTACGTCATAGCATTGGCAGTGTCAACTATACTGATCCAGAGAATTGAATCAGTGCATCCCTTGTTTATAGCCACTGATAAAACCAGGGCTGTAATAAGTATTGAGATCAATTTAAGTAAAACAGCAATAGAGTTAAAACACTGAGTTGTACCAGACTGAAATCATCCCCAAATGCTGCATCGTTTGATTTGTTAGTCTCTGCACCAATTTGGATGCCATCCACCCTTTTCACTAGTAAATGAAACCTGAACTGCCTATCAAGAGAGTAGCAGGTCAAAGTCAGGTAGCTACAACCACTTCCAGCCTCACAGGGGGACATCACATCACAGGCGGTGACACAGAGTCCAGTCCTACAACTACCGATGAGTCAAACCTTTCCCCCCAGGCGAGAGAAGCTGAAGTCACTCATGAGGGACGAACAGTCATCCTCACATCAAACTTGCAACACGCATGGCTAAACTCTCAGGTTGCTGACACCTGAGGTGGAAGGCAGCTATGTTCTCAAATTTTCTTCAGTAGATTATCTTGTTTAACTTGATTGATTAACCTTGCAAAAACAACTGTGGTTTATGGATAAGCAACATGTAAGGATTATTTAGTTTATTTTATCCATCTGCCCAGGACTTCTGTGCAGATTGTTAAGTTTTGCTTTTGATCTCTGTGCCACAGAGGTACCAAACTTGGCAACTAGGGATATCAACAGTTACTGTTAATCAGCCCTTTCACTAATTAGTCTCCACTCATTAGTTAGCCTTGACCGCTCTGCACTGCACACCAACCAGGTGCAGCCATTCGGCGATTACTGCTAATAACACTGTCCATAACACTGTTGTTCACCAAGAATCACGCCTTCTAATTCTGTGTATGTTCTGATTAAACAAATCAGACAAAACATTTTAATTAGTCAACTTTAGTGGCATTGACAGGTGTATTTCTTTCACTCTGGTATTATTCTCAACTCTATCTACGTGCATTTTTTCACAATGTTGGAAATTTTCTTTAAACCCAGGAGTCACCTCTAGCTTGAATATCTTCCCTTTGGTTTAAAAAAAAAAAAAAAAGGTGTCAATCTTCTTTCTATTCAGTATTCTACAGCAGATGTTTAAGGTTTGCTCAATATGCTCCATAGTTTCCAAGGTAGTGTGTCTCTATTGAAAACAGAAAAAGTGCATTAAAATATATTTATCTTAGTGCTCTGTGCTCTGTGCCACTATGCGCCTCTCCTTATTACAGTCTGTATTCCTCAAGGTCCTCAGGTTGAGGTGGTGCCTCAGAAAGACATCAAATAAAAGAGAACTTACTTTGGGTCGAACATCTTGTACTCCCTGAATAATAATTGCATTGCTCTTCCTCCATTCAACCACCTTTTCTTCTGGGAGGTGCAGGGAAATTTAAATATTAAAATGACATGTTCTTTCTCTAGCTCTGCGTTTCTGCCGGCATGTCAGTCATGTCAGTGTGCAGAAGGCGTCCAGATATAGCTACGGACTACCAGCTGTCAACCCAGACTCATCAATCACATCACACACATCCAGTCATTATTTTTAATAAGTCACCTCTCGCTGATGGCCGGTGGGGCTCTATCTCACCTGTCACAGTCTGGGCTGATGCAAGGCTGAGTAATGGGCCAGGGGTAGGGGACCTGTGGCAGCTCATAATCACTGACAGGAAACCAACTCATCTGAGTGGATGACATGTCTCGTCTTCCTCACAATGGTATTTGGCAAGGATGTCAGCTCTGTGAGGCTGCTAAGATGTGCCTAATGCACTGCCAAGATTATAGCCATAGTCAGCCGTGACCTTCTTCTCCAAAAGGCCTTCTTGAAGAGGGCAGAGACCCTCTGACATTTCAGGAACTTCGAGAGGTATCACCTTAGATGAGAGGAGTCTCTCCTGGTTTGTGTGACTTTTCTTCACATCAGCTCTTATCTCTCCAAAACACTATTGATATATAAGACCTGGCAACACAGTGGAGCTTCCTCAAACCCCAATATGATCAATACCAGCTGCAAAGCCTCATTATCCCGTAATGTCCAATGATGCTTGCAGTTTGAGTTCCCAAATGGAGACAAAGAGATCGAAAACAAAATACCCATTAACTCATCTAATGTGGTAAAAACAGTGGCTGCAGTCACATGCACTCTGCAACCAGAGACACACAATTTACGTCCAGTGACAATATTCAGTGCCAACGGGGAAGTCTTGAGTGTCTTTTACCTTGGAGTTCGTGTTCAGTCACAGGCCTGCAATTAAAAGAATCCTCTACCTACAAAATGATCATTTTTATATCAATCACTTACCCTGTGTTACCTTGAATTTGTGAAGAAAACTTACACACAATGCGTGCAGTATATGCTTTAAATAGGAAGGTTTTGGCCAAAATGTATGTGTTTAGGAAGTACTGAGCATAGTAGACTAGATAAATGAGACTTGGATTATACTGCAGGATTTGTATCAGAGTTTGTAAATGGATGTTTTGAGATGTTTTGCTGTTGATAAACGTGTTTCCCCTTCACTTTAATTCATCATGAATGTTAGCTGTTTTTGGAATTGTCCCTCAATGTGAAGGCATGTGAACAAAAAAGCGTTTTCTTCACAAATTTACCATTAACAGACGGATTGTCATGCTGTTACTCTGCCTCACCATTCTGAAATCAAAGGTGCAATTGCAGAATGAGGGGACAGAGATGTATCTCTTTTGAGGCAGCAGTGGAGGTAGTAACAGCGACAGATAGGCATAAATGGGAAAGCTGGCAGGTCGGAACGGGTGTGACATTATGACTACATGTTATGTGTGAGAACCATCATTGGGAGCTTTAAAAAGCAGCTGATAGCAGTTAGCAGCTAACTCAAAGAAGAAGATTGGGGAGACAATAAGGTGAGCAGGCTCCTTACACTCTGAGCAGAGTACAAGATCAGCTTTCATATAACCAGGACACTAAATGATTGTTATTGCCATGTTATGCTATTGTTGTTGTTGAGAAAGCACTGCTGACAGATATGTTATATGTCACACTAAAGGCTGACGCTGTTGTGTTACATGTCATACCCCTCTCGCCTCTATGCTTCCAGAACACATTAGGGGGCATTATGCCAGCATAATGAATGGATATCTGCGTAGAAAGGGCTTATGATACTGTACACAAATGGTCATTTTATGGGTGAAGTATTACCTTAACACTTTCAGGTTCTCTATTGACAGGGAAGTCGGTCGGGCTGTCCACCACATTGGTCCAGGCTGAGAAAAACTCACAAACTATTTAAGAGATTGTAATGAAATTTTGTACCGACATTCATGGTCCCCAGGGAGTAAATCCTCTGAATTTTGATGAACCTCAGACTTTTTCTCTAGCACAGCTACAGTAGCAGGTAAACTGTAATTTCTGAATAAAATTTACTGAAAACTACTGAATGGACTGAGATGCAATTTGGTACAGATATTCATGTCCCCTTCAGGATGAACTGTGATAACTCTGGTGATTTCTTCATCTTGTAACTGTTTTAGTTGCCTATACACACAGCAGCCCCGTTTTATAGAAATTATGTTCATATACAACTATTTTGAAACAGCAAATACATTTCTGAGGTAAACATAATGGTGAGGAAATTCCGTTTTCTATCATGATAATGAGGAAATGATGCTAATCAACATATGTACCAAGTATCAGCAAATGTTCACTGACAACAGTTTTAATAGGCAATCTTACACTACACAATCCACTAAAAGTAACTACAGCATAATTGTTATTAGTATTCTCTTTGAACATACATCCCAAATCACAATCTTTCCTAAATCTTGTGCTGAAACTTAACCACAAACACGGTTCTTTATGTCCACCATCCATCTTGACCACCTCCCTATGAATCTTGCGTGGTACATGAATGTAGTATTTCATTAAGTCAAAGAAACGTCTCCGAACATAATCCAGGCAGCAGTTAAGCTGTCACCACAATGTAATTATGAATGCAATTTAATAATATACACACATAATTTCTAGGAGACAGGGTTGCTGAAACATACATATGCAGTTGTGCTCCAGGCTGCACATGCATCCTTGAATGTAAAAGTGAAACCAGTACAGGAAATAATCAATAGGTCTGTCCATGAGAGCCATAACCCTCACAGTATAAATGTGTAACTTGAATCATGCATTCAATTTTTAGCTTAAAAAATTAATGTCTTCCTAACTTATTGGTGGTGGAACAGAGATACAGCAGACACATGCACATTCTTATGGTAGTGTGAAAGAGTCAAGCATTTCTATAAAAAGCCTTGGTAGCCTCTCTTATCTTGACAAGGTGGTATTTTTTATTGGAAATAAAAAATAGAATAACAGTGGGCAAAAAGAGAATAAAAAAGTCTTTGGTGAG
Organism: Epinephelus moara; assembly: GCF_006386435.1. Taxonomy (NCBI): domain Eukaryota; kingdom Metazoa; phylum Chordata; class Actinopteri; order Perciformes; family Serranidae; genus Epinephelus; species Epinephelus moara. Next base: position 14,918,007 of record NC_065523.1, on the reverse strand, counting down.
GAAGTAAGTCTTCCAGTATCCATTGGTTTCCTCCTCATGTAAGTGAGTGCCCCTCATGAATTAGCGATTTTGGCTTAGTTTCCCTGAAAATGAGGAAGAATAACCCTGGGATAATAGCACACTGAATTATACTGACCTGACAGCAGCTCGCAGCCATGCTAGAACAGCATTTTCATATCTGCTGTGCAGCAGAGCCACTGGTCCATGAAATAACACAGACCCAAATGAAATACCCACTGATCAGTGAGATCGCTAATGATTTCAGAGCTACTATTAAAAAGATTTTGTATTGCAGTTGTCAAGAGAGAGATGGTGTTCGTATCAGCAAATATATGTTTGGCTTTTGTTTATTGCCAGTCAAGAAAAGAACGCACGGAAATAACAAATCAGACAAATAAGCTGTAAAATACCAGTTTCAACACCTCTCGGGGGATTTTTGGCGTTTTTGTTTTAGTCGTAGGAGAGTAAAAAGTGAAATAGTGGGCTGATCAGAGCATCAGGTGTGGGAGGACTTCCTGGTTTACAGGAGATAATGTTTTAGGCTTGCTGTTGTGTGAAACTGTAATTACCACTACATTAGCAGAAAGAAAAGGAAAAAAAAAACATCAACTGCATGCCAACACCATCTATTTGCAAGTTAGAACTAAACAATTGGGTGTTTCCCCAAAGGCACTTAATCAGCATGTGAATTAACATAAATATAAAGCTGTCTGGAGCCAAGAGGGATGCTAACAATAGGGCCTGAGAAATAAGTTGCTTTTCTGTCAGGTTCAACACAGTAAAAATCAGATTCCAGGAATATCCAATAAATGCAAGATCTTTCCACAATCAGAAAATCAAAATGGTTCCCTCTTGTGCCGCAGAGTTCATCACAACTTTGAGTTTATTTTGTGATAAATACAAACAGTAGTTTTTTGCTGCAGCGGCACAGCCTGACTCACAACTACATGCAGCTGGAAACGAGCTCCTCAAAATATACAGCAGACCTACTCATTTTACAGTGCTATAAGGTGCATACCTGATCCAAATGCACGTGACCTGACTCTGATATCCCCCTCTGAAGATGAACCAACAAACTCAGACAGCTTGTGCTGTACTCCAATTCGATGTGATCCCAAGAAACAACATATCGGAAGAAAAAGATGCTCCATTATGATGAAACTGGTGGTGCTCCACTGCACAACCTCGCTACTACGCTTTACAAGTGAATTGGATGTATTTGGGGTGAAGAATGTGACTGTTTGTAACAAAATGATGGACAGTGGAGAAGTTGGTTATGATGCAAGAATGGTTTGAGAAGTTTCCATGCACCAAAACTGACACAGTCTGTTATTTGAAAGTTTTCTGTCCTGGCTCCAGAACTCTGAATCACCATCCCTCCAATTTTTTTCAGCGATTTGAACTGTTGTGCTTATCGACAGCTCTTTTCCTAGGCGGCAAAAAACATCCCAGCCAATCAGAGCTTTGTAGGTGGGATTAAAGGAGGGATTGGATGAAGAAGAAGAAGGATAGGAAAAATTATCATAATAATAACAAGCGTGGATAGGAGCAAGGCAAGCTGTACAAGTTGACTCACATGAATAATAATTTTTAAATTGACCTATTTATGCTGTTGGGAGAAGTTTGCCTTCAGGGCTTTTGCCTGGGAGCCTTTTTTTGGTTTAGTTTACAAAAAAGATCATGGTTTGGGATAAAATGGAAAGATTTCTGCTGGTATCTGCCCTATTTATTTGATCATGGGTTTGTCACGATTTTGATTCTAAATCGGAAAAAAAGTTCAACAGGAGCTTTTGATTTTTGATTAACAAAAGGATTGGTGACCAATTTTAAAATGTAAATGACAATTATATGGGCATAAAACCTATCCCTTTCTGTTGATCTTTTTAAATCAACACTCAATAGTCAATAGCCATCAGTCCTGTAAAAAATGTTTAAATCAAAAGTCAAATCGAACTGTGGATTTGGAGAAGTGTGACACCCTTTTGTGATCGGCATGGCAAACATTTAGTTAGAAGAACCTAGTAACCCAAAAATTAAGTTGATGGATGGATATGTCTAGTTAGTGGAAACAGTATATTGCTTCCCCACCCCTATTCCAGCTCCCGACCTCTCAGATCCTCCGAACATTGTCTTTTAACTGTAGTCTGTAGTGGTTTTACTTAGTATTCCATAATCTTTTCACATTTGTAATTGTTCTTACCAGTTTTATTGTTCTTATTTGTGTCATTCTTTTATTTTGTACAGCACTTTGATCAACTACGGTTTAAAATGTGCTATATAAATAAACTTGATTTGATTCGAACTGAAATTTTTTTTTTTTCATTACACTGAATAATGACATAAATACCAAATAACAAATCATTCTGATCATGAGGCTAAAGGTCGGCAATGCTTGATGGGAACTAGTTTGTTAGACGCCTGTCTGGCAACATCAAAAATCAAAAGTTATAGTTGTTCCGAAAGGTCACACTTGAAGGTGGAGTAAAAAGCCGACCTTCATAGAGAGGCATGTGACACAATATAATGGTGCCAATTTTCAGACAGTCTCTTCTAGAAGACATTTGTAGTGTCGCACTCAGGTGTACATGCAAAAATAATAGTTGTGTGACAAACTGGAGCTACAGAGAAGATGTTAAACACTGATTAAGTTCCTCCACAGATCTGGATAATAACAGGGTTAAGTGGATGTGAATGTTTGATCTATGTTTGCAGAAAGTCTTATGTGTAAGAGGTGAGGGGGGAGGGGGTTTCAGAAGCCATTAAACCATCTGACAAGCTCTTCAGACAGAGGTAACTCACCCCTTAAAGCTGACCACAGCCTCTGTTTTCCAGCTTTACAGTGGTTCATCGTTTCATACTCATAAGACAAATTTTTTGGTGGAGTTTTATTTTAAGGCAAGTCTTCGGTATGCTGCGTAAGCCCTGGATAATCACAAGTCATTTCCTGCTTTCACTGTCACAGCGAACTGTTTGATATTCATATAGAAGATCAAAGGAAAAGGACACTCAGAAGCTATGTCTCTGTCTGTGAGGTTGGTGCTCTTACTAATCCCCGCACTCATAAAGGTGGGGATCTGCGTGTGTGGAGCATAAACCAGCCCATGTTGTGAAGGGCAGGAAGGGTTGTGCAAGAGGAGCAGAAGATTTGCATAAAAGCGAAAAGGAATAATAATGTGGCAACGGGTCCCTGCTGCTGTACAGATAATATTACAGCAGCAGTGAGATGACAAGTGACATGGGCAGCTAAATGTAATTGTGGAGCCATCTGCAGAAATGAATACAGCTGATCTTGCATTTCCAATATGTCAAAACTGTGCAGTGTCTCCCTCCGTTACGATCCATCACACGGGAGTTCTCACGATGGAGGGCTCGGCTCCCCGTGAATTCATGGACTGAGCAGAGAGAAAGAAAAAAAAATCGGATAATGTCGGCATTGTCTCATTCAGCTGCATGAAATTGGATAAAGTGATGGGAAATAGATGAACAGTAACGGTGGGAATTGCTGGGAACAGATATGCCAAATATATGAAAAGACATTTCCCTTAGTTTGTCATATTCATACAGGGGGACAGAGAGAGTGGGTGGAGGAACAGAGTGATGTGAAATCTTATTAAATTATCACCAGCAGTCTCGATGTGCTGTGTGTGTGTTTTCTGTGTAGAAGATCCAGCCACAGAGAAGTAAGCAGGTGGTTTTGGCAATAGTAGCCTCAAATTCCTAACAAACACCCTATCAGCAGAGTAGCAGTCATAGTTGTTAAAAGCATATTTGTGTGCAGGAACTCTTGCGTGTGTGCTTTATGTGCACGTGTGCTTATTGACGGAATCTGGGAAAATGGTTTCAAAGGCATCTAATGAGTAGGTTAGAATTGATCTGAGTTGGAAAAAAAGCAATTTCTCTCAAACTCAGACTGAATGGCTGTTTTCTTATCACTCCATTATTCAGCCTGAGGTTGCTTTGTTGTTAGCCAGCTGACAGGGAGGGCGACATTATGCTGGCACCCTTTGTTTTCTATGTAAATTCACACACTAGCAGTATAATCATCAAGAGTTGGCATGTGTCAGCTCCAAAACAGCAGCAATTCTCTCCCTAGATTTGCACTTCTCGGCTATGACAACTTGACTATTTCTGTCTGTGTAGCACTTTCAGTGTGTGCTACTAGTGTCATTTTACACATAACAACTGATGATGTTGTGCCAATGTGTTACACTGCGAGAATATTGGATATGCAAAGAAAATTTGCTGGTTATATAGCAATTTGTTATGCCATGTTAACAACCTTGTCGTCTAGAAATTAGCGTTTATATTGTACTAAATTGTTTTCCCAACTTTCCCAATTAAAGGAGGCCACAAACTTGCCTGTCCTTAAGTTGGAGTTAAATGCCTTTTTAATCCTTTTACATCATATCCTCACAGATCATATTGTGCACATATTTAACAATATGCTAAACAATTACAAAATTTTATATCAAAATCCAATCACGTTTTCTTCCTGTAAAAACAAAATATAACATGTGCTTATGTAAGCTATTACCAACTAATTTTAACCAATATTATCATGATATCCACCCATCAATCAATCTGTAAATTTTAGCCACACAGAGCCACAAAGAAAGTTAGCTAGCAACAGCATGGTACGTCACTGTGTCTTTGCTTCCCCTTAAACTGTTGGCTGGCTAGAATTTATTCACTTTGAGAGCAGCTTCAGATTATGCACAAAGCATTTCATGGTGGACTGCTTCAGCAAATTGAGCATAGTGTTAGTTTAGGCAGGACACAATGTCAAACTCAGCTCACATCCCAGCTACATCAGCTGATAGATCACATGATTTCTTTCAATGCAACTATCTAAACTGCTCTGGCCTGCCTACTGTTGCTGCTTTCTCTGCAAGCTGCTTTGCAACCCGCCTCCACCCCAGCTCCTCCTTTTCATGTTGTGTCTGACTCATCAATGTCATCTCTGTTTGTAACCGATGCTGGCTCTGTTCTGTTCCCGGGAGTCTTTGCTGCTGCTCTCTCTGCCTTAGACATTCTATGTAGGCGCATGGAAGGGCAGGAAGGTTTTCCTCTCTGCCTCAGGCTTTCCTCATTTGCACGTTGGAGGGTGAAGAGGTGTGCTCTCTCCGCCTAAGGCTTTCCACATAGGCATGCAGAAGGGCAGAGGGGTGTGCTCTTTCCGCCTTATGCTTTCCACGTAGGCATGTGGAAGAGGCTTTCTGCATAGACCCTAGGCAAGGCAGAGGGGCCCCAGAACAGAGCCATACCGCTAAATATAATACTGCAAATGGAAATAAAGTTTTCTTTGACTAAGTGCTCCTGACTGAACGAATGCTACATGAAGCATACAATGGACACTCTCTCCCTGTCAGATATTACTACACCGTAAGGGCCTCAATATCAGGACACTCACACTTTTCAACAATCAAATCAAATTTCTCCCAACAACACGGCCGATACAGCTTAATACCAATCATTGTCGAATAGCATTGCTTAGGTTAAACTCAATGTAAAACAAAAAAATTACATAAAGAGAATGAATGCCATAGAACTTGTCAGTCATAAAATGGGGATTAATATATCCTTTAAACAACTTTAAGTGCAGCAACAATTTAGTTAAATAAAAAACATTTAAATTTTTAAACAGTACAGTAACAGTATGTATTAAACAGTAGTGCAGCAGCAACTTAATGTTATGGAAATCAGTTCTTCTTTGTAGCTCTAAAACAGTGGTTACCAGTGGCTGCACAGCACAACTTGTTGTGTAGACTACTGTTTAAGAGTGGCCAAAAAGAAATGACTGATTAAACTGCCGTTTAATCCGAGTGTGGAACTACTTACTATTAGATTATTAATAGATTAGGTGGTATCGGACTGGTGTATAGACTTGCATTCTTGCTGATACCCATTGTAGGCATTATCGGAGGCATTTCTGATACTGTTGTCCGTATCGGAACAACTCTATCTGGAACTACAAGGTTTCCCATGCATTTATTTATTTGTGGCTGCCCACCTCAATATCAACATTGCCTGCTACATATTGACTTTCTATTTTTGGAGCTGCACATCCAGCAATCTCTCGTTCTCACACACACACACACACACACACACACACACACACACACACACACACACACACACACACACACACACACACACACACACTTTAACAATGGATCCATCTGTGTCTACCGTTTCCCCAACCTACTTTAGGTGTAACTGAATACTTTCCATGCAAACTGCGGCCACAGTAGCCTGGAAAATAACAACATGGCGCACTGAATTTGATGTATTTACTGTTCATCAGTCCTCAGATGAGAGTCTAATTCTGTGAGAAACACTAAACCAGGCTGGACTCCACCCATGTCAGGAAGTAAATATTGAGGGCGATATCCAGAGAGATAATTAACCACTGCAACGTGAAGCAGCTACATCTGGCCCAATCTGTTCACGCCAGTATGAAATCTAATGGCTCAGTCTACTCCAGCGTGATTTATTAGGATCTGCTGCAACAATAATGGCTGCAAAACAAGTCCAAACAACAGTTAAAACTGCATACATTATGACGGCTATGTTCTTATGCCTGTCTGTACCTCACAGCCTCGCCCTGGCAGACGGATTGGTCTTTAGAGCCTTTGGTAACACTGATCTGTCATGTAGTTACATCAGGAATACATCAATATATCCAAGTGTCTCCCCAGACGTTATCAGCTGTTGGACAGAAAAGGACACGCTCTCGCATTCCCCGTTTTATAAAAAACTAGAAAAAAAAAATCCTATCATTCGCGGAAAATGTCAACAACAGGGCAAGTGCTCCCCTGGCTTTCACCTCCCACACAGAGGAAACTGACAAATGTCAAGGCTTCAATCACGAGCTGCTGGCCTTTCCAAAAGTGAGGCAGCCAGAAACACTTGTTTCACCTCCAAAAAGAGGATGAAGAAGTTGGAAATGGAGAGAATCACAGTCTGTCACCTTCAGTCCGTCACCTTCACTAAATGAAGCAGTCACCACGCCACATTACCTCACTGAAATCAAGGACAAACACTGAATTTGAATGAAATCTCTTTGATTACCTCCCAACCTCCCTCCTGCCCTCACACACACACACACACACACACACACACACACACACACACACACAAAGGTATCGATTCTACTCTTCTTTTTCCTGATGGCTGAACTTGAGTCGATGGCTGACTCCATGCCGCAGCACAAAGTCATAAGGCTTCTCCCCAAAAGACATGTGAATGCTCAGAGGTGGAGAGCAAGTCCATCTGTTCATGTACACGTCCATCTGTTCCACAGATTCCTCCTTTCCATCGACATTACCATCTACACCCGGCCTGTTCCTATGACTGGGTAACTAGGTTTTATATTACACACTATAATTAAGCTCTAATTAACTAACTGAGGCAGTCTGCTGACAAATTCTGAAAAAGTGAAAACCTGACATTGTGGTTTGTCAGTGTTTTGGGAGCCTACAGGGACATTTAATGTCCCATAAACCTAAAAACCCAAGCTTCTCGCTTCCTGTTGGTCATGTCATTTTTTATTCTATTTTGAAGAGAGAAGATTATTTGTGTCTTGGGGTGAAACTCTGCATATGTTAGTTATACTTGGACCCTTCCCAACAGACATTTTGAATAGATGCTGATGCTGTATATTGCGTGTAAAACTGCAAATAGGCTGCTAGAGTAAGAGTGTGAAATGATGAATGTGAGGTCTGTCTGCATCTGGAGATTTAAGAGGTTTTCCATTCTATATCATCCCATTAAATGTGGATAAGCAGACATTCTTTTAAGTAGCACATATTGCTAAATAAGACTGTATTTAGAGTTTGGGCTGCAACTAATGACTTTTTCGTTAAATTAAGAACATAATTTTATAGATAATCGATTAATTGCTAAGTCTATAAATTGTCCAGAACTCAAGGATATTCAGCTGACTGTGAAATAAAAAACTGCAAATCCTCATATTTGAGAATGTTGTAATTCGCTAAAACAATCATTTATCAAAATTTTTGGCGGTTACATTTCTGCAAGTCGACTAATCAATTAATTAACTGACTAATTGGTCACTTTACTGACTGGCATAAATATAAAATGCTACAAAACTGAAAAATCATTCTATATTATCAGTCTACACGGAATGCCATGAAAGGATATATAAAACAATAATTTTATTGTGTTCTGTAGTAGTATATATCGTTTTTCCCTTCTCTCATATATATACAACATTACATTTATCATATTTCTTATGCATACAATATATTATCTCACAACTTCCTATGGTCCAGAGTATACTATACTCACACCACTGTCTCACTTTGCTTAGAAATGTCTGTATTTGCATTGCTTGCCTTCTAATTTTGATTTAAATTGGTCGTATATTGTTTTTATTATTATTTTTATTCTTTATCATTATTCTTTTTTTATTTTACTTCAGATTTCTTTATTTCTTGCTTTCTATTTTTCTGTGCTTGCTTCTCTGTCATTGTGCTGCTGCAGCACCCGCATTTTCTCCCCCAGGGATCAATAAAGGCTGATCTTATCTCATCTTATCTCAACTGAAAAGGTAAAAGAATGAATCTACTGAAAGGGGAAAATCAAAATACTGCATGTCAGATGAGGGTCACAACAATCACAACAACATATAAGACCTAAATTGTGTAAAAATAATGGACGTAGTGTTCATAAATAACACAAAACAGCAACAAAAGAGAAGACCATAGACTGAAAAAATAACGGACATAGCCACCATGCCATCACCTATCAATTTGTGGACGTTTTGAAGGCTCCAGTTTGGCGTTTGGGCTGTCGCCATCTTGGATTAATGGAGTCAGAAGTGATTAAAAGTGACCATATATGGTCGAGAGGGTGAAGCTAAGCCAGATGCAACTGCTAGCTTGGTTTGTATGATGCATTTACTGCCTATAGTCAACTGTGACAATGCTAATCTTTCACTGACAACAACTACAAAAAAAGATTTAAAACCATTAAAACAAAATGTACTTAATGGAATACTGAACGTCCAATTCCTTTGAGAATCATCTAGTGCCAAACATTGACCAAGATTTTTATAGGTGACCAAAACATTACAAATGACTTCCATAATGTGAAAACACACTGAAATAGTGATAGCTACATCTACATCTAGACTCGTTAATGGGTGGTACCCACCTGTCACTCAAAGCAGCGGGTGACCCTTAATTGTTCATAACTCTGAACTTTAATAAAACGTAAAAAAAAAATCACCCCCTCTACAATTGTCATGAACAGAGAAATTAGCTATAGAGATCAAAACCGTTTTTTGTAGCAGTGCTGTGAATATGTTTATTTACACTGCAAATTTGGGCATTTTAACGTGGTGGTCTATGAGGATTGACTCGTATTTGGAGCCAGCCTCAAGTGGCCATTCAAGGAACTGCAGCTTTGAGCACCTCTACATTGACTTCATATTCTTTAAGCCCCGGAGGTTTCCGCTTGGATAAGACCTTATGAGAAAAGACATCAAATCAATATATAGACCCCATTACATTTGCTGAAACTGAAGGTGAGCCATCAGTTCTGCTATCTACAGCAGCAACATTCCTAAATATTATATCATGAGTAAATATGGAGGCCCTGGGGTTTCATATGGCAGACCAGAGATTTTTGATATGGATCCCGAATTGGCCAGTGCAGCATTTATCATCCGTATGGGGCACCACTGAACATATCTGCCCTCTGCTGAGCCTTTATCATCATCAGCAGGTGTGCCGGTGGGATTCCTCACACTAACATTCATTATGCCTCTGAAAAGCTCAAGCAAAGGAAGAAAAATGGCCGCCCGGAGCAAATAATAGGATGCATTCCCACAGGGGGGATAATAAAAATAAATAATTAAATAAATAACCTGACAGTTCCTTGCTGATATTGACATATATATTGTTGTCTCATGCATGTGGGCAGGGCAACACCTCAGTGTGATGAATAATGATCTTTATTGGAAAAGAGGATGATTAATGAGCTCCCCACTACTGTCACAGAGACTGTCTGTCGTGCAGCACAGCTTTGGTTGCCTGCTTACATTAAGTGTGAAATATAAAGGGTACATGCAGCTGTGTGGGATGAGAGTGCTGCATGAATATTTAGTATTGTCTGCCTGCACGTGTGCGTGGATGCAACAAGTCTAGTTAGTGTGCCATTTATCTGAGAATACAAATGAAAAACAAGCGTCCGAGATGTCTGACTGAAAAATGAAACACTGTGGAAAACAAGATTTTGTTTCGGACAGAGCAACCTCTCATTTGTAATAAATACACTTAAATATGTTGATAACATCGCTCAACAAATTCCCACAAGTGAACGGAGCGTTCAAACTGTTGAGCCATGTCTACTGCAGGTTTTTTAGAGATAATGTCAACTCATTATTCTCTGTTTTGTATTTGTATGCTATCGCTGTATATTTTCAGTCCATTTCTCTCTGCCTGTTTCACAGTCTTATCATTACTCATTAAAATGGCCCTCATTTACAGAGCAAATCTGCTCACGCGCACGCCTGCACGCACACAGAGCAGTCCATTTCATTAATCACTTTGTTTCTTCGATGCTGGCTCGACTAACACCAATTACCTGATTGTATGAGAAAGGAAACAAGGGTAGGAGTTGTAGGTGATGACAAATACAAGTGCTGGCAGACAATATGTAAGAAAACATTTGTCCTTCGCCTGTTAAATGACCACTGTTCTGTTTACCGCCAAGCAAAGTTTGTTTCCAAACTATTTTGAAAAGACATGTTATTAAATTTTGAGAGGAAATTAATGTGAGTACATCATTTAAACCTTCAGGAAGAAGGACAGCAGGATCCTAATGAGGCCAGATCCTGCACAGAATAATAATAATAATTGGGTCAAACTGTTGTGTACATTGATTAAGCTAACAAGGTATTGAAGTTGAGCTTATTTGTTTTGCAGGGTTGGTATCTTTTTTTCAACAACTCCTCCACAGGTCGGGGCAAGGTGGTGTAAGATTGGCAATAACAAAACTAATGCATCATAAATCTGTTTATTTTAGGCATTTTAAAAGTGGAACTCCACCAATTTTACACATTATAGTGTGTATACAGGTCTCTGTATAGGTTTTAGGGGGATATACTGGCAGAATAAGAATATAATTAAATAAGTAATAATAACTTTTCTTTCATGTATAATCACCTGAAAATAACAATGGTTGTGTTTTTGTTACCTTCAAACGAGCCTTATATATCTACATAGGGAGCCGATTCTCGTCCATAGAGTCAGCCATGTCACATTGCCATGTTTCTACAGTAGCCCAGAATGGACAAACCAAACACTCGCTTAAGCTAGAGCCCTCAGGAGTTTTAATGTGCTGCTTTAGTCAGTGTTTTTACTGATTTTAATCCCATAAGATGTGTTTGTTTTGGACAGGAGAAACTTCTGCAGATAATTTGGTAGGGATGCACCGATCTGATACCTGCATCGAATATCGGCCACAATATCATCAAAATAGATGGATCGGGTATCGGAATATGCAACCTATACCTGAGGCGATCCTTTCCCTTGAAATCTATTGCAACTTGAGCTACGTCATACGTCATGGAGCGAAGGAGAGAATCTGCTGTGTGGAGGTATTTCACACTATTTCAACTGCTGTTGCACAATTATTTATTTTTGTTACAAATAAACAGTTCATCATTGCATTAATCTGTTTCATCTTGTTTCATTTTATCTTAGGAAAGAACTGTGCAGTCATCAATGCCTGATGCCTCTAGTCTTTTCTGTTCTACATGTAAAGGTATATAGCTTTTTAGGTCAACCATGGTTTCGGATCGGTATCGGGTATCGGCTGATACTCAAAGCCACAGCGTGGGGATCGGTATCGAAACTGAAAAAGCTGGACCGGTGCATCTCTATAATTTGGCTCCCGGTAAAAACTTCCTGAACAATGAATACTATTAATATTTTCTGAGGGTTTACAGATACGAATGGAATGGAGAACTACCATCGGAGATCATGGAGGCGGAGTGTAGTGTTGTTGTTAAAGAGAGATACGACCATAGGAGACAACGAAGACATTTAAATAATGGTGGAACGGAACAAATCTGTAATATAGTGAAAATAATTCTCTGTCCACATTTCGGGATGTATGTAATAGCTGCACAGACCATCGCCGTCTACAACACTCCCTCCGTTTAAAGGTACAATATTAAGACCTCCACCACCAACACTTCATTTGTTGTTGTGTGAAACTTTTGACTCCGCCCTCGAGTGCCATTTATTGGCTGTATCCCTGGCAACATAAAGGTGGTATCAAAGTGTGCGGGCAGACATGTTTACAGTATTTGAAACGGATGTATCCATTTTCGTATGTGAAGGGAGTATAAATGAGCCTTTACTGGGAGAAGTTTAAGCTGGTTGCAATCTGCAGTTCTCACCACTAGATGCCACTAAATCCCACACACTCATATTACACACACACACACACACACACACACACACACTGCTCCTTCAATGCATTTTTTGTAGCTCAGTGTTCGTTGAGGCTAAATACTACAAGTTTGAAAATGAAAAAACCAGGAAGTGTGGAGTTAGAAAGAAGTTAAGCTGACCTCTGTAGACTGCTCCTCATCTCTGCTTGAGTTTTAAGGCTGCAGGCTACATCGGATGCTATGACTTGACTTGAATTGTGGGTCATGTGGGCATCAGGTTGTAAGAGGGAAGAAGAATGCATCTCTGAGTCTAACTGTCCATTGCGAAGCACTCTTTTAACATATAGTCTTTTCAGCTAAAAATATACTGTTCAATAGTCTGTAAACGACAGGTGTTCCTCGAAACAGGAAAAATAATTAATATTACAGCAAGTATTAAAAATGTATAGAAAAATGTCTGTCTCCTTGAGAACACCTTGTACACTGCCAGCAGCTCCTTCAGCCTCCTGGGCGGCTCTTCATTAATAAAGAAAAAGTCAGGTAGTGATATTTGCCTCCTTCAGTGTCGTCATTCTCAGCTCTCGGCCACTCTCACACTCTAATTGCCCAAAGAGAAAGTGCTTGATGAGGCATTTCAGCCTGAGCAAGAGAGCCGGAAAGTCCCATGGAGCCGCATCAGGATGGGAGGTACATTGAAAGCCTCTTCACAACCTTTTCAGAGGCTGTCCTCTAATAGGGTTTATGCATAAGGAAAGCACTCTTCGCTAAATGTTTCGTCTTTCTGATGCGGACCTGCAGGAAGTCATCCTGAAGTGATACGAAGCGCTGATCCACTTCTCACTTCCTTTGCATGTATCTCACTGGGGAGTTGGTCCACTTATCTCCATAGGGAACCACACTAAGAGCCCTTCTTTCAGTCGTTGAGAGTGGTGAAAGGAAACTCTTAAGTCAGCTTTGACGTTCGGTCTTATCGGAACATAGATCTTACAAACAGGTGCTAACTCTCCCTCCAGTCTCCTAAATTATAGTCAGTCGGAAGGCACAAAGCAGACTTTAACGTTGTTGTGCAGATCCCATTACATACATGCCCTGTTATGAATCACAATCACTGTTTTGCATCATTTTATATTTCACATATGGAGGCGCTCCATATTTCCACCTTGTCAAATCCCATAAGATGTATACCGCTTTTCCCAGTACCTGATTTCCATATTTCTCATTCTAACATTCATCCTTGAAAAGAAATTGAAAGTCAGCATTATAGAAGACTTTCTTTTCACACCTTTTCACACCATCGCAATGCACGACACCAGTGCTGAACCAATCACTGCACATTATTATGCACACATTTTACTATGAGTCAATTATTTCCATAAATTCAATCAGTCATATTCTGTTTAATTCTTGGCTGCATGTTCTGCAGTGTTTGTTTTTATGCGCGTTATAAGCTCAGGGCAGGAGATGTGAACGCTTATACAACCTGTGTTGAGTGAAAATAAATTAAAGCCAATGAAATAAGACTTAAATATGCAAGGTGGATGAATTATTATTTTATCTACAATAGAAACGTTATTTTCAAATTGACCTCTGCCCATTTTGACTAAATATTATAGATTAGTCTCACTTCACATTATGTTATGCCATCATTACATCCAGTTTGTCATTTAAATTAGAAAAACTTTCATCTCCCTCTGCATCTCGCAAATATTATCAAGAGTGCACTCGGATAGATGCATTAGAGACGTGTTTGTATTAAAACTGAACAGTTAAGTACATACTCATGCTGCTATGTGGGGAAAAAAACTACAAATTATGGGTTGTTTATACTTTTTTTTTTACAGACACTTAGTGACAGTAAAAGTATGTGGCAGACATGTCTCTCATGCCAGGAAATATTTGATGAGGTGAAACTAGCAACAGGTGGTAAATCCAATCGTAGGTGGTAATGCGACAGACTCATTCCAACATAGCAGGCAAATATTTTCCCTGATGAAAGTGATAACGCTGAATATCTGGTGTCACCTTGGCACCTCTCTCCTCACAGTACGTGACAAAGAGTTCAAATTTAAAAATGAAATGTAAGCCGTCTCTCAGTGAACGGTGACTGAGCGCTGCTTCCAGGAAAAAGATGAACTCGCCGATGTTTGATCTTGAGCTTCTCATCTCTTTGTTATCTTTTAATATAAAGCACTGCAGACCAGACAGGCTGGTAAACTGTGAGCATGCTCTGTGAAGTAAAAAATTTCACTCAAGATTGAAGCCCATTTGATGAGATCTTTTAGATAACTGCTTTAACTTATTCAGATGTTTTTCAAGATTTCCTACTGTGGGTGCCAAAGTCAGGAATGTTACATGGGGCCACCAATACAAACCCTTACTGACACTTTCTTGAACGAACAATGTTAGTGGGGGAAGTTGTGCTAAAAGTCCTCAACAAAGTTTGTTATGAGGGCAAAATTATTCTCTGATTCTTCTGCCTTTAAGTGAATTCCGATGTTAATACTTCTGGATTGATCCTATTGATCTGTTGGTTGCCAAAATGTCTTAAAAGTTATGTCTAAAAACCCTTGACACATTGTAGTGCCTCCTCTGTCCTCGTTATGAGTTTTATGGCTTCATCAAGTCTCACTCTCTTATTTATCTCATGCTTAAATACTTGAATTTGCGCTTTGTTTCCCTCTCTAACATCTTTTATTTCCATGATCATGGTCCACATTAACCTTCTTTTGTCACAAAGAATAGTGTCAGACAGGTATGGAAGCCCATTTCTGCCACTGTGATGGAAATAGTAATAATAAAAAAAGGTCTTGTAAGTCATTAAAATGAGAAACTTTCTCAAAAATAACGAGTTAGTACTTAAAAATGATGAGTAACTTTCCCAAAACAATGAAATACTTTATCAAAATGAATAGGCAGTACTATATCTCAAAATTATGAGAAACTTCACCAAAATAATGCGTTAGTATCTCAAAGTAATGCTAACATTTCGCGGAACAATGAGTTATTATCTCAAAATAATGACCTAGTACCTCAAAATGAGAGACTTTCCCAAAAAAACTGAAATATTTTATCACAAATAATGAGGCAGTAACTCAAAATTACAAGAATATTTTTTAAAATGAAGTGTTACATAGTGTTATATAAAGAGTTATTATCTCAAAATAATGACTAAGCACCTCAAATGAGAAACTTTCCCCAAATATTGACATACTTTATCAAAATAATGAGGTAGTATCTCAAAATATTGATTTAGTATCACAAAAATAATGAGAACCTTTTTCGAAATAGTGAGTTAGTATGTAAAAAAGATGACTTTCCCAAAATAATGACATACTTTCTCAAAAATAACTTGGCAGTATCTAAAAAAAAAAGAGAATATTTCTCAAGATAATGAGTTATCTTAAAACAATGACTTACTGTGCGTTCACACCAAACGCGATGGACGCGATGTCATTGCCCGTAACGCGAGTATCGCGTCGCTTGATCACAAATGTCACCTTTTTGATCATCGCTTCATCGCTTCAATCGCGATGACGCGACCCTCGTCCCGCAATTTTCTTCACCTCCCGCTATTTTCTCGTCAACCATGGCTGAGTTAACTACCGTAGCTGCTCTTTATCTGTTGTGGACATCTGATTTGGATCGGAGACCCAAACGCCGCCGTGTCTGGGTTCACAATATCCTCCAGAAACGCACACAGCTGGGTGAATATCATCACCTCCTGCAAGAGCTGCGTCTGGATGACGGTCGTTTCCAGCGGTACTTCAGGCTGACGCTGGCCCAGTTTGAGGACCTGTTGGCCCGTATCGGTGCGAGGATCTCCCGCCTGGACACCAACTACAGGCGCTCCATCCCAGCTGCGGAGCGCCTGTCCATCTGTCTCCGGTTAGTTGCTTATAATTTCTTTATGAAAATGAACGAAATACATAGAATAAATTCAATGTAACAGGTGCTAAGATATCAACGCTGATTGAATGACGCGGCACAGCGTCACGCGTTGTCGCTTGAAAAGTTCAAATTTTTCAACTTCAAGCGACACACGCGATGAGGCGATGGACGCGTCATCGCGTCATTTACATTGATCCTTATGCATGAATGGAAACTTGTGGCGTTCATCGCGTCCATCGCATTTGGTGTGAACGCACAGTCAGTTTACCCGGAAATCCAGACGCCCCGCCCCTAGCAAATTCGAATTTGCTCTGCACGGGGATCTGGCCCCGATGAGCAGAGCCCGGTGAATCGCCATCGGACCAATCAGATCAGTCTATCTGACAGAGGCTATCCAATTGCGTGCGGTGGCATTTAATATGCCTCAGTTAGTGCTGCCCCTTGGGTAGGAAGGGTGTATCGTTGAGGGCCAGACTCAAAATCTTTCTAGATTTGAGTCTGGATTTCCAGGCTATGATTTAGTACCTCAAAATATTGATTTAGGATCTCAAAAATAATAAGACACTTTCTCAAAATAATGAAATAATAAGGTAGTATCTCAAAATAATGAGAACTTTTTTTTTTTTTTAAATAATGAGTTATTATCTCAAAACAATGACTTGATATGTCAAAATAATGAGAAACGTTATCAAAAATAATGAGTTAGTATCTAAACATAATGACTTAGTATCTCAAAAATAATAGGAAACTTTCCCAAAATAATGACACATTTTCTTACAATATTGATAAAGTATCTCAAAATAACAAGAACATTTCTTGGAAAAATTTGTTATTATCTCAAAATAATGAAATACTTTATCATATCTCAAAATATTGATTAACTTTCTCAAAATAATGAAATACTTTATCTGAAAATAAGGAATTAGTATCTCAAAAATAATAAACTTTCCCGAAATAATGAGTTGGTACAGTATCTCAAAATAAAAAGAAACCTTCCTAAAATAGTGAAATACTTGGTCAAAATAATGAATTAGTATTTCAAAATAATGAGGAACTTTCCTAAAATAATATATAGTTTTTATTTTTATCAATTTATTTTTTAGCAAAATAATGTTTTTTT
This sequence comes from Epinephelus moara, assembly GCF_006386435.1. Taxonomy (NCBI): domain Eukaryota; kingdom Metazoa; phylum Chordata; class Actinopteri; order Perciformes; family Serranidae; genus Epinephelus; species Epinephelus moara. The sequence continues at coordinate 14,900,572 of NC_065523.1, read as the reverse complement.
TCATCACAGTAGCAAAAATTGGCTTCCACAGACCAGTGGTTAGTAAGAGAAACACTGAAGCTAATATGATGCATTTTATTTTGCTTTCCTGTTTTCAAGGTTATTCCACCTGTCTTTCATCTCTTTCTGTTCCTTTAAAAGTTAGTTTCCGTTTTCTCGATGGCAAAGAGCCTCCAATCTGGCTGCCCAGGTAAGATATTTACAACATGACCATACTTGTAGATGTGTAGGTGGAAGTGCATAAACAACCTCACATTTATCTCACATTAGGACCCAGACTTCCACCTGCTGAGCAGTGTAAAGAGGACTGATGGTCAGGTTGTTGAGCTTCTGATCCTGCAGCAGGATTTAGCAACACTTTCTGGACAACTTTAACTGCAGCAGCCGACAATGACTCACAGTGGAACAAAAATTGCAGTATTAAGTAGTATTAGTGGTAGATGGTGCAGAGGGAGTTCTATATTTATCCTGTTATTTCAACACTACCTCCACCATTACACCCAAGCGGGGGATCATCAGTCAATCAATCCACCATTGATTTCTTCCCCACGAAAGGAAGTACTCTGTGTTTTTAAGGCGAGGAGAAAAACAACTTGAATGAAAGTAATTCACCACCAGGGACAGAAGAATGAAGGCAATTTTATGTGCCTAATTTAGAGGATATTAGAATCCAGAATGGCCATGTGGCGACGGTCAGCAGCTCCACATTAGATTTTCCTCCCGTGTGTGTTTCAGCTGTGATGGTGGTCAAGGTGTTTAACATACAGAGTAATGAAGCCGGCCCAGTGACAGATGCAGACAGGTGGACAGGCAGTAGGAGCTTGCGGTAAATAGAGGGAGAAGGACAATGTCACGGTAAATAATGAGCTTGGGGAACTTTTCACATCCCTGATCCTTCCCGTGTTTAGAGAGGTCAGTCACCCACTGGGCTGCAGGCTAATTGACTTTTAATTAGCGTCTGATCAAGCACACATGCAGCCATGCCGATACACACACAAACACCGCTGCATCTGTGCTGAGGGTGTAATGGGTTATCACAAAACGTCCTTCACCATCAAGTATGCGAGTGCGTGGCCACAACAGTCAACTCCATTATCCATCAGAAGAGGTCTGTGCTCAGAAAACTGACATCCAGCTACACTGATAACATCTCTAAGTCTTCATGGAAAATAAATTACCTTGTATGATGTTTCTTTTAATGACCTTGCATTGTGCTCTAGGAGTACTGAGCGAACACTAACATATGAACTCTTCACCTCAATAACTCATGAACAGCTATCACTTCTCCTTGGACTGTGAATGGAATAAAAAACAGCAGAGTTTGCTGGCAGAAGGGCAAAATGAGCCGGTGCTTCAATGTTTGATTCTGAAGATATTTTTTAGTCTCCTCGAGAACACAGTTTATATTGGATATTAATGTTAGAAGAGAACTGACCTCTCCAATTCTTTTACGTGTGTTTCAAAGCCTCTGTCTGTAACATAAAAATATTTCTGAAAGATGTATAAACACCAGAATGGCAGAGTTCACTCAACAACACCTGACATTACTTTGAGAATCCCTGAACTTCTTCTTACCAGTGCTGCAAGGTCGGCTGTGAATATTCTCTTCTGAGACTTGTTCAAAGGATTCCTTTTATTTTGTATTTCTGTCTAATTTTAATGTTTTTTGTCACTTTGTTCAGAGGGTTTGATTCCAAACAGGCCAGTTATGTGATTTCAAACTCTACATCAACAGCAGATGTTCAGAAAATTACTGTACTTTTAGACAAGTGGGTTCTCAGGCCCCTGTACACTGTGCACTAACTGCAAACTTGCTGGCCCCCTAAACGCAGACAATTTGAATTGTCATGTGGGATTAAAGAATGGCAAGTTTAACAAGCCTAGTTTTGTCTCAGAATTTCAATCTAACTATGATGGAAATCGGGAAAAGGATGATAGAAACTGTAGAAATGAGGGCAGAGCAAAGTGAGCTTTACTGCTTTCAGCTCTGGTTCTGAAAGTCAGCACCTAGTCTTTGAAGCCTCGTCTCAAACTGGCAAATCAGACTTGACCTGGAGATTTCTGATTTGGTTATAAACCCATCTTACCGGCAAATACATAAGGCAGGGACGCGACGTGACACATCTGACACAGCATTAGTATCTCAAAATAATGAGAAACTTTCCCCGAATAATGAGTTTACATCTCAAAATAATGAGAAACTTTATCAAAATAACGAGAAACTTTCCCAAAATAATGCGTCAGCATCTCAAAATAATGACTTAGCATCTCAAAATGAAAAGTCTTCTCAAAAATAATGACAATATTTATCTAAATAATGAGTTATTATCTCAAAGAAAATGATAAACGTTTCCAAAATAATGAGAAACTTTCTCAAAATAATGTGTAAGCATCTCAAAATGAGAAATTTTCCCTGAATAATGAGTTTGCATCTCAAAATAATGATAAACGTTCCTAAAATAATGATAAACTTTACCAAAATAACGAGAAACTTTCCCAAAATAATGACAGTATTTATCAGAATAATGAGTTATTATCTCAAAATAATGAGAAACGCTCCCAAAATAATGAGTTAGTATTATTTTGAGATGCAAACTCATTATTTTGGGAAAACCAAATACATGTGGCAGGGACGTGGCGCGACACATCTGCTGCATCATTCCTGCAGCAGAGTGCCTCCATCATAATCAACTGAAGCTGCAACACTTCCTGCGTTCTATTTACCTCAGAGGTCAGAAGATGGAGGTCAGAGTTGGGAATGACATCACATCCAAACTGACTGTGTTCCAGCGCAACAAGTAAAAAAAAAAACAAGATGTTCTTAACAATATCAGTTTGTTATACCAGTTGATAACAACCCATTATGCTGTATTTTGCATGTACAATTTAGAATCATTTCCATAGAGAGAAATTGGACAGTACTGTGTGTACGACTAGTTTAATGAGACACAAATAAGACAGAATAAACAGTATATCACTACAGCTTTCACTACTGTTGCTGCATGGAGCAGCCATCTTAGATTTTGAGGTTAGGGTTGGAAAGGTTCCTCTGACTTTCTGAGTTGGAAATCTGACCTCAGCGGGTGTTCCAGTTTTAATTTCCAAGTGGGAGCTCAGAAACTCGTGACTTCAAAGTGCAAGTTGAACTTTTTCTCTACGAGCAGCTCTGCAGCTCTCCGAAAGGTTAAAAAAATACATAGAACTGAGTGAAAAAAGGAGTAAAATCTTGTGGGTCCTTGTATTTTCACATTAAAATAAATCAATGCATTCTGTTGTTAAAACAATCACTACCAGTTCTTTTAATATGCTTCCAATCTCTCCATAACCAACTGTGTTATCACTTGGCAGAGCTCAAAACGCTAACAGTCTGGCATGTGCTGTAACCACACACTTCAAAGACGAGGTCTGTGTGGCAGGTGAAAAACCCCGCCCTACTCGCCATCTTGACACGTGGCATCCGTTCCCCTATGCATGTCAGCTGTTACATTGTGCCTAAAGGGTTGAATGAAACCCTCCATGTCAGATTGTACATTATCAGCTCTGAGTTCCACCAGAGGATGAATGTCTGATGAATTGTAGTGGTACAATGGAAACAAGAAACATGCATTCATGCTGACAAGTATTACATCCCTTCATCTCACTATGTACATTAAATCTTGATGCTGATCCCTGCTGAAAGGGACGTCACAATAGAAAATGCTTGTGGCCCTAGAGGGCATGGGTGAAACAATGGATTTTGTTGTTGCATTTAGAGAACTTGCTGGGAAATTAATAAAAACAATCATGCAAGTAAAAGGTAAATATTGAAGAAGACAGAGACATCAACTCATGACATCCCTCTGCACCATCAGTTTGGATAGGGTATAAAACTAAAATGTGGAAACACCAAAAGCACATTTTTCTCACTGCAACTTGCTGCTTCCCTCCATCATTCACTCCTCCTCACTCTTCACATCTCCCTTTCTCCCTCTTGTCACTTTGCCATCTCTTTCTGTCTTCACCCTCCCTCTCATTTCTACCTGAGGTAGCATGAACAGCGGCGGGCCTGTATAATAACATTAAATGCACGAATTGTCATGGCTTTCTGATCACAGTTTAAAAAAAAAAAAAGCCCGCCTGTCTTACATGTGCGTTCACCAGCAGATCAACAGCACAGCTCCAGTCTGGGCTCAGTGTCCCGTCACGCCTGCTGAGGCCTGAGCGTGACTTCAGAGACACAGAGGGAGAGAGAGAGAGAGAGAGAGAGAGAAATTGAAAGGAGGTAACAAGAAAGTGAAATACAGCGTAGGGGACACGGTAAACATCCTTTGAAATTAGGGACACAATCCGCCCTGCAGAAGGAATAAAAAAAGCAGCGCGTGTAAAAACACTCCCATCACAAAATGAGACGTTCAAGGAAAAAAAGAGGGGAGTTTAAAGCTCTTGTCTGTGTCTCCCACGGAACAAAGAGGAGGGCTCGCTGCTTTACACAGCAAGATGATATCGTCTCGTCTCTGTCACTACCAGGTATGTGTGTGGGCGTGGATGGATTGTCTGAGTCTGATGCGGTCTGATTGTGCTTTCCTATGAGTTGAATGTCAATAGGCATAGTGGTCTCCCAGCGTGAGTGGAGCACCTTGGGCAGCAGTGTCATTGACATTTAACTCTGACAGGGATAAACCCCCCCCTCTGTGGGGGGATTGATGATACAGGCCAACCGTGATGACTCAGCCGTGCTCTACTTCGCTGTGGTGATAAGTAGAGAGAAATCAGGCCGGCCGCCCTCTCTCTGATTGGGCCTCATTGTGCAGCGGGCAAATTTAGTGACAGGACAGTGAGGAGGGCAGCATGCAGCTCCAGATTAATATCTGCTGCGCCACTGAGTCACCCTCAATGAATTAATGTGCCATATACAGACTGCAGCTTCATAGAACTGTGGTGTCCATTAATGGTCTGTGTGACCAGCTTTTAATGTGGAAAACATCTCCCTCACTGGCTGCGTCCTCTCCTGCTGAACGCCTCTGATATCACGAAAGGTCGGGATCGCTGGAACAGCTTAGCTTAGACCGTTCAAACAGAAGACAAGATGGAGGAGATGATGATGTCAGTGTCTGAATACCTGGATTTACGGAGCTAGAAACTTAAAAGGACAACCAGCATGAAAAACTGGACCTGTGATAACATTTCCTCCATGTTGCTTCATGCTAGCTTGCACTGCCAGCGTTCACCAAAGCACCTGCCTGTCATCGCAGCCGTGCACTGTAGCGCCAGCAGCTGCTTTGCTTTCTGGGGCTCGACTCTTGCAGGTCAGTAGTTGTTAGGGTGGTTACGTTGCAGTGGTACGAAAGCAGCTTAAAAAACACGAGCAACTGTGTTAGAAAATCTCTATACATAAAGACATAAGGACAAAGGTCAGCCATGATTCTCCACGAGCATTTGGTCACATGTTAAATTCTGTTGCATGCACCACAAACTGTGAGAGGAACCTTTAGTTTATGCTTTGTAGAAACACAATAATATATTCAGCATCATAAATCAGTATGCTTTTCACAAGTTTTGAGTACATTCTGAATAAATTTGACAGGTATGGTGCAATGTTTTGGTCCAACTTGCAGCGATGAAGCATTATGTGTTTGCTAAAGCTAATTGGTGCCTCTGTCTTGCTTCCTCTCCATGGCAATGAGCCGTAGCTCATGGATATCATAATATCTGTTATCTGTTGTAAAAAATTGGCACACACACATTCTGTCTCTCAGGCTGCCCTAACCGTGAGAGTTGGGGAAAACCTCAGCTTAACACTTTAATTACATGTGTAATTAATTACTAGTATCATCAATTAATGTATGCTTTCACAGTTTGGTTTGCAAATTACTTCCAGAAGTTGTACAAGCCTTAAATATCATCAAAAATGTTTTACATACTTAGCAGTCCTGTGCAGGGACCCTGGAGTGATTGCAGATTCAGCAGAGAAACACACACCTTTTCCAAATCTCCACATTTATGTGCAAAAGCCATTTTCTGGTATCAAACCTTGTGCTATTCCACAAGGTGAGCTGGGGATTGAGACGGAGGACGTGATGAAAAATCTGGCAGCCTTTTTCTCTTCCTTGAGGAGACGTGTTGAGGTGTGAGGTCTTTAAAGGAGGAAGTAAAAAAAAAATCCTCTGGGGGAGTTGTCAAAATGTGCAACAAAAGCCCGAGCAAACTCTGCTGAGCTATAACAGTCTGTAAAATGTGCAATATTCAACGTGCAACATGAGGAAGCGTTATGCGCGGGCAAATGCAGGGTAAACACAGGCACAGCCTGGTGTGAGGAAAAGAAGTCCTTCTGAATTCCCCGCCAGCTATAAAATGGCAGCCTCATATCTTTCAGATAGCCGCCATGGCTCCCAGTGGAATGAATCCTTTGAATGGCCCATTAAGTCATTAAAACAACCTCCCATTCAGAGCCCCCTGCTGCATAAGTTATTAACTACACACGCTCTCGCACAACACAAAACCTCTCTCGCAGGAACACTCCAAACCCATAACAAAAAAATATGAAAAGATAAAAGGGGAAGCGCTCCAAAGTTACCAAACACACTAAAAATTTAACACGAAATTCCAAATTCACATAAAATCATATTGCCTCTTTCTTGCAGCATTTCTTTGAACAACTGATAATGAAGCCGTCTTTTGATTTCACAGAAACAGAAGTCAGACTGCAGGCGGCTCTGACAGAGAAGAGGCTGTGTCTTTAAGTTTATGAACGCTTGAAGGCTGGCGTTACAGGATGTGTCAACCTCCTTGATATGATGACACCCCGTCAAAGAGGAAAACCACCACAGGTAGCAAAAGCTATTTTTCTGTGTCTATACTGGATCAACCTGAGGCTTATGTAATGCATTCCTGTGTGCATTTTCCAACAAGCAGATGGATGAGCAAAGCAAAAGTTACAGAGTCTTGTGGTCTTGCCTTGTCTTTCAGCCCCACATCTGCTCCTTTTATTCCTGAGCTTACTGCATCTCTGTTCAGATTCAGTGCTAACGTTTTACAGAGGCAGCAGGGGTTGTATATACTTTTTGTCACCACTACACTAGCCTCAATAAAAGCGGATAATTTGCTCTATATAATCCAAAAACGACTCTAAACTGCATTGTAGATTTCCAGAAGTTAAGTGCTACAGCTTGTGGTTTTATTCAGTTTGATCATTTACAAGTCATGAAGTGTATATTTTTTGCATAAAATGTACCTGAAGCCTGATTCTTACCCTCCACATTTCTTCTCTGTCTGGCACACGGCCGTCCTCTGCCACCACTTCCCCTCCTCATGCTTCCTGTCTCGCTGTGTACAAAGACACAGAACTAAAAATATAAATAAAATATACCCATTCCCTCCTCAAATGGCTCTGAATGTTTGTGCCTATTTCTCCAGCGTCTGGGTGTCTGGGCCTACTCTGTACCTACGATTTAGCCTGCCTCACTGCATAGCCAAGCACTCACAAATTGTTCCTCAAATTGTGGGTGACAGCAGACTGTTGGCTGCAGGCGACTGGCAACAGTCTGAAACAAGCTCAAGTTTTACATCCTTCTAACATTAGGATACATGAGGGCCAGAAATGTACTGGGCATAAAGGGAGAGCTAAATCATTCAGCGAATTTAATTTGGGATCCCGGATCAAAAATTAAGCCTGCATGGAGTCCTTTAAGCCTGTTTTTTCCCACAAAGCAAGATGCAAGACCTGAAAACAGGATAAAATACGTTTGTTTCATGAAACATTCAGGAAACGTAACTCGATACCAGGGAAGCCATCCGTTTTAATTGCAAACACTGCAATTAAAATAACCTACAAGACATGTTTATAAAAAAAATCTCATTTGAGGATTCAGTACTTAAATGCCTCAATTAAAATGAACATTCCTTGGCAGTCGTTACGTAAATACGGTGGAGAAAATACTCGACGTTCACATTCAGAGTGTGATCAAAACAACAAATTAGCTCTTTTAAAGTGAGCTGCAGCTTTTATAATTCCAAATGTCTCTGTGCTGAACCTGCAGGGTTCGACTAACAGTTTGAACTTGCAGCGCTGAGGACACAGCGTCAGGCAGCTCAGTCCGTCTTGTAACGACAAAACTCAGTTTGATACCCCTGCCGCTTGGGGCTACTGTCAATGCTGCTGTCATCCACTCCTCCACTGTCCTCCTCACTACCTGCTGCATCGCTCCGCTCCTCTTTGTTTTCAAGGATTTCAATAAGAAGGTTTGCTGGGTTTCAGAGCGCCGTCAGATCTGACATTTTTTTGAAAAGCAAAACAATTGTGAATCAGAGGCAACAGACTAAGTAAAGCCGGGGAAGCTGAGAGCGGCTCAGTATCACAGTTAGCTCAGCAAGCATGCACACAAACACACAGCCATACATTTGCATGCTTCAGCCAGGCATTTATGAAAGCTGATAAACACACTAGTAATTAGTGAAGTCTAGACTAAACGCTAGCAGGTGTACTGGCAATACCAGCCGGCACCTGTTTTGGGACATCACAGACAAGTGGTTGACCTATTCATCAGGCTGTAGTGTCAAAATTTCTGTTGTGTACAACTCACAACATTCCTGCTTCTCTTTGTTTTGAGACACGATAAAGAGCTTTGCTTCCTCTGCTTGTGTTTATCTCTTAGTATGTGTTTAATTAAAGTGGCTATATTCAGCATACTATATATTAATGTGTCAAATGGCAATGTAAAAGCAGTCACTCCCACCTACGTAGAATTATCACCTGAATCTGCAGCTCCCCTTTATGGAGCTTTACAGTGAGTTGTCTGACCCACAACTTGCAGTGTTGGTTCACTCTCACCACTTTATAGCATCATTTTCGCCCACACCATGCAGCTGTTTTTCAGAGAAACAGCCCTAAAACCCACAGTACACTACCTGCTCAAGAGCAAACAGCACACACAGTTAGGTTATGTTCACATTACAAGCAAATATGGCCCAATCTGATCTTTTTGCTCTCGTGTGACATAGATCTGATTTTTTCAGAGTAGTGTGGACACAGAAATCTGCAGCTTGGTCCCAAATCTGATCATTGGCCATGTGACTATCATGGGAATGGTCAGATTGGAATTCATGTGTGTTTTTCCTATACATACACGGTTTTCCATGTCATACGTCACTGTGCAGCTACTGATCACTCACCATACAGGTCCATTGAAACTACAGAAGAAGAACAAATATGGAGGAGGGTAGTTCTGCCGTGACAGCATTGTCGTAAGGCGCAGACAGATATCAGTATGTTGCCCTGGACATCTTATGGCCAGTATACACTTTGTGATTTTGGGCTGTCCCAGACGAAAGATAACCATCGTGGGAGAAACGTGGCAATATTTTTGGTCGTGGCTCTAAAACGGTGGTCACACTGTGAGACAGGTTCAAGGACGGCCGTTGTCAACGTCTTGCGACCAAAGATAACCTGAGATAAAATTCTGACGGTGTCAGAAAATTAGGATGACTATCTCACAGTGTGACAGCTGCTATGACCTACCTATGGCCTTGTTTATTTGATGTTTCCTCCAGCTGCTATCATGACCGTGAGAAAAAAGACGCTGCATGGAAGGAAATTGCGGAGGAACTGCGACTTCCAGGTGAGCAAGCTACCCATGGCTCAGATGGATGACGTACGCTGATGCGGTGCACGCTGATGACGTTGCATATTAACGTACATCGTAACCTGCGATTCAGTAGTAAACGGCCATCGTACAATCTGCACACATGAAACTTGACGTTGTACCAAAGTTCATTAGATCCACATCTCACAGTGTGTCATGCAATAGTCTTATAAGATTGCTAAAATCGCACAGTGTATAGAGGGCATGAAGCTTGGAGGAGCTGTTCCTTGTGAAACCCTCCACATCCCAGACACGCCACCTCTGACTCCTATCCCGGCCACACCCACACCTCTCTCTCCTCAACAGAGCTATAGCTATGGCTTTTGCATTCCTTCATCTTCACACCCTCATCCTCAACATATGATGAGTAGTCAACCAACTTCCGCAGCAAAACATTTGTATTGCAATGTCACTATTTTTTTTCTCCAAATGTCTGTTTCGCAAATTTTTTGTTGCTGTTCCAGCATGCATGTTTGTGATGTCATTGGCTGTATGTGAAGTGTTTCCAGGCAAAGACCTGCTCACACTAATGTCTGATACAGGTCATGAATGTGAACAGTCGAGAAATCCTAATTGAGTTTTAGCTTTAAGACTCAGATATTTCCCTCAGGAGTTGGTGGAGACCAAAAACAGAGCTACAAGACAGTGAAAATTGGACTTACATTCATGAGGGGAACAGAAACATGACTCCAAATAGTTGATGGTGTAAATAAGCAACTGTTTGCTCACAAGTTTGGCATATCTACCCAAAAGGTAATGATGTGCCAATAGTGTGTTCACAACTTGTTCCTGATGCTCGTCTAGCAGCTAAATAAGTTAGTTAAAGAGTCAACTACAGGCAGTAAATGTCACTGCGACTCAGTCCCTAGAAGATCTTGTAAATTGAAAGATGTTTTGTTATTTTTATTGCCCAAAATGAGTGAGTTTAAAGTGGCAGCAGCTGTTTTCCTGAGCTTGTTTAGCTGTAAAAAAAAAAATTGGAGGAAGAACTTACTTAGCTTAACTTCCAGTAAGTGACTTTAAGAATCTCCAAGGATCTTTGCTCCTCTGTTAGAGTGCATTTCTGTCAGTAGCCACTAGCCTGTGCAATTAGCTGGCCATGAAGATGAATGGACCCCTGTAACTGTTTGTTTTCCTTTCATTAAGTCTATACGATCGCCTTAGTGCTTCCTACCATGCTGCGTCGTGACTTTTAGCTATTTGATTAAAAAGAAAAAAATGGTCGATTGGAGAGATTTGGCCCGGATGCTAGCCTGTGGCAAGCACTGCATGAGGTGACAAATTCTTGTGAAACAAAGTCCTTTCCACCTTTGTAACCAAAATATTTGTTTATGGGGCTTGAGGCTTAATCTTTATTAGATTCAGCCTCGCAAAAATGGTTTTGATTTAGATTATTTTCAAAAAGAAAAAGGTGGAAAGTTTTCTTTTAGTTTGATTTCTTTGTAGGAAATATGTGGTGATTTGACAACTAGCCTTCACTGGTGCCATGCTACAGTGAAACTCCATGTCTCTTGGACAAGGTAAAGTGTGGAATAGAAATGATTGAATTCTCCCTGTCTGGACTGAAGCACTGAAACTGACATCTTACAGCAGCCTAACCTTGCCCACTGAGAGGAGCTTTGAGACACATGCAGCCATGCAGAGTGCACAAGTTCACCTTCGTTCACTTTCATGTTGATTTTGTTCTTTGTCCTTCATTTTTACCTGTTCCTCTTCTCCCCTCTCTCTCTCCTCTCTGTCTCACCTTATCTCACCATTTTCCTCCCACATCTGTCTCGGCACTGTGACCCTCCATCTCATCTCAACATTTGCTCCAACAACTGGAAAACACTCTCAGCGAGAGATATGGCGTGTTGATACAAAGTTTGTGTCATTTAAATGAAATGGAGAAATGTGGATGACAAGCGAGCCGATGATGTCTCAGCAGTGAGGGAGGAGAGCATGAAGACGGAGACGAGCATCTGACGGAAAAGTGATGGAAAAGTCACATTAATACCTGAGTGAATTCTGAATCAGAAACCCTGACAGAGAGATGAAGGGAAGTGCAGCTAAATATAGAGCCAAGGATGAGAGAAATCCTGTAAAAATGAGTCAAATTAAAAGTAGGGAATGACAGAAGAAAGACAGAAGGAGGGGGATTAAGAGGGAGAAAGGCGAGAGTTAGAGTGTATAAATAAATGCATGACTCTACCAGCATGAAACAGTGTTTAGGCCATTCAATCCAGTCCTCATTAAGAACGTAATTGATTTCTCTGAAGCACAAAGTCATAGGCTGACCTGTTCATTTACCACATGGAACCACTTTAACCTCAGTGATCTGCATGCGGCTTAAACATCAAAGGTGACGGCGAGTTAATCGTCTGTGGTATGAACACACAGCGAGGCTATGGATACAGTGAGTCTGGTGAAGTCTGGAGGACGATGGGTATATAACAGCTCTGTTTCTCTCTTCGCTCGACCCTGAGATGAACAAACTGAAGATGTGAAGCTGTCACCGCGCTCCCAAACCTCACACCAATCACGCAGCTCCGGGAGCAAGCTGATGAAAATCATGAAATACAGATTCGGAGGAGGAAAGAGACACTTTCTCCCTCGCAGCCTCTCTGTGTTCCAATTTATTTAAAACACTTAATAAGACTTGCAGTGAGTTTAACAATGGAGATGAGTCATAAATGCTCATTACTGCCATGCCAATTGAATGCTTGACTGAAATGAAATGCATAATGTTTTGCCGCAACAACAGTGCTTCCCCAACAAACTGAACCACTAATCAGTACCTAAAAGGAAAACAACATTTTATATATTGGGTAGGATGAGTATAATTTGATACTAATGCTAGGCTTAGGCGTTATAAGGAGATAATCATTCAACACAATATGTCTTGGCCACTATAGTCCTCATGTGTCCAAGGTAACAGAGCAGTATTCAATGATGCAATCCCTGTTATACATTTGCACTATATTCAGTCTCTTTCTCCTTTCCTCTTGCTTTCTCTGTGCCTCGCGCATTGTTGTAGAGTATCAAAAGAAGTAACAACATGCTAGCATACATCTGAGTCTGTACACTATTACCCATGTATCGTTAGCCCATGTTGTGTTCACAAAGCAACAGCGTGGCAGCTGTTGAAGTGCAGCAGAAATGATGTTGGCTCTTGTTAGCAAAACAAATGCAAGTGCGCATATTTGGTGATTCTTTGGTTTGAAACCAAACAGAAAATAAGCAGCCAAAAAGTCAAGACTAAAGATGGAAATGCCACAAATCTCTGCTCCCATATTAAAACTCACCATCCAACAGAATATGCAAATCTGCTACCGACTTCATCCACAATGAGCAGCCGCACCAAAACCCGTACAACAGTGAGCAATCAACCCTCAGTCATTGGGGCTTTCACAAAGGCAGTAAGTCTCTGTTATCCTTATAGATAAAGATGTTATTGAATAAAAATGATCAATATGATTTATTGATCTCAGCTTGCCCTCGTGCATCTTCCGCAGACCTCCTCCATCTACGCATCTAGCAGCACTCATGCTAGTTTCATTATTGATTGATGATCATTGTATCGATTAATCATTAAGTCTATAAGTGTCAATTCTCAGAAGGTGATGTTCTAAATATCTTCTCTTCTGGAAATAGAGAAATTACTAAACCAATTTAGTGATTATCAAAGTTGCTAAGTCGACTAATCGTTGCAGATGTATTAATAAGTACAGAAACCAGCACTCTCCTTACTGTGACACTAATTCACAACATGACATTGAATGCAAAACAGCCAAACTTTGCAAACAAATGTGCACAAGAGAAACTAGTGTAGATTGCTACTCAGACAATTAAGTTTTACAGCTTAAAAACACAGCAGCAATGTCAATGCCGGCTATTTTAGACTCAGTTACTTTCATTATCATTGGCGACCAAATACTATCTGTGACTGACAGCTCACTGCTGAAAACTAATTTGTTAACCTCCCTTTTCCTTCTATTTTTACTGGAGCATTTTTGGATTTACATCGCATGCGTTCCGAATTGCATACTTTTTCTTTTTACTTTGAGTAGGTACTGCAGCTGCCCTTGAAAAGTATGCATTGTTACATGCAGTATGCACACAATCTGGATATACTACTGTCTCATAACACTACGCCCTGAACGTTGACTCTCATGCTTTCATGTCCATTACTGTGGAGATGAAACAAGCGGCACTTACCGAGTTCGCCGGCGACAGAGATCAACCCAGAGAGCTCTGCTGTTGTTACTTTGCAGTGTGTAGTTTAACTTTTAAGTTATAGCTGCATAGATTGTAGATTCGAACATATTATATTTACAACAGTGGAGTTACATCTGCAGTTCTCTGTCATTGTTATTTTTATAGTTACGTCCTATTGTTGTTTATTTATGGTTACTTCCTTTACTTAAACAATAAATATACCTATTATTACTATTTGTCTGGTCATCAGTTGCTTGGATGCACTGTTGTTTGTCATTGTGACCTCATTAGTTGATGTATTGTCCGCTGTGCAGAGGATTGTGGGTCATAACAGCCAGTAAATCATGCTGGCTTGCATACTGTAAAATCCGACCGGATGTAGTAGAACATCCTGGTATTTTTGGCATAGTGCATTTCACATAGTATGTATTGGGACATACTGAATCTCTGGAACAATCATTGGAACAAACAGAATATTTCTGAGAAGAGACTTCCACAAAGACTTTTACTATTTGCTTCCTATTTCTGACCAACAGTCAGTGTTGCCGTCTTTAACCATGACCATTCTCGTTCCCTATCTTAGACAAAGTCGTTTTTGTACGCAAACATCACCAAATCTTAGTCACAGCAGGAGGAAGTTATTTAACAGAATAAGAATCATTGTTGTATTTTTTTATGGTTTTGGATGACTTTCAACAACTGCCAATAAATAAGGGCTCATATGGGTTGTTTTTAAAGGCCATGACAAAGCACAAATTGTATCTTATAATTTAGCTTGAAAGATCTGCTGCTGAAAAACAATGCAACATGCACTTTACGTCTCCATTTTAATTATGTAAAATATGAACTATATGAATATTTTACTCCAAAGGGGAGTAGGGGATGAGTGTTGTAATTTCAGTTTGAGATGTCTTTGCAATAAACTGACACATACTCGTACTTACACTGGGGTGCCTGTTGGTACACATATCCAAATATTCAACACTCTCAAGTGTCCTTCTCTTACCTTCCTCATATCTGCAATATGAAAGCGCTGCCGCATTCAAACAGTCAAACCTTTTTTAGCACTTATTCTCTCGCAGTCTTTCATCTTCCCTTTATCTGTCCAATTTAATTAGAAGTCTGTCGTCTCTCATGCTCCTTCCTGCCTCGCCTCTTTCATCTCCTGTCCAACACAGATCAATTCTTCATGGCGCACATCCCCAGTCCCTGTTGATGCTGTCAGCTTTTCTAAGAAGCACGGAGGACCAGTGAGCTGCCGCAAAGTTCACACATCCCAAAACACCACAGGAACTTGTAAAAACCCAAGTGGTTGATCAGTCGCTGGGTACTTTGTGTTTTGAAATCTCATCTCTCTCATGTTTTTTTACCTTTGACGCAGGTGCACCGTAGGAGAGAGGGAACAAAAAGGAAAGGCTGTGTCCAAAAGTCACCATGTCGCCTGTGGCGTGTTGTTTCGGTGGTGTATTATGTCTAAATCATATGGAGTAGCAGTTCTCTGCAGAAGAGGTATAATGCTCTGTAACAGCGGGAGTGTGAGGGAGCCGATCAGGGAGACATACGGAGATGCGTACATTAAGTTGGGAGAAAGAAATGAATATGAGTCACAGAGAGAGAGAATAGGAAACAGTGAAATGAGCAGGCAGGAGATTAATGGAAAGAAGGAAATCCAAATCATTAATGCACCATGTGTATAATGTGAATGTGGCTCCCATACTGTTCCTCCCCCACCGAACTAATTGAATCCATTTGTTGGATTTGTATTGTTAAATGTGATTTGAATCCGTGTGATTCATGACCGGTGGAATCCAACAGGTGATTAACTAGTATGAGCCCTTGCAGGTCAGGGCGAGAAAGTGTCTGTTTAAACCATTAGATGGATAATTAATCAGGGCACGTTCGTGGTATCACAGCGGTTACATTACTGCACAGGGGCTCACCACTCTGTCACGGGGGAACATTGTATAATCGCGGTAATCCTTACGTCATTTCTCTAAATTACTGTGATGTGATTTGATGCAAACCACTGCATTTCGTTATTGTGTTATTTTGAAAATCAACATGCAGATGAATTCTCAAATTTGAGAGCTTTGTACATGCAGTCGTGCTCGCAAAGTGCCTCGCAATTAAATCCTTCCTTCCCTGGTGAGATTACATTATAAGCAGCACACTCTGTTCCGTCCAGCACCCACAGAGAGGAAAGCAAAGCAAGGCTATCTATCCATCGATTGTCTCTATCTGTGTTGGAGCCAGCTGCTGAGCCGAGGCTCCAGCTGGAGGGGACGTTGCTAAGGCTTAACAGCAGGAAAGCACAGGCAGCAGCAGCAACCAAAGGAGTGAGTGACCCTGAGAGGCGTGGGGAGAATCGGTTGTGTGTACCGTATATGTGTGTGTGAGGGAGGAGAGCTGGCTCCTATTAGTCCTGCTGGATTAGCATCTGACACCCAGCACCTTCAGATCATCCGTCAAAAAAATGGGAGGCCTCCAGCGGAAGCAGAAATGGCCGTGACATAAGGTCCAGCCGTCATCGACATCAACACACGCGCGCACGCAGGAATGGAAAGGGATGACAGGAAAACCTGAGGGCCCAAAGTGCCATTCACTGCCCTCCACACTGTGACAGCTGCGTGTATGTGTGTGTGTGTGTGTGTGTGTGTGTGTGGAGTTTAGGTGTGTGCTTTTGTCAGCCGGAGAGTGGAGATCTCAGCTGCCCAGAACACAGGATGTAAAAACTAATGATGTCTCGGTCCGCCTGAGCCCTAATACCCAATGACATTCTGAGTGGAATTGTTTTTGTAGTCCAGCTTTAATGAAAGTGTCGAAGGGGAGGATTTTCTTTCCTGGTGGAGTCCAATTACAACCGCAAGGACGCAAAACAAAGGTCAGACCTCATCTGTGAGATTGCGGTGGTTCACTGTTAGTGAAGACTGAAGCAGCAGGTCGGTCGGTGAAAACTGGCTCACTCTTATTGTGGTGACAGTGATAATTAAAAGAAAAAGTATGGACTATCCACCGTAAACTACAGCCTCATAAATTACCATAGGGCTGAATCAATGCCTCCATGAAAGATTCTTTACAAACACATTATAGGCTTCTCAGAGGCAGCATTGATTGCACTGCAGCGTAGTGCATCAATATCTAATCAATGCCTTGATATGAGACTATTGTCTTCAGGATTTTAGTCATTTTCATATGATTTTGTGTCTTCTTGTTCTTAATGACCACATTTTTATTACTTTTTACTATATGTTGACAAATGCTGTCTGACTGTATCTGCATTATTAATTATTTTCCTTACCTAAAAATGTCTTAGTATAATCATCCGGAAATTACCACCATCATAAAAGAATACATACTGTATACCCCACGTGTGGTCTCGAGTCACAGGCAGTCAGACTTGAGTCACAGATTTGATGACTTTAGACTCAGCTTGATAAAATCTAAAAATACTTGCACCTCGACTTGGACTTCAACACCAATGACTCGTCACTGCACTTCGGCTTGAGCCTTTAGACCTGAAAATACTTGATACCTTCCCCCAAAGCCCAAAGATCAAAGAGTATGTTCTTCAAAACGGTGTGCCATGACTCAATTCCTTTCCCTTTATTTCCTGAATCAAATAATGTTAATGCTATTCATTCTCAGTAAGTCAACACTTCATTCACTTCACCTTGGTTAAAAATCCAACAGTATTCAGTTACGTTGTAGGAGAGAACCATGATGAACTAACATTCAATACTTACTAGCGTCATTTGGAAAAAATGATAGCAAAGATAATTTTGTTTTGTCCGAAAACTACATGTTGGTCAATAAAAAACAAACTGCAGTATGCAAAACGTGTGGGTCAAAAATTACAGAAAGAGACGCAGTAACTTCCAACTTCATCATTTGACACTGCACGTACAGCTGTATGTTAAGGCTAATATTATCGTAGTTCCATCAGGAACACTTTAGTCAAAGAAAACTTTATTTCCATTTGCACACCTCTCTGCCCTTCCATGCGCCTGTGTGGAAAGCCCTAAGGCAAAGGGAGCACACCTGTCTGCCCTTCCATGTGCAAATGAGGAAAGCCTGAGTCAGAGAGAACAAACCTCTCTGCCCTTCCATGCGCCTACATGGAAAGCCTAAGACAGGGAGAGCGGCAGCAAAGACCCCCCGGGAACAGAACAGAGGAAGCATCCATGACAAATACAAATGAAACTGCTAAGTCAGACACAACATGAAAAGGAGGAGCTGGGGTGGAGGCGGGGCAAAGCAGCTTGCAGAGGAAGCAGCAACAATAAGCAGGCCAGAGCAGTTTAAACAGGGCGCCCTGAATGAAATTCACCAATTGGTTGCACGGAAAGGAATCATGTGATCTATCAGCTGACTCCCTTCCATCAATCAGCTAGCTAACGCTTAGCTAATGTTAGCTTAATAGCCAAGTACATTTTTAACAAACAACAAATTTTAAAAACGCATCTGATATGAATATGATGTTGTCTTGAAACTCAAAGTTCGGGATTTTAAACTTGACTCAGGACTTGCCTATCTTAACATGGGACTTGAGTGCAAAGACTTAAGACTTACTTGTGACTTGCAAGGCAATGACTTGGTCCCACCTCTGCTGTATTCAGTACTTTGTACGTGTGTTATTAAAGTATTTCGTACAAATAATGAATTTGATACCGTCCTTTGTATTACTGTATTTACTTTACTAGATCATGTAAATGTCAAAGTTTCTCTGGTGTTTTTGTAGATGTGTCCATAATAAACGCACATGTTATAATTCTTGTCAATACTTTCAGGGTAAGACCTGAAAAATAACAAGAATCATGTCCAACATGCTGTACCGTATATGATTTGTATATTGCTTCTGTTTAAGTTCACACCCTCAGTCACACATCTCTCACACACTTTAGTATTCAGGATTTATGTTTTGTGTAACTATTGGTTTTACTTGAAAATAGTGTTCAGTCTGTTTAGTATGATAAGAACCTTCATCTGCCTGGAACAGCTTGCTGAAAAATGCAGCACACTGGAGGATAATCACAACTTTGGTCTTCTTTTTCTTACTCTGGCCAATGTTTATGTGGGTTTTTATAAAAGAAAAGAGTATGTTAGGTGAAATGGGAACCAGAAGTCTGTAAATTGTGATGTTTGGATGTTTACAACAAACAGTTCGGGTAATAATAATTTTAATTCACCTTAGTTTTCTTTTCCAAAACAGCCAAGTGGCAAACCTGGAGATTGGTTCACAACCTGTTTGATTGGGAGTTTCTTTATCGTTTGGACTTATATTTGGCAATGTCACCACTTTGTCTGATCTCAGCAATGAACTTTGGGAATACAATCTTGTTATCAGAGATAGGAATGATGGCCAAACCAACAAAAAATAAGATCTGAATTGTGATATACTGTACAGAAATGATCCTTTTAGTCATAAAGCTACTGCCTGTCATGTCAACATAGTTGATCCTGAATTCCTGCAAACTGTCAAAATTATCATTAACTGTGTGTGATTATTCGTATGTTAAGTTAAATACAGCCATGTAGAAAAAAGCACAATTTCTCCTGGAACTCGATGTGACACTTTAATGTGAAGAAATGTCTTGGAACACACAGATTCCTGTAAACATATGACATAACAGTGGATCACCCTGACATAGATAATCATCACTTATCAGTCCAGAAAGTACATTTAGTGCTCACTGTTCATTTCAGCGCTTCAGGTTAAAAACACTGGCACGGCTCTAAAATAAGAAATGTACAATTTCAGAAAAATAACATCTAGTTTGATAAAATGACTGCTGGCAGAAAAGCAAAGCACATTTTAGGTTGCTAATGAATTATGAGTCTTCTTAAGACCTTTTCACACAAAAAAGCTCTGTTTTCAAGGACGGAACCATCTGTGTTTTTAAATATTGATTGATGAATTTCAAGAAGCCAGATTTTATTCCTGCGTGGTGATGAAGAAATTTGGAATGAAGCTCCCCGCAGCTTCAAACTAACATAATCTTCTTTGAACCTCTGAGACTTGAGATTGTGGCTTCTGGGCTAATTTTTTCTCCTTCCTCTCTTAACTCCACTCTGTAAGTGTGACTGCTGGACTTTTCTATATGCAAACTCCCAGGCCCCGAGTATAGAAGTTTGCATAAGGCAGTCTCATGCACAGGCACACCTACACATCCACACTGACATAGGAGCACTTATCATTTATGGACCCTGTATTTTCGAACCTTTTGCTTGGATGCAATTAAAATAGAAACTAATAATATAAACTTCTGTAAACGGAAGTCGTGTGGCCTAAACATGGCCAAACATAAGAACACATAATGTAAGCAACAACTCTCTCCAACCATTAGAGAAGAATATAGTGGCTTTGACTTAATGCACTAATGAGAAAATATCTGGCAGAGCTAATTAGTCTTTTTATTGTGCATGAAGCAGGGTCATAATTTAACTAGAATTAAGGGCAGAAATAACTTTGATTGTTATTAAAGCACTGTGAAAATAAGAGGAACACAAACAACTTAAGACTACTGCCCTCGTTGGACCAACATAAATTATTTGTGGGACTCTGTAACCACTAGTATTAATGCCAGCGTCCTCTCTATGGAAAAAAAAAAAAAACAGAGCCTTTTCTTTCCATCTGAAAACAACCAGGCACACTGCCTGAAACAGTAAGAAAATGCTGGCAGCAGCAAAACATGAATATCACGCTCTCGAGTGTTACAGTAACTGTTGCTCATTTGGACAAACTTGGCTTTAGGAATGCTTTAGTCTTTTGTACTGCTATTATCACCAAACTCTTTGTAAAGAAACACCACTCATTCTCAGTGTAGTCCGTGGTTTGAATTGTTGCATGTGCTAATAAATAAATAAATAAATAAACAGGTAAATAGTCTAGTCTGACCTGCTGATTTGATGAACCCGAAGTGCTTGATTGCCGCGATTTGCGTCAGCAATCGCATGCCTTCTTTGAGTCATCATGTCTGAATCAGATCTGAACATATTTTTAGATTCAGTGTGACGTATATACTGTCATCCATCATGAAAACATGTATTTGCTTAGAAATCACTAATACTACTAATAACTCCAGAATTTGCCTGAGAACATTTAAAGATTTCTTAGGTAATCCAAAGATAGCTCTCTGCACATTTATGGGTACTTTGCAAAGAGGAACTGATAATAGCTATTTCAGCATACTCTGAAATCCCCTACTCTAAATTGTATTAACTGTAAAAAGGTCAAAAGGGAAACTTCTGTATTTTTACACTCCCACACTCATGACCACATCACCGCCATCCTTCATAACCTCCGCTGGCTCCCTATCCCCCAGCGTATCCACTTCAAACTCCTCATCATTACCTGTAAAGCCCTCTGCAACCTGGCTCCCCCAAACCTGTCTGAGCTCCTCCACCGGCACACTCCCTGCCGCACTCTCAGGTCTGCTGATGCCAGCCTCCTGTCCCCCCATCACATTCTAATTCCACTCATAACATATCAGCGTTTGGTCATGGACTTTCCATGTCAAGATACGACGTGCAAGGTACCCTGGGTGCGTTGGTTGTTGACGTTCTAGGACGCCATGTACTTACATGCATTGTCTTTTTTCCAAAATACACTTCCATTTTCACAGGAAATTTACCGTTTGCATACCGTCTCTTTCAAAGTAAATGCACTATGATGGTACAACACCGCAACTTGACTTTTCTTTCCCTTCAACAACAAATGTATGTGGTCACCTTTTGCCAGCACACACGTGGTTGGGTTAAGGCAACAAAAGCACATGGTCGGGTTTAGGAGAGAAGAAAAATGGGAAGAGAACACCAGCTTCCCAGGTGAAAGTTGGTGGTTGTTGGACTCATCCGTCACCACTCCCACCCACCCTACTTGGACTTTGGTCGCCTTAAGTTTTGTTCTTTCCCTGCCACATTTCCCCCGACACCGCTGGGCATCGATAACAATAACAGCAGCCGACCTGCGTCATGCAAACATGAAAGGAGGGCTTTTTTTCCACTCACCAAGCCCTGCGTTTCGACAACTTCAGAGTGAAAGCGAGTTGCCCCCCCCATCACCAGGACTAACCACTGCACCTGGGGGGACAGCGCCCTCTCCACTGCTGCTCCCACCCTCTGGAACTCACTCCCTAAAGACATCTGAGAATCCCTCTCAGGCTCCACCTTCAAGGAATCCCTCAAAACTCCCTACAACCTCTGACAAACTGTGTTCCTCTTCTCCCTCTGTGCATTGTTTCACTTCTTATGGATTATTTCATCTGTTTGTTTTTTGTTTGTTTGTTTGTTTTGTTGCTCTTGTTCTCTGTAAAGGCCTCTTTGAGTTTCCAGAGAAGCGTAGCAGCAAAACAGGCTGCAGTGTAATCCCTATGGGGAACTGTGCACCACCAATCTATATCCTTTAAAAGTTTTTTTTGTTTGCCACTGACGGGCTCAGATTTGTTACTATAAGTGTCAGAAAAACACTCACCAGTTATTTTTCCTGTCACCTCTTGCTAATTTTCAGAATGAGACTTCTCCAAGAGCGAGACTTGGTCACACAAACTAACTAATAGATCGGATCAGAAAAAGGTAAGGAAAATGTTTCTCCTCTCTTTAGGGGCCTTCCCATCTATGCCACAGACACTTCTAATAACAATCTGAGCCTGTCAGTGGCAACACAAGAATTTTTTAATGGATGTAAACTGACGGTGCACACTTTGCCCGTAGGATTTATGTTGCAGATTGAATCTCTCTCAAAACTGGACCAATTTTAAAAATACAAAAACATGGGAAGATTTGGTCCAGGTTGAAAAATACTGAAGTTTCCCATCAAAACAAAAAATAGCACAAATGGCAGATGATTTCAACTACAACTTCTGTATGGTAATACCATAAATTACTTACCAAAAAGCCCCATTTTACACTCTCTGTGAGCCAGTGTCTGCTCTTGGCCAAATATTATTCGAGAGATAAGAGAAGCACCGACCTGTAACTCACTGTACTGCAAATGGATGGTGTGTTTTTGTAGTTCAATGAGGCAACCAGAGTGGTATACCTCCTGCTCTGAAACAATCTAACCTATTGTGTCACCTCGATTTTGATGTCTGAATTTAGTCAGTTAAAAGTTTTTTTTCATTTTACATTGATACTTTAAGCCAATAACTACACCAGTTTTTTAAATGAGTTTATAAGACACATGTTTAATCAGCATGTCATATCTTCAGGCTGTAGATGCAGGTTGTGAACAGTTAATTGGCTGCCACTCAAAACTGCTTCTGCTTTCTCAGCCAACAAAAAGCACAGATCCCCATCACATCTTTAAGTTACCTTCATCCTTTGTTACAAAATCTGAAAGCTGCATCTCAAAAAACAAAAAGATCTGATAGAACTGATGAAAAAAAATGCAGTAAATTACAGATATCCGGGGGAATATGGAAAGCGGTTGTCTATATTATTGATCTCTGTTAACACTGTACACATGCTGCTCTCTTGAGGTGTAATTTAAGCTGTAATAACGCCATTCCGATCTTTTCTATTTCGCAGTGGAGGAGGTTAAAAGACTGTGGAGAAACTTCTGCGATATACATCCGAAGAAAAAGAGAGCTACATGATTCTAGCTGGAAGGCAGCAGAAAAGAGAAAAAGAATGGAAACACATGAAGGCTGAGTTCCTGCCTCACTCACAGAGCACAGGAGGAGGTCTGTTCGCAGTTTTCACATCTTTTTCTGCTGTGAATCCTTTCTGAATAAATTCACACTGGACTTGCATGTGTGAAGTTCGTGAGAGAATGCCTTTACTCAATAATTTCTATTGATTTGTGCAGCGGTATAATACCAGGCTGAGATGCAATAATCCAACCTGCAATGAAACAAGTGCAAAAGTAAATATGCTAAATAATAAGTTATTCTCTACTTGGTGAAATTAGGTTTTTAAAGACCTCGATACTGCTCAGACTTGAAACAGGAGGGGGAAGGGATGCCGTTCTGTCCTGATTTGACCTGCACATGCAGAATTTCGACAGAGTAGCCTGCAGCGACACAGCGACTTGTCATTTGTTGCTGTTTTGTCGTGTACTTTTGTTGCTGTTGTTTTACTCAGTTCAGTCTTTTTATTCTGAAGCTGTCAATAGTTCAGCTCTCGTCCTAAATCATTTGTCAAATGCAGCTATTATTGATGCACAAATACAAACTCTGAGATGCACCATCGCCCAGATTGATGCCGACAGACACGTTTCACACACAAAACTTGATCTCTGTTACTTCTGGATTCTCACAACTTTTCCCCACTACCTATTTTTGTATTTCAATGTTTTATTGAAACAAGAGAGTCATAAATAGAGCAAGCAGAAAACAAACAATATTTTCTTTCTTTCTTTCTTTCTTTTTTCACAACCCATAAACCTTTCTCAACCCAAAGCCATGCCACCCCACAGATTGTTTTCGTGAGCAAGAAAATAAATGTAAAAAAATCCCAAAGGTAAATAAGATTAAATAAAATAATCACAAAAAGAACATGACGTGCACCAGGCGAACCACTACTAGGACTCTTCAATGGGGGCAATTAGAGCAACATCAGAGGTTTCCAATGAGAGTGTAAATGTTATTTTTTCCAATTTTAGGAGGCAAAATATCATGTAGCTCAGCTTTAAACAAGGTGGAAAGGGGGATTTCCACAAACGAAATATTTTACTACGGGCAATTAAGGAGGCAATGGCGATAACATTAGTTTGAATAACATTGTAGTGACTTCATCTGGACGTCTACCTGAGAAAGCTGTGAGGAGATGTATGGACTTTCAACTCCAAAATTTCACCTCCATCTATTTTCATCTCTTTTTCCACACTCAGTTGCCAGTTCATTAGGTAAACCTAGCCAAAGCTAATTAAACCTTTTAGGTCTGTGGTGCTGTGGAACATTATTTCATTATACAGAGAAGTATTTCTGTTATTTAGCCAACCTTACCAACATCTGAAAGTTCTAACTTCTCTTTGAGCTTCTCTTTAAATTCTATTAAATTAAACATTATGCAGTTTGGATCCTTGGCCATACAACCAAAGCCATTCGAAAGCATCGCTGCGGAGTCTGGGACGTTTTAATGACCAATTTGCACTATTTTGACATTTTAAAGACCAAACAGTTAATTGAATGATTCATAAACTAAACGGCAGATTAAGTGATGACAATAAATTAGTTGCAGCACCAAACGCCAGTTCTGGCATGGCGTAATATATCATGGATTAATGAGTAGTGACGGTTTAAATGATGAGCAATATGATTTTCCCCCTACACAGCACGGCTGTCAGTCTTGATCCACAAACTAGGACTACTGCCTTGCCGCTGTATGACTCCACCATCCAGTCAAGTTACAGTTAACATCATGCCTGTTGAGACTAATTTGCAGCCATGACAGCAGACAATGCTTCAAATATCGATGTTTTTGCAAAGACATCATAATTAGCGTATAGATTCTTGACTTGTCGCCAAAAAATGTGAGGTCACAGTGACCTTTGAGCACCATATCTAATCAGTTCATTGTTGAGTCCGACTGGATGTTTCTGTCAGTTTAAAAAAAAAATCCCCTCAAGGCATTCTTGAGATATTCTGTTCATAAGAATGGGATAGACGGAAACGCAAAGACATAATGCTCCAGCCATGGCTGTCACCAGCACAGAGGCATGACAACACACACATCTGTTGTCATGACTATGATGCACCATGTGATCAGAGGTGACAGAGTGTCCCATTAGATCAATCCAACCTGAACAGACTAAATATAATTTCCAGTTCCAGGACCAAAGGGACTTTTGAACCCTGATTTAAGTTTCTCAGGCAGGGCATTTTTCTCCTTCTAATGAATTCCACCTCACCCTAAATTTCTCACTTAAACATTATAGTGTTTGACTGGTGGAGCCTGGCGTGGGTGTGCAAAGCCTCTGAGAGGCTCAGTTCAAAACCGCTTCACCTAAATGTGTGGGGAGACCTGAACTTGGACCTAAACTAGTATGTGAAGGCTTCATCTAAGGCAGTTGTGTGTTAGCGTGATGTGTATTTGGACTAGCTGCTTTCATCTTGTAAAAGGCCTCGTTTCAGATTCCAGTGAGGCATTAGGACTCTTCTGTTTACCTTTTAACATTTCTCCCTTATTGTTGCTGAGAGGTCATTTAGGATTATCTCTCAGTGCTGCGGCTTTGAACTCGGCCTTCTTTCCTGTGTAGTAATGCAACAACAAACGGATCTCATAGCATTCTTTGTTATACAGTACCGTAGCAATATTCTACCTTCTTCATTTCACTTCACACTTCACATTTCACAGAATCAATATCTTGTAGTATCTCAGTTCTTCCCTTGACAACATCCTAGCAGGCCCAATTTCACTTTTTACCATTTCCGATATTACTATTGCAAAGCTACCTAAAATCAATGGATCATTATGGAGCTCATCTCACCGTTCCCATGGATCAGAAGCCATGCGTACATGCGGTCTATTAAGCATCAAAACTTCTACGTGCCAGTGTTGGAAGCTACAGCAAAGAGAGACTTTGATTTCCCCCGACCTGGATTTAACATTCCTGTGCTCGTATGAGGAGATGAAATGGATGACAGAAACGATCGGTCTGAGTGTAAGTAGCCAGGAGCGTGCTGTGGGTTTTGGGTGTAGAAATGTGGAGGTGTGGAGAGGAGGAGCTGAGGAGAATCTCCTGACACGGATGAGGCCGTGTGAAATTTGTACAGCCTTGATTAGGAGGGATTGTCTTACCCTCCAAGTGGAGATTAAAGAGGAGAATTCTTCTAAAAACGGTACTAAAAATATGGGAATTGAAACAAAGGGAGAGTTTCAGAAGTAAACTTTGTTAAATCAGAGTTTCCACAGTTCAGGCAGGAATGAGAGAAAATGCTGGCCTGAGAAAATAAGTCCAGCAGCGGGGGATGGATTCTGGCTGGAGCTGAAACGATGGGGCACACAGGGTCTAATCTTTACTTTCACAAACTTCAGCACTACTCCTCACCAAGCCCCACTGTGTTCATGTCCAAAAGAACTGAGGCAAGTCAACTCTTCTCCCATAGGATACAGGGAATGAAAATTGTAATTTCAAATAGGAAGCAGAGTCCAAATTTAGCACCTAAAACTAGGGTTAAGGCCTTTCTGCTGTACGCCTCCACCAACCAGTCAAGTTGCAGTTTACATCCACGTCCATCCAGACTTACATTCTATACACAGTGAAGACAGTGAAATGGAAGTTATCACTTTATTGACATGCAGGATTCCAGTGAATACTGTCTTCATTTACAGCTTGTTTCTACAGAGGAGTACAGCGGACTGATCGAGAGCTCCACTAAGCTTGTTGGCAGACTATCAGAGGAACAGGATACAACATAAAGTTGTCGCCATGACCGTAGACAATGCTCCAAATATGAATGTTGCTGCAAAATCGCAACAAATTCTAAACTGGGGATGCCTCAGGCACATCTTCAACCCGACACCATAGAAGATCTCTACAATCAGCATAGTTTCAAGATAGGTGTCACCAATTCAGTATCTGACCAAATGTCTCCCCTTCTGCTCCTGAGTTATGGCGTTGAATCGTAGCCATGGATGTATTATTAGGTCTGAATACTGAACCCTAAGATGGCGCCTATTCATTCTAATGAGAACTCCTCACCTGGTGCATATGTCGGAAATAGTTTCTAGCTTATGGGTTTAATTCCAGGGTATGCAGCCATTACAGCACTGTGTGCAGTAATGTTTCCTCCGCGGGTCCCATCTGTGAGTTCCAGCTCAGCTTATAGACTTTACATTGTGATGATGTCAAAGGGAGGCTTCACATAATCTCCATGGATAAAAAAAGAGTCATAATTTACCTTGTTTGCAGTTTGAGGGTGCCTTGTCTACAGTTTTACAGACATCTCTTTTATAATGGTGGTCCATGGGGAAAATGCTTTTTGGGCGGGCAGGGGATGTTTTTTGCTGCAATACTGTGAGTGGCCACTAGGAAAACTTGGAAACAAGGCTGAGTGGCTTTCCCAAGAACCAGGTAACAGCCAGAAAAGTGTTTTTGCAGAACATTACAATGTCAGAGTGAAGTTGACCATTGACCTTTTGGATATAAAACATCAGCACTTTATTTTGTAATACTAGAAATTAGTTAAAATTAGTATTTAGACCTGAGTTATGGCCAAACACCTGTTTTGTGAGGTAACAGTGACCATCCTTGATTCATCCCTCAGTCCAATTGGACATTTATAACATTCATTAAGGAAGTCCTGAGATATTATGTTCACAAGAACGGGACAGACAACCAGAAAACATAATGCATCCAGCCAGGGCTATTGCTAACATGGAGGCAATAAAGAAAAAGAAAAAGATAAATACCTACAACTGTTAACTTTGATGATTAACATGTGTATACATCTCAATCAAATCAAAAACAACTGCTCTGACTTTTCCAAATTGGTAACTTGTTAATGTAAATCATGCTAAACGAGCAAATATGAAGTTTACATTATTTAACTTTCTCACTTAGGCAGCGTGTCACTTGGTGCTTTATTTAAAACCCATCTGAAAACAGATGGCTTGACATTTTTCTAATTGACACGTAATTATGTTGGTGTGTTTTCTATAAAAGTCTAGTGCTGTTGCAGTGTTGTGTGGCCTGAACATTTTGCGTTGTAAGTTGGTGACAGACACTGCTGAACTTTATCTTGTAACAATTTAATGAAGCCAGTGGAGACAGTGAGCTCTGAGAGGAGTTCAGTGATTTGCGGCTGATGTGAATACCGTGTCAATCTTTAATTCAATTATCTCATGCAGTTTTAAATATGGCAGATCTTTCAGAGTGATGGCTTATTTATCGTGCCATCTGAGTCCGGGTGGAGTTGAGTAGTAATTTTAACCATGGCTGTGTTAAAAAAATGATGATGTTGTAGTCCAGTTTTGACAGTTCTAACCCCCCTAGGTTTTATATAGTTCTTTATTTAGAAGATCCTTTAGAGCACTTTCTATTGTTTTACCTCATTTCTGTTTGTGCACAAACAAAGACAAAGATTAACTGCAGCGAGGGTAAATGTTTGGAGCTATTTTTGGAATAAAACAGAATATAATGCTAGATCAGAGCAGAGAAAATAAACATAAACCAATTTAAAAGAGTATGGGTATAATGATCAAGGCCATAGTTTGTATTCTTAGATATTCTTATATTAAGATCCTAACATCCTCCAGGAAACCCATCCCCCTTAGAAATTGTATCTACCTTAAATGATGGTCGACAAGCTTTTTCTAACTAAAAGCAGTGGCAACCTTTGGGGCTAAGAAATTAAGCAAATATAAGCGTGAAAGACTGCAGTTCCTTGAATGACCACTTGAGGCTTGCTCCAAAAGGGAGTCCATCCCTATAGACCTCTATGCTAAAATGCCCAAACTTCACAGCAGAAATGAACTTGTTTACAGCCTGGTACAAAAACGTTTTTGGTCTTTATTGCTAATTTTAACAATTATGACAACTGTACAAGGGGTAAATTTAAATGATATTAAGGCTAATAGATATGCATAAGTTCTACCCCTTGCTTTTCTACAGCTTCACCCTCTCATCGAAGTATGGTCGCTTCTGGTTGCAAAAATCCAAGATGGCAACAGCCAAAATGACAAACTCGACGCATCGAAATGGAGTCCACAAACCAATAGATAAAGTCACAGTATGGCAGTTCACAGTTCATTGTTAAAACCCTCAAACTTCCAGAAGTAAGTAGAGACATCTTCAAAGGTAGCTACAGACCTCATACAAGTACATTCTCTTCTACAAATGGCAGATGGTAAAAGGTGAGACGAAAGTAGGAATCCTTCAACAGGCAATATTTCTCAATGTTTTAGGTGAAGAATTATACTTAAACCAATCAACGAGTCTAAAAGCAGGAAAACACACCGCAGAAAAGTCATCTATAAGGTTAAACATTGTCCAAAAAAATGCACGACTGCATTGCACGAGTGACTGTGAAGCTTGTACAAAGTCTGCGTTCCGTGGACAGCTGCAAACTTGTGCTTGTTTCTCAGAAGCGCACAGAAGTCTTAGAGTGCATGTGTGTGCTTGTGTGTGTGGTTAAGGCCCTGACACACCAAAGAAGACAGTCGGCCGTCAGTTAACGTTGGGCCATTGGTGAGCGTCTGTCTCCCTAGTTGGTGAGGTGTGTCCTGCAGCACTGCCCCTCGTCAGCTTTTTTTTTTTTTCTTTTTTGGCTGATTCAGCATGTCAAATCAGCGTCAGCTATGGTGGAACCCATCAGTGAATGAAACACTCTGATCGGCAGTTAAGTTCAGTGCACTAATAGCGAAACTGAAGTGAGGAAAGTAAACAAACAGCTAAAGTCAAAACAAAGTTGTTATAGGTAAAAAAAAATTCTTTAGCCATTGAGCTAATATGTAATGATTTTTGTTATTATTCACTGGTGCACTGTAACTATGCTCTGTTCTTTCAACACTGGATTATGTTGATAATGTGCCAACTGGCTAACTAGCATCAAATTAGCTGTTTCCCTTTTGAGCAAAAAATACAGACTGTTGCTGTCTGCTGGTGTGGAGGGTTATTTCCTCTCACACAGGTGCAGAATGCCCGTCCTGGTTGGCTGTCAGCTGTAGTCTTTATGTGTTCATGTGCAACTTTTTGGCTGAGACAAAGACAATGTTTAATTGACACATCAACTAGCTTCTCATATCCCTAAAAGAAAGCGTCTGCAGAAAAAGTGTAAGTACATAAATAATACAATGTTCCTGAAAATCATGGAAATGGTGGTTAGCTGCCACATTCCACACAAGATAAATTTTAGATGCCCTGTGTGAAAACACAGTAGCCTGTTAAAACTCCAGGCCTGTTTGATGCTTCACCTGAGTCTTTGATTTGCATAATCCCTGCCTGAAGAGTGAGGCCGATAAGCTTTTAGGTTGAGGTTGTGAGCTTGTGGCAGTCAGCAGTTTTGTCCCGGAGGAATGCCGGTCGTGTTCTGTGGGCAAACATAAAAGCCCAGACAGGGCTGATAATGGCTTAACAGGCCTGCTGGGGAACAGCCTTTGCACGCACACTCATTTAAACAAGAGAGGGAGAAAAACAGCTATGACAATCTGAGCCAAAGTGTATAAAAAGTCAAGATTACCCCGCCTAGTTTCAGAGTGCTGATTCGTCAGTCTGGGAGTATTCGGGCTTATCAGCCCTGCCGTTCACTCAGCCTTTTGCCGACACAAACAACTCCCTTCAAAAGGAAGCGAACTTGAAACTTTTAAGGAGATGAGATTGTAAAGCTAATAGCCTCAAGTCTAAAGCAGACGGGTGAAGTCAGAAGCAGGCCAGATTCCTAAGACAGTTCCTCCATCACATATCTGCATGTCTCTGATTCTCTTCCACTGTTCCTCAGCCTGATAAGATGTGATGAGAGACCGGGGATGGCAGTCTCCCTCCTTTTGGGTCTCAGGATGACTTAAGTAAGCTTATCCTCCTCTGGCCCGTCCAGGAGCAGCAGCCCCTGACCTTTGCTGTCAACCGAGTGCTGTGCTGCCAACTGAGGAGGAGGGTAATAAAGTAAACAGAGTACAAAGGCTCCCATACATACCAGATCACACCAGGAATGTCCAATGAACAACAAGCATTTAGAAAGCTGGGATAAACACCAAACAAAACCAACTAGAAAATCTTGTAGGCATGTATGTTCTTAGTTAATTGTTTGTAGTATAAATGCATTCTGCTACATTTGTTCGTACACTATATAACCAAAAGTATGAGGACACACCCCTTCTAATTACTGGGCTCAGCTGCTTCAGTAACAACTATTGCTACCAGGCACATAAAAGCAAACATAGCAGTCTCCAATGACAAACTAATAATGACACAATGTTGCAGTGAAGAGCTCAGTGGCACTGTCACAGGATGTCATCTTTACCAATAAGTCAATTTCTGCCCTCCTAGATTTTCCCCCCGCCAACTGGCTGCTACTGTGATGTGAAAAATACCTAGGAGCAACAACAGCTCAGCCATGAAGCTGCAGACCACACAAGCTCACAGAATGGGATTGCAGAGTCCTGAAGCATATAGCGTGCAAAAAATAATTTGTCCTTGGTTGCAACACTCCCTACCAAGTTCCAGATTGCCTCAAGAAGCAACATCAGCACAAAAACTGCTTGTTGGGATCTTCACAACATGCGTTTTCATGACCGTACAGCAGCACACAAGCCACACCATCTCTAAGATGTACATGTACAATCCCAGGTGTCACTGGAGAAGTGGAAAGTGTTGTATGAATGGACAAAACTAGGTTAGTTTAACGCAAGAAGGATGTCTCAAATAAATGGTCTGGTGCTGTTTTTCAAGGTTTACACAAGGGATGTTGCAGTCAACTTGTTTAGGCCTTGTTAAATGTTGTATAATATGTATCTGACACATGAAAATAACAGCTGTGGACTACAAAATGTGAGATATCATAAACACTGAAGGTCCTGGTTCAAAAGTTCATAAATTAAATTACTGATATGATCCATGGATATAAGTTCAACTGGAGAAGACACATCACTAAGGGTGGTCGTTGTTTAAAAAATTGATACTACTCAACTTCATCTGACCACACACTGTATAGCTGCTGCTGCAGAAGTATGAGCTCCAGGCCAGGGATGGTTGTGAGAGTCCGCCCAGCCACACACACACTGTGACAGGGCTAACTGTTAGCATCACATGGCTAACGTTGACAACAGAGTCAAGCTGTTTCGGTGTCAGTGTGAGTTTGCTGGGACTGTTTAGTGGCTTGGTGTTGGTTGTTAGCCGCTGATGCTGTGTTAGCTCGTGTTGAATGGGCAGATGTAGAACTGACTGTTTGCTACAGTGATGGCAGCAACAGAAAGTCTGCTGATACGGTGGAGAACAGGACAGTCAGGGATCAGACTTCTGGCTCGAAATTATTGAATGCAGGTATCATTAAACTTAGGATGCTTCAATACTACTCGGTACAGGCTTATTTTGGTTGATACCATAAAGGTATCAAGTACCAATATTCAGCCCTGCATATCACTCTGTTGAAATTCTTGAGACCACAGAATCACTCAGTCCACTTGCAGTTGTACAGTGGTGTCACAAAGTGATGCTTTGTGAAGCAGCGATGACAGTATAGGTCAGTGTAGGCTAAAATGAAAAACTGGTAGCTGAGTGTTGTGTGTGCTCTTTGCTAATAAGAGAGGAGATATAACAGCTTTGTCAATGTCCCTGGAGACAATCACCTGCACGAATTAATAATTTTTCACATTCACACAATGACTTATGCAGTAGATTGCTGCACTGAAGAGCCAGCTGTGATTAAAGAAAGCAGCTCTGCAAAGCTAGCAATCTGGGCTGGAAAAAAGAACACAGTGCAGTACAATAAAGAAAGGATCACATTTTGATCTGCTTTATTTCAGCGAATACCAGTCCATTAAAGTATGCTTGGATCAGCCTTGACTCAGATCCTTAGGATTTGCTTGGGACATCCCTGCAGGCCAAACCATTCAATTTAAAGTACATTTAAATGCTACAGTAAACCAGGATATTTAAGGCTACTGTGTGCTTCTGACTTTGTGCCACCACCCTTAGGGAAACACCCTTTCCTGTTTCAATCCAACTTCTCTTGTGCACAAATCCTGGTCCATAAGGAAATGTTTTTCACAGTTTGGTGTGGACGAACTTAACTGGCCTGCACATACAGTTTATATAGAGATGGACGGCATGACAGGTCCCAGAAAGTGAAGCCAAAACACCTTGATCATAAAGGTCAATAACTCCATCATAAACCCCGCCCACTTTAGGTAGTTCAGGCTAATGTATGTTCAAGGGTTCATTTTAATTATCAGTTTGTTTTTTTAGTTATTTGATGCTAAAAAGGCAGTGTGATGTCATGATTGACTGCTGTTATGTGCATGCAGTTGGGTCGGACAGGTGTATTGGCGGGACCTCGATACTCCGGCTCCACTTTCGGATCGCTACTAAGGGACTCTGGCTCCAAATGACATCACCAGCGCAAGATGGCAGTGCCAGTATTTTATGTTTTGGCCTCATTTTTGTACAATGAGAGGAAGTGAATCTTTTTATAGCCTTTTTGCCTGTTTAGAGCCCTGACCGGATGAACTGGAACACTGACTTTGAGCCAGCCCTTATCACCCAACATCAGTGGCCGACCTCACTAATGCTCTTGTGGCTGAATCGGAGCAAACCCCTGGAGCCAGGCTCAGAAATCTGGTGGAAAGCCACATTAGAAAAGTGGAGGCTGTTATCACACATGGATATAATTTTCACGTGATGTAGCATTTGAGATATTTGCCATACTGTTTTACATATACAAAGATGTCAGAAAATTTGACTGTACATTTTCTTACATTCGTTATTGCTGTTGGCATCATACTGTATCTCTGGGGAGATTTCCTTCAGGAACACAACAGCACCAAATGAGGGGGAGAAGAATGAGTTGCTACTGACGTGGAAAAGAGAGCGATAAGGAGGTCCTCAGAGAAAATGGATGGTTCAAATTACACAGACAGGCAGGTCTATTAATATGAGAGGGGTTTTTTTACGCTGTGTCCCCGCCTAACGTGCTCTATCTATCTGACACAGCCAGTCAAATTCACACACAAAACACAAATACAGAATACACAGACCTCCCTGGAGATTGGTTGCTGTGCTGCTATGTGGTTATATGTCAGGGCGTACTGTAAACTCACTATCAGAAGCCAGGAGGGCCTTTGATGTTTCTGCTGCAGTGGTGCTCAATGTGACCTCAATCCACATCTTTCATTGTAACTGAGGGGAATACCGGAGCACTCATTATCCTCCCGCCTTCCATCTAACCATACAACGCAAGAGCAAAAAGTGCGAGCAGCATGAATCTATGTATCATCACCTGCGTATACATGAATCAAGCATCACCATAAGACACACACGCACACGCACAGGGATATAAAAAAAAAAGTTGAGATGCACCCGAGAGTCTTTAAAGTAAGCCCATAGCTCAGCGTCTAGCCAGGAGATATTTTTTCTCCCATTCTGTTTTCTTCACATCAAAAGCTTTCAATCGGATGACAAGTAGTGTCAAGGCAGCTCCAACTCGGTTGCCTCTTTTAGTCAAAGGATCTCTTTCTCACTCATTCGCCCCCCTTTTTGCTTCTTTACTTTGTAATATAGACTCCACTCTGAATCCATGACAGCTGCAAAAAAGGGAGAAAAATATAAATCAGTCCCTCTCACAGATTCATAGCTGCAGCGCTCATGATAAGGTGAACTGGACTATGATTTATTTCATATTTGTTAGCTGTCATCACTGTCATTGACATCCACATCTTTCTTTCCCCATCACCTGGTCTAATACACACAAATGTCTCACCCAGACTGATGCACACTGCACCGGCTGAGGGTGTCTTCTCCACCCGTTGATGGATTGACTGATCTTTTTTTTTTTTTTTTTTTCAAACATGCTTCGATCTGCTTGAATGATAAAAGGCTAAACACAAAACATTGTACTGCCGGTGTGAATAAATAAAACGTCATGGAAATGGAGGGGGAAACAAAGGCAGAGTGAGTGAAGGGGACGGTGGGAGTGGGGGGGACAGTAGGCGAGAGGGAAGCTGCTCAGAGAGTCAGTGAGGGAAGAGATGATAATGATGAGCCCTGAGACTGGCGACTATTTTAAGACTTCCTAAAAGTGAAACGACAGCTTCAACAGACCGGAATATGATTAGTTTTACATGAGCACATGCAGAGTTCAATTCACTGGTCGGCTGCACACTGCATGATGCCTGCAATGCCTGCATTCAGACAGTTAGTTATTAGAGATAGTATGTGGTCTGCAAATAACAATTATTCTTCTTAGTGTTAATTAATATGCAGATTATTTTCTTAATTCATCATTAAACTGATAAAGTGTCCAGAAATAGTGGAAAATCATAATTTTCTTGAACCCAAGGTGGTGCGTTCAAACTTCCTCTCAAAACCAGTAAATATTTAGTTCCACAATATATAAAAGACAAATACAGTGACACTATAAATCATCAAATTTTAGAGGCTAAAACAGGCATACAGTTTATTTTTTTCTTTTCCCTTTTATCTTGATAAAACTGCTTAACTAATAAATCAATTATCAAAATATTTGCTCACTGAATTCCTGTCTATTGATTCATGAAATTAACAACCACTAATTCATGCTCAGTATAGGAGGTTCTTGAGAACCAGTACATATATGAAGCTCTACACTTTCAGACCAAAATAAAAAGCTTTTTCACAATGGAGTTTCAGCTTTACCGAGCTGGAAGTAGTTCTTGAGAAAGACAGTCAGTTGTTGAGTTTCATTCCCAGGTGGTCAAATACCGACGCTTTGGGTTGGTAGTCAGATCAAACCATCAACCCAAATGTCAGTATCTGATGACTTGAGAAGGAGACTCAACAATCAATCATGTTTCTCCAGTTACATAAGACATTCAGAGTCTGGGCAGAGAATGCCTGCAGAGCACATGGGAGAAGTCTGCCTTCAGGGCTTGCAGAAATCTCTTCACTTTAACCCAAACCATGATCTTTTTGCTTAACTTAACCAAGAAGGGGCTTTCTGGCAGAAAGCCCTGAAGGCAAAGTTCTTCCAACAGAGCACACAGCTCTCACCTCAGACATTAGAAGCAAACATGGAGGTGAATCAACAACAATGGCTGCTGCTTGCAGTGCCAGCCTTATTGACTCTATCCCTGCCATTGATGAGATTTTCGAGCAATCCGCGTTTTAACTGTTATAAGATAGGGGGCGCTGTTACACATCATGTGAAATAGAACAGCACTGCCATGTCCAAAAGCAAACCAAAGAGAAGATCCACTGGAAACCTGTAGAAGATGTTGTTTACAGAAATGTAGCAGCTTGTAAACTGCACGAACATGCCGGTGCCGACGGAAACGTTTATGGTTGTGCAAGCCGTGGAGATGTTGATGGACTCAGACTACAATAATTCCTGTTTAGATCTACATTTTGAATCTGATTTAGATGAAGAAGCAAACAAGTTTGGTGGGACAGGACGGGATCTCCGTGACAATGACAGTGACACATGGACAAGACGACCACAGAGGGGACGGAGACAACAGAACACTGAACGTGGCAACATGTTCCGCAATACCTCAAAGAGAATATTATTTTCATTATTATTATTTTCAATTATACAATTCAAACTGATGTAAGAAAATGAGAAAAAACTAAAAATGTAAATGTGAAATAGATTTTATACTTGAAAATGACTTTGACAAAAATGCATTTTTTCTCAGCTTATACTAATAATAGTCTGGCGGGGTAAGTGTTAACAGTGCTAACAGTGCTGATAGTGTCAACAGTGTTAACTGAGAGAGTAACTGGAGGGTGGGGGCTATGCTTCAGCGAAGATGATGTGGGTCAGGACGTGATTATCAGCGGTAACTGCCATTTGATGCATTTCAGAGTGGCGGCAAATAGCTACTGTAGACAGTCGGATGCGCACGTAGGGACTCGTGCACATGCATGCATGGCCAGCCCGTCTACCACAACGAAGAACAGAGAAGTTCTGATTACGACACAAAGAGAGAGGGAGAGAGAGAGCTTGACTTCATTCTCTGCTCAAGATGTCATTACTCCACTATATCTTTACATAACAAATAGCTGTTTGCTGCTCTAATAATGTTCAAAATCTCATATATAAAACCTCCAAAGCTCACATGATCAAAAGTTTGGGACACCCACATATCATACCTGTTTGTGAGTGCTGAATAAGTAATTCTAAGAGTATACTGGATAACAACCACTCTTTTGGTTTCAGGCTTTCCACCTGATTCTGGAACCATGCTGCAGGGATTTGCTCCAATTCAGCCACAAGAGCATTAGTGGGATTCAACACTGATGCTGGTCGATAAGGCATGGCATGCAGTCAACCTTCCAGTTCATCCCAAAGATGTTGGATGGGGTTAAAGTTAGGGCTCTTCGCTGGCCATGTCAAATTCTTCCAAAACAAACTGGGGGGAAAAAACATTTATTTATGGACCATGTCAAGTTTGTGTGCACATAGGCTCTGCTGCACTGAGACAGGAAAGGTTCTTGCTCTAAATCATTGCCACAAAATTCAAAGCACACAATGGTCTAAAATATTGTATGCTGCAGCATTAAATTTCCTTGATTAGAACAGAACAAGTATGCAGGAATCTACATAGCTTTGACTGTACAGTGCAGACAAACCAACTAGATTAGATTTCGATGGATGGATAGGTAGTAAGTGTAGTATATACATCCATGACATTGGTTTGTTGTCTCATAAAGGCATGCTCTGCACATCTAAAATCTTTGGCCTCGTTTCTCCAGTGGACGTCACGCTTTATGTAATGCATTCTGACAGGAGCGTCACACCCTCTAGATTCGCACACTATACACTGCTGAGAGGCACACCAAGCTCCTAATATATATATATATATATATATATATATATATATACACACATACTCCCACCACCAGCAGCAGATCCAACAAGCAGAGCGTTGCAGCCCACCAGGGAGGTACGAGCTGTGAGTGACGACAGACTGAGAATGACAAACAGGCTATAAAACTGTATCATCAAAAAAACAAGATGAGAGGAGATCCATTACAGATCCTTCGCCGCCAAATTCAACAAAGGCTGATGAATTTAAAGCTGCGAGCTGAGACGGAGGGTTCTTGTAAAAATATTTAAGTGAGGGTTGTTGTGTGGTCGGGATGTCCATGTTGGTTAAACCCAGAAATAAACACTGTGTGACTCTTTGCCGTTTGCTTACTCACACATCTCTCTAAGCAGAGCAGTGTGCCGAAGACAAAGCACGCAACAACTGCAACTCACAGTGGGA
Source organism: Epinephelus moara (assembly GCF_006386435.1). Classification (NCBI taxonomy): domain Eukaryota; kingdom Metazoa; phylum Chordata; class Actinopteri; order Perciformes; family Serranidae; genus Epinephelus; species Epinephelus moara. Next base: position 14,861,918 of record NC_065523.1, on the reverse strand, counting down.
GAAGAGACGGTTGAAAGGTATGATTTTGGATTGGGGGACTGGCTGCTCTCTGACCCTGTCTGGCTACTGTGAACCCCAGGGCTGGGCTTAGCATCATGGAGCCAACACTTCAAATGAAAAATAGTAACAGTGCAGACAGTAATGTTAATCTAAATATGACTGAAATATATTCAGCCTTCTATCAGCACGATGACGCTTAATCACGGTCAGTCTCGTGTGCCACTGAGCTGCTAAGTGCAAACACCACAGCGCAAGCAACAGGATGCTGTGCAGTGCACATTACAGCCTCAGAAAGAGGCGTCACGGACAACAAGGATTTTCTGAAAATTACACACAGGACCTTTAACGAAGAACTGCAGTTCATAGAAAGTGCACCATAGGAAGGGTTACTGGCCTTTTTTAATGATGGCAGGGAGAGTTAGTGAATTAAACCAATGAATATAAAACCCAAATAGGTTAACAGAAGCCATACAGAGGGAAATCCATCTGATTTTAATGTCACATAAACAAAGCAACTCTCTCCATACTTTAACAGCCAGGTGCAGAATGAAACTCCTATAAAACCTGCCTGTGCAGCTTTTCTGGGCTGTTACGTAAAACACTGATAAATCACCAATATGGCAGTATGAGTAATAAACTCATCGGCAACTGCTTCTTATTTACTGGGGGGTCTTATTTCCATCCCATAATTAAATTTTTATGTTGTGTGCGTGCGTGTGTGCGGCTGTGGCACTGAGCTGCACGGGCTCAGTAAACATTTACAGCTGAGTTGGGTGCAAAGGTCTTCTCATGTCAAGCGACATGGTTTTACACTCAAATCAACATTAAAGCAGCAGAGATGAGGTCCTGTGAGTCCAGAGACTGATGCGAGTTTGTCTGTGCATCATTTGTACTCTGTTCATTTTTACTCCATGCCATCCATCTCAACCGCTTACGGTGGTGGTGTTGTAGTGCAGGTCAGGCTAAGTCACATCCTGTTGGCTTATGTGTGTGTGCTAGTGCCAAAAGAGACAGCAGGAGGTGGTTTTGTAGTGCAAGTGGACAAGCTGAGAGGAGATATCTGAGTCACAGGGGTGTTGGTGAGCTCTGGCCTGTGGCCTGAGAAGCAGCCAGACATCCCAGTCTGGAGTCTCTGGAGACGAGGACTGTCTGTCCAGCCAGGCTGCCGCTGACACACACTGCCGCCCGTTTGGCTGCCACACCAGAGCTCGGTCCCCTCAGAGGATGTTACTGACAGCTGAGGCTTAACTGTGACTGAAAACAACTCATTAGCCTTTTTATAAGCTAATTGGCTTCTTAGCTGTTGCTAAAGCTCACAAATCCTGAAACACGATCATCACTGAGATAAACAGATATGTAAACATGCATTCAAGTAGATGAAATTAATTGTTAAAGTTTCCTGACGGCACTGACGGAGAGCAGATTCAAGGGTCTCAGGAGAAACTGCAAAGATATCCGCCGCAGGGGAAATCATTTTGGGAGGGTTTCTGGAATGGACTCTGCTGTGGGCTGTGAACTGTAACATGCTCCGGCAATTTTTAGTTTTCAACCAAAATCCAGCAGCCGCGGGTACCAGAACTATGAGAACTGTGCCTATGAGCTCAGATACAGAGCTGACAAGAGATGAATTCACAAGTCTCTCCCTCCTACTCACTCTACTGATTTCCCTCTTCTCTAGTTCACTGTGCAACTTATTTCTCACATTTTTCACCTCATGCTTCTGCTTCCCTCTGCTCCCTTGTTTTTGTTTTTTTTGTCGGCCTCCTGACCTTTTATTGCGCTTTGGCGATAGAAACAGCTGCATTATCATGTTTGATGTAGACATGTTAATCATTGATCCACTGTGACAAGGAGAAAACCTCGAGGACATTTGAGATGCTACTAGCAGCAGCATGCTCCTTATAAATATGTTTGCTTTTTAAAGTATTGTGGACGATTTAAAAAATGCAAGCAGAGAGAACAAAAGTGAATTGCAAGATGCTTTTTAGACTTTTTAGGGAGCTGAAAATGTAACAGGATGGCACAGCTGTTCTGTCTTCCCACTTGGCTGTAACAGAGCACTGTGAGCCAAGCTGTGCACTGAGACAAAGGCCAGGTCAGGAGTGGGTGGCCAGTCAGGGTAGAAAGTTGCAGTGGCAGAAACAATCATTTTACAGCAACAGTACCTGTAGCTCAGGCTGCAGCTTTATCACACCCCAAACAGATGATCATAAATGAAAAAAAAGGTATTTGGTGTGAATGGGTTCATAATGCATACGATTCAAAATGACTGCAGTGTGAAGGTCTTGGGGGTTTCCTAGATAATCCGGGAAAATCCGGAAATAATAAACAAGACTGACAGCCAAAACAGAAATATCATGCCTGATTTGAAGCAGCCGAGTAAAAATAACAGCAGCATGAAAGTGATAAAAAATGCTCTGAAGTTTCTGAAATGAGCTTTAGATATATGAAGAGAAGTTCTCAGCTGCAGAGATAAAGCGGAAAACTTCTAAAGCCACTTAACGTCTTGGAGGCAGAGAAATAAATCATACATTGCACCTCCAGGATCTGCACTAAAGGAAGGAGTCTGCATGCCATTATTATGATCAAATCAGTCAGATGTATGACAGATGGTCTGTGATTAGCACCTCGCTTGTTTATGATGTGGGATAACCTTCTATATGGAATACACGAAGAAAAAACTCTGTTTAATTAGCACTGCTTCATTTATATGTAATTTTCCTTTATTAATGTGTTTCATTTGACTTTAAAATAACTGTGAACAGCGCACCTTCGTAAATAAGATCTCAATAGGTTTTCCTGTATGAAATAAATGTTAATGAATATTTCCTCATTGAATTAATGCAGCTTGTTTTGTTGAATCAATGTAATTGCCCCAAGACAGTCCGATCACTGCTGGGCACGGATGCAAGTCATGATCGTTATTGTGAAGGGCAGGGGCAATCATTATGACAGCTATTGACCTGTGGGGTGTGTTTACAAGAAAATTTGCAAAATAGCGCGCGAGGTAAGATAATGAGTCACGCTCCCTTGTTCTTTGGCCCTGCAATCATATTGTTGTTTATTAGCTTGCAAAGCTGGAAATGATACACAGCGGGAATTATCAGAGGAGCCCTGATAAATCCTAAAGATGGGATCACTGCGGTCACATTGCTGCATGCATACTGATGTTGCCGTATAGGTGCAGGCTGTCAGAATCAGCTCTAATGGCCAAGTATGTGTACGCGTACAAGGAATTTGACTCCGTTCTTTGTGTTGCCCTTTTGATAAGGCCAATGACGGCTGGGTCTTCTGCAAACTTTTACCAGACAGGTCCCTTTAGGTGCAGGAGGTGGTGTAGCTAGAGAGAAACAAGAGGGAGAGTACACTCTCTCAGGTAGGTATGGGAATCGAGAACCAATTCTAAGTTGTCCAATCCATTGGAATCATATGGCTCAGAGCTGATTAGTAACTTTTATCAATGCTGGCATGTTTCTCTGATAGTCAGGCATTGCAACTATAGCATCAAACTCATGCGTCTATTTGATTTTGATTTGGAATTTTGCATGACATAAAGAAATCCCAGATGATAGCACTTAAAAGCATTACTGAAAACACTTATTTCCAAAGTTATCCTTGGTATCTGTTGCTGGAAACTTGCATCAAGAAAAAGTCATGGCAAAGAGGAAGAAATGGTCCAAAGTGCGGCTTCATTTCATGAAGAAAGATGACAACAGTGCTGCTTGTAATGTCTGTAAAATTGGCATTTCGAGTAAGGGTGGAAACACCAGCAACAGGTTGAAAACATATTTCCATAGCAATCTGTGTAGGCCTACTTCTTTTTAAGCAGGAATCCAAAAAGAATCAGTAAATAAACAGCAATGGTTATGATAGCTTTACTGGTATTTTAATGAATGTCTTGTGGGTGTGGTTCATGCAGGTGGTAGGAGGCAGGGTCAGCACTGATGTCACATTTGGGGGTTGGTGGTATTGACTCATTAGCCGTTATTAGCCGTACCTGGAGCGAGAGCTGGAGAGGCCATTGAGCTGAGCGGGCACGCCAAGAGGGAGACGCTGTCACGCTGGAGGCAAGACATTCTGAAGACAAAAGAGACTGAGAAAGTGTTTGGCACCACAAATTATCCATGTAAATACACCTGCACTCTGAACAACAATGAAGAAGAGCCAGCTGGCTGACTGGTCCGATGGAACGGCACCCAAGGGGTGTCCAGCGGAGTCGTTGGGTCTGAGCAAGCTAGTCACAAAGAACAAGAGCAGTGGCCTGGCGGTGAGTCAACCACACACACCCTCCCTGAGTGGGAAGGTCGCACTCACCCAGGGAAGTCCAGGTACATGGCTCACGTCTAAAGCAACACGGAAGGAGAGGCACTAAGTGAGGCCTTAGTTTTAAGAGGCAGGTTTAGCATAGTAGCGTAACACCGACAACCAGAACGTGATCCACTGACTTGTAGAGGCTGGGATAGTGAGCTGGATGAGTTTGGTTTAAAGGATGTTTGGGATGATAGAGTTGAATGCAGTAGTAGTTGTAGTTGTTTGATGTTTGAGCAGGTGAGGGGTGTGAAGTTGGGCAGATAAAAAACATCCAGGTCGTCAGCCAGTTGGCGATTCTCCACAATGTGGAGGGATGATCTTTTATAGTTAGTGATGTCCTGCAGGTCATTGATGCTGGGTCCTTGGCTGAAAACCCTTTTCTTAGCTTTTCAGAGAGGTACTTCTTTGCTAGTCTGATCTCATTCGTCAGTGTGTGTCAGGCCTGGAAGTATAGAAGTCTGTCTCAGCTCCTGGAGGTCTCCTCCTTGGCCTGACAAAGCTGCCTGAGTTCTGCCAGTGTTTTAAACCAGTTTTTATTGTTGTGGTATGTAAAGAAGGTTTTAGTCAGCACACACACATTCTCACAGAGTTCATCCAAGTCTGTAGCTGAAACCTCAAAATCACTCCTCACTCAATCAGTGCAGTCAAAGCACACCCATAACTCCACCGTTGCCTTGTTGGTCCATGTCCTTCACAGTTCTTACCAGGAACTTAGCAGATTTTAGTCCCTGCCTGACTCAACCTTGAAGAGCTCATCTGCATTTGTTAACAAGAATGAAAAATGCACCCATGAAATTTAGAGTGTCCTGTTAAATGGCCGAAACAATAATTGGTCCACGTATTTACTCGAGCACCCTCTGGAGTTTTTTTTAAATTTGTGTTCCTCTGTGGACTGCCACTTATGATACACAGCGCATGATATTATGATGCTCCAAATAGATGATGATCATAAAAGCTTCCAAGAATTGCCAGTCAACAAATGCAGTGCTGTGTGGTTAAGGATGTGTTTAATCTCTGCTGAGATTTGTGCATTTTATTTATAAGCTTTTAAACAAGATTTATGATCCCTGCTGTGTTAAAGCCCATCTTAATGCTTGGCTAATTAGAAGTGTGATTGGGGAATGGCAGGTGGCTGAATAGGAGGTCTGCTGCTGGGTGGCTCGTCACCTCCCAGGACGACACACTAGGAACGGATCATAAAGGGGAAACATAATGGCTGCTGTTTCCCCGGCTGAATAAAACTGGTTATCTGGGCCATTCAGCTTCATACTGTTTCCTCATGGATGAAAACTCGCTTGGGTTCGTTGAATAGATGAGTCAAAGCTGTGCATCTGCAACACTGGATATAAGTTACAGCAGTAATCAACACGGAGAGGGAGGGTTGTTTACGACGATGAACGTCTCAACACGTGCCACGGAGTTCATAAGACTTCCATGTGTCTTCCTAATGAGGGTGGCAAGACAAGAAGGCAGGCCTTCACTAAGAGTTATGGAGATGGATTCCCTGGTTTGCCTGCAGCATTAATGGGTATAAAAAAAAATAACTCCAAAAATGATACCCGCCTACGCATGTCATCACGGAGAATTAATGCTGCAGGTACAGATATTGAGATCATCCTGAGCACATTCAACATCTATTTCTGTCTCAAGCTTTGAAACTGTTTAAAATATCAAATTTAATATGTACAATTCTATCTGGGGGAACACTGAGCTCCATGATGTATCATCACACCCTCTTATAGTTATGCAACACGTCTGTTTCTTGGAGGAGTTAGTGATGATGTTAAATTAAATGGACTCACCCCCACCTCCTCATCAACTAGCCCATGTGTCATGTATATGTACACACACACACACACACACACACACACACACACACACACACACACACACACATCAGGGCAGTGCATTAATCATACTTCAGTCATGGTATCAATTTTCAAACTGATTTCATTTATAAACAACACTGATTAATGCACATCTGCATAAATGCAGACTCCTCCCTACTTGCACTGACTTATAATCATGGGTGGATTATGAGACACTGGGCCCCTGGGCACAGATATGCAAAAAGCACCACCACCTCTCCTACACAGGAGCAAGACACACAGAGTTTGTGGTGGTTTTGCCTCTTTTGTTGTTGATCTTGCTTTGTGTCTCGTTGCAGTCGTTATGCATCTTTTTATCATTTTGTGTCTCTGTGGTAATTGTTTTGCCTTTTCATAGTTATTTTATGTCTCTTTGCATCTTTTTATGATCTTTTTGTGTCTCATCAGGGTCAGTATGTGATAATATAAGTGAAATTTTGCAGGTGGAAGCCGGGGGGTCCTGACACTTTGAGCTCCAGGGCCTGTGTCGGGGACACTGTGGCCACACAACATGCAGCATGTATCATGAACAAGCAGACCAGACATTAGCTGGGCTAATGTGATGCAATAAGCAAACATCAGTTTCATGTTCATAAATGACAAAGAAGATAAAAAATTTAATGTTGGTGACAACACAAAAAAGGGGTCTTTTTGATGGTTGTTTAAAGACGATAACAACAAACACATTGGCCTCATTCACTAATATGTATGTCGAAACCTGCAAATAAAATAGGTGCCCACCTCCTGATTTTGTTCTTACCACTGTGTGCATGTAAGTGAATCAAAATCGTTCTAAATAAACAGGCACATGCCCGCTATCTGCAATCAGAGTACTGCCACGCCTCTATTTACCTAGCTAAGGAAATAGGTTTGCCTGGAAGTGTATCACTGAGAAAGCTGTGAAGTTGTTTCTACCCGCATATTAAGGCCCTGACACACAGGTGTCGGGCAGTCAGTGAGTGTCTGTGAATGTAATGGCAGTCGGGAACAGCTGATAAGCCGTTTATCATTCTCGGCTTCAAACATGTTAAGCTGGTCTCTGAGGAAGCGCCCTCTCTTGAAGTCATGGGCTGCAGCAAGGATGAGCCATCTTAACACCTGCTTAGAGGTAAATCAGAATCCTTCATATACCCTGGATGCCTGTTAATGATAATAACAATAATTTCATGGCACTAAAAACTGATGGGAGTACCTATCATTATAGGCAGATTCAATAAAAAACAATCAAAACCATGACTGTTACATTTCAGTGTAGACGTTCTCCCAGCTAGGACTGGGACACTCAGTTTTTATAGTCAAATATTTTAATTATGACAGCAATTGATGAAGATGGACGGGCAGGCGTTAAGTAAGTGCATGCATTAGTAAATTAACAGTTTTAAATACTGTCTATTAAAGCCTTTTTAAATGAATGCAGTTTTGCTATATATGCATATAGTTATAAGGTGTGTGTTTATATTTTCTAATAGTGTAAGAAAATTTAAGCATATCACCAACCCAATTATTAACGGACACCTGTTTATGTAAGGAAAGTAATTAACTCCTACTAATGACTAGTCAAATAAACATGGTTGAAAAAAAGCGTTGTGGGTAGATGGTTACCCTAGATTTGTGATTATCTTGCAAATTGCTTAGAAATATTCTTGTCTTGGAGCTAAATGGCTTGACAATGCGGTTAGGGTTGGGATAAGACAATGATGTGGGTTAAAATGATCACTTTAAACATGGAATATGAAATCTGATGGGAGTTTCCATGAATTTGGGGTCATTTAGACATGTCCTGGAAAAAGATCTGGTTCCAAATCCTCCAAACTAAACTAAAATTTACCATCAAAATGATGGTGTTGCCATTTTCTGTGGAGTTTTTTTTCTTTTTTGTCTAGAGTTCCAATTTCTGTGGGATTAATATTACAGAGGAAGATGGATAACAAAACATTTGACCTTACTCTCTGTAATTAAACTCATGATTCTAATGACATCTCAGTCATTAGGCAAATTACTAGAGTTCTGTATACAAGAATGGATTACGGGACACTCATGTGACCTCCTCCACCAGTGGGCGTATCATAGTATTTTGTTTATATTATTATTCATATTAGTGTTATTAGGTTAAGTAATTAATTATGTACAGGCAAATAAAATCACAGACCAGCATAGAGAGATTCACACTACAGCAGTCCAGTTAATGAGCTTGGAGGGTTTGGCTCTCATGTTTTTGTTCTTATCGCATGAGTTAACAAATACTGAACTAAATAATTCTGAGAATTGTGCAGCGCTCACTCATTACATAAAAAACACAGCGTATGTGGAGAGCTGTATTCCTTTACATGTGGAAAAAAGAGTATTCCATTTTCCGTGGAGTCGGATTCAACCCAAGGTGAATTATTTACCGCAGTGCTCTTCCAGCCACATCACAAAGCATACCTAATAAATGGGCTAGGTCCTTAGACATTTATGCACCGCTCAACCAGTGTAAGAATTAAGCATGAGAGCACCTTGTCAACTACGGACATCCAGCAAATTTATTAACCATGACAAAATGAGTAAGGACAAGAAATTAGCAATTCAGTTCAGCGTTCTCTTTGTCTAATTACAAAAAGACTGGCACATGTTAGGATACTGTGCCCTGTAGTTTAATACAGAAAATAGATAAGTGTCATTGAATATTTGGTTCATTTACAAGATAATCTGATGGGTTATGCTGTTCAAGATGAGGTCAACTGATGGTGCTAGAAGAAGACAAAGATAAAAAAGAAATTTGCAGACTACTTTATCCACAATGAGGCACAGTAAAAAAAGAAACGCTGCACTATAATAACAACCCTAGCAGACTGTCATTAAGAGCTGGAAACCAAGATTGCCCAGTAGATGAAATATGGAGTAAAACTTTGTCATTTCTTTGTCCTTAAGGTGGAAAGTGGACTCAACTTGTTAAGCTCACCTACATTGTTTCAACTTATTATGATCTAAAGGCTAAATCTAAAGATCAGATTAATATTTGCACTTCAGCTCTGTCAGATGCGATCAAACTTTGATCTGCAAGTTTTGCAGGATTAACTAATAGAAACAATGTTGTCTTGACGAGTCTCTAGATTGATTCAACACCACACCACCTGAATACACACTGCAGGATTGCTCTGCTCAGTGTGTCTTGATTACCTATTTCGGAGTAGTGATACCACATCCTGTTTCGGAGCAGACAGGGCAAGATTAGTCTGTCAACAAGTTTGTAAAATGTTCTGTGGAGAAAACTGCACTGAGTCAGCCTCGAGGGTACTTTGGCTCGACTGTGCTTGCAGATCACTACCATGCTAACATACTTCACATCCTCCAAACTGACCGTACAGTTGAATCAACACTCCTCTAAAACAGTTTAAAAAAAAAAAAAAAAAACTGACCTTCATGAATGATTTATGGCAGGACAGTTCTATTAAAGGAGCTGTGAGCAACATTCGGAACATCAATGTGCTGTGTAAAGATATAGTGGAGTAATGGCCTCCTGGGGATTAAATGAAGTCATGCTCCCTCTGAGTGTGATTAACTCTGAGCTTCTTTGTCCAGTGTTGTGGTAAAAGGTCTGGTTGTGCACGTTAGAGCATGTGAGCTCTGTGTGTGTATCTCATTGGCTAGCAAATCATAGCCAATTTTTCCTCAGGTTAACAATGTTAGCTCTGTTAGCACTGTTTATTGAGTTAGGCAAGTTTGCTGCTAGCTGCCAGCTCAACTACCTCCATGTCAACACGTTCTCACTCCAACCTCATCACATATTGACGTTTTGGTCATGGACTTTCCATGTCCACATACAACGTGCAGGGTACCCGGGGTGCGTTGGTTGTTGATGTTCTGGGATATCGTGTAAAGATCTGCCTGTTACATGCATTGTCTTCTTTCAAGATACACTTCCACAAGAGTCACAGGAAATTTACTGTTTACATACAGTCTCTTTCAAAATAAATGCACTACGTCATTCAACAACAAACACACATGGTTAGGTTTAGGAAAAAAGAAGAGGATTTGGCTTTAGAATCTTAGGGGACGTGACCACCGTTCTCTCGGGTGAAAGTCTCCACCACCCATCCGGCCTGCCCCACTAGGACTTTTGGCGCCTTCATTTTCGTCCTTGTCCCGTCGCGTTTCCCCTTGATGCCACCAGGCGCCGTTAAACTATAACAACACCCGGCGGGAAGAAGGGGAGGTGGATAGGCCCCATTAATCATAGGACTTTGACCCAGGAGACCGGCGCTCATGTCCTGTGTGAAACTAAAAGCCACCGTTGAATTATTCTATCTGCCAACCACTTCCCAGTCACAAGTCAACTCAAATGACTCCCTGCAGACCCCTTCTGCATAAAGATCCATTGACCCCCTGCTTCAAGCATCAAAATATGATCAGTAGGGATGAAATCATGTATCTGTAAAACAGGGAATCAAATCTTTGTAGTTTGGTTTTTGTACAAATTAAATAAAAATCAATACATATTAATTAATGAGCTCTAGATGTCCCTTCCCACACCCACACAAGTTGAATTAGCTCAGCCGCAACAGGGGGTGGGGTTGGAGGAGGAGATATTTGACCGCAGAGTCTCTCTCTGATCACTCTGATGTGGCCCTGAGAGGCTCGACTGATGACAGCGGCAGCTTAACACACCAATACTGCCCTGGCATTGAAGCTCCACAGGCCTGCTGAGAGGTGGAAGAGATGCCCTGCCCCACAGCTCCACAGGCATGATTGGGAGGCTGGTGGGGATACTGTGATGTTTGGACATGACTGACAAAATACCACCTGTCATACATTCGCAGCTCAGAAACACACTGACCATTTGTGATGCTAACTCCAGCTGACAGACAGAGGGAAAAAGACAGAGGAGGCATACAAGAAAGAAACTCACAATACAGAAATGACAGGAAAGAGGGCAAAGGTGTGAGCCTTAACAGATTGGGAACAGGGCTCAAAATACATGCAGCTACCTGCCTGGCTATAATAAGGGAATGTGTTGGGTTTTTTTTTTCAAATCAAAGAAAGTAAGGGATTTATTTTCCTGAAAGCAGCCACTTTCAGAGACAGATGACAGATGACACCTTCAATTAGAGCGCATGCTTTGATCAAGTCATTAAGGATGGGAGGGGAAGCGACTAATAGTTGGCACAGCTTTCTGACACCCCCTTTAATTGTTCGCTCATTTAAGGTATTTTTCATATGCTTCATTACTGACTGTAAGTATGTGTCATTTCTTCTCCGCTAATTATCAGGCAGAAAATAACTTTCAACACAGCGCGTGTCACAAGTGGCACAATGAAACACAAATTGAATCAAATTTTAATTTGTCAGCAGCTGATGAATACACATAATAGAAATAGATTAGTGCTTTTTTGTTGCCTGGCACAATACACAAGTGGACACCAAATTCAAGCTGAGAGAAAAAGTCCTGCACACTTTCCATTCACAATTAGCATTTTCTTCTCATCTCTTGGGAGGAATTTTCTATTTGAAATTTTAAAAGTACTTTGTGATAAAAGCCTGCTGCTAAACTCATCAACAGCTATCTAATCTGGTAATAACGAAAGGCAGAAACTTTTTCTCAATTTTAAATTGGGGAGAAACGAGTAATTCAAAAATATGATTGTCACAATATACATATTTTAATTAGGAATTCTGTTCATGTCCAAAAAAAGGTCAAGATTTTTACTTTCAGGTGTGAAACAAGTGAGACAAAGGACAAGGTTTTGACTCTGGTAGCACAATTAAAACATTGTATGCACAGTCTTTTTGTTGAATTGTCTTTTGTTATATAGTCAAATGGTATCAGCTCTAGCTGCACAAGTGTAATCAGTGTAAAATGCAATCACGACCTCAGCAAATGATGGAGTGTCAAAGCCGCTTTCAGCTGCCGTCTGCTAAAGGAGCTGTGAAATCAAGCCAATGTGTGATCATTCTGTGTTTTATTAGCGCTGGTTTACAATTTATGCAGGCGACCCTTTTAATCCTTCGACCAGGGAAATTTATTTCATAGACGGAGGAGGGAAAATGTTAAGGGGGCAACCTGAAATACACTGCAGCATCCTTACAATGCATATTTAAATATATGTCTCATCACTTACCATTGTAAGACATTAACCTGCTCCTTCTGTGATTCAAGTCAAACCTTGAGCCACAACGGGAGCTGATAACCCATCATTCCTTGGCAACTGGCAGAAAGGTGACGTGCAGCAGAATATTTTGAGAGAATGAGCTGGGGAGAAAATGGCTGCTCTCTGGGGGAGACCACTCACGCACAAACAACCAGAACCACCATGGGCAGGTGCATTACTCACCACGACACGTACATTTCCACTGGCAACATGACGGAGTACAAAAAAGTGGAGAGGACAAAACATGATTCCAGTGTGGTTATGCTGCCTATGAGCGATATTAACATGGCAGACGGGGATTTTCATTTCGCATGCTTGACTTTGAAAAGGTGATTCTTCCTTCTAGTCATCAATGATTACACAGAAACTTTTGATATGGCCGGGTTAAGCCAGCAGAGGCTTTGGTCAGCCCTCCCCGCCTGACTTTTGCTCTGGGCCGCTCTACTCTTTCTGTCATTTACTGCTTTTGGTTAAATCGTTTAAAAAGCTGTCATCATCAGTAAGGATGGCTCCAGCATGTCCTCTCTCTGTCCTCTGTCCAAGCCAGTCCCCTAGGGGCCAGAAGCACCTGGCCTTCAGAGGAACAGCCAGGCCTCTGTCTAACACTGCTGTCAGGACCGTCGTTCTATCTGCAAATCACAACGCCTCGGGGGGAGTGGAAAGGTGACGAGGACAAAGGATTGAAATGCTGAGTGAAGGAAGGGGACGGTGGTGCACGTGATCCTTGTGCTACAGGAATTAAGGCATGCTTGTGATTACTAATCACTTCAACAGGGTTTACACTAGCCTCTGATTTTATTTTTAGCTAAGTGAAGCTTTAGAAATGGCAGATTGCTAATTACCAACTTGCAACAAAGACCAAACCAAATACAGTATGTTACCAGAAATACTGTGCCCACACGCTACAGTGACAATTCTTTACCCATTACATGTACGGTACACAAGATGCAGTGTATGTGAGCAGCTGACAAGGACAATCTCTACTCCCTTTCGCATGTGAGTTACTTTCAGCAATTTTAATGTAAATTTGATCTCAAATTTTAAATATTTCTCTTTATAGTTAGCATTAAAACATGTGAAAACAATATGAGAATGTGAGGGGGATCTGCTGTAGACAAACCTCTTGAGAATTATCACCTGAATCTAAAGCTCCCAGCAACGTCATGGAGCTTTGAAGCGAGTTCAGCTCACTGTTTAGCTGTTAGGCTGCAACTTTAATATTTTGGTCCACTATATCCTTTCATAAAACCATTTTTCAGCTGCAGCAGGCACTTGTTTCCAGTTTAAAAGCTCTAAAAACCTCACTCTACACTGAGCACCAAACAGCCGACAAACACAGTAAGCAGCTAATAGAGCTTTTTTATTCCCACTTTCCGCCCACTGAGTCTAACCATGCTGTATCGATTTGTGTTTCCATTGTCAGATTAAACACATCGAGTTATGCCAAGCTGCGCCTGAGACGGACCATGTCCAGAGTCGGGCCAAAAGCACACCCAACTGCTTCCAAGACAATAGCGGTGGTGTTTCGTCAACCACAACCAATCTCTGTTGATCCCCTTCTCACCTTCAAACAAGCATGTGTTGCAGATCAACTCATGTCTTTGCAGGAGAAAGATCAGCTTTTACTTTCAGCTGTGTAAGAGTCGTGGTAAGTTACTGCTGTTGAAATCTTAACATTAACAGGGGACTTTTATTGTGAAGGAAATTAAATGTTTGATCACAGAATTACCTGAACTTTGCTAGTAGCTATTCTTCCATTGAACACGTCTACTAGTATTAGTAGGGATAGAGGGATAAAGAGTACAAACAGCCACAGTGAGATGTTGGATGAGGAGCTGCACACAACAGGCTTTTACTGCCCCTCTACAAACAGCTGACCTCCAACGAGTCTTTTACCTGCCCTGCTGTGTGATGGAAAAGCAAAATAACAAGGGACCTTTAAGCCATAGATCAACCTGCTGCTTTTAAACGTCATCACTCAAGACAAGCAGGTCATTAGTCAAAGACACCCCTTCAAACAGGTAGCCTTGTCATAATGGAAATGCTAATACCTGCCGGGCTGGGCTAATGCGCCGAGTCAAACCAGCACATGTATTAAAAAAGCCCTGCACCTAGTGAACACAGTGGAGCATTTAGCAACTAAAGAGACAAATATGTGGTTGGTGGAGACCAAAACAAAGTTGGAAGAGAGTACATTTTGGACTGGAAACAGGAATGCTAATGTGGCTCTGTGTAAACATTCTAACAAGTTCGCTATATCAACAAAAAATATGTCAGTGTTGTGCTCGTAATTTGTTTCTGCTGCCCCCAAGTGGCCAATAGTACAGTTGTAAAGTTGACAACAACCTGCGATGACGTGTGTCAAATTGCTGCCACTGTGTAGGCTTGAATAGAAAACACAAGGCCACTGCTGTGTGTTTCCCTTTAATCTATATTTAATTTGTTCAGGGATGTCATTGAAGCCTCGAATGATTCAGAGACAAGTTTACTCATAATGCTCACAGCGTGCCTCGGCTTCCTGATTGGCTCTTTGTGGAGTTTCTAGGCTTGATCAGGTCTGCGTGCATGTTTTACAGACTCACTGGAAGCAGACACTGACTTCTACACAGCTACCTGTCAGTGGGTGAGAGAAGCGAGGGGAAGGTATTTAAATTACAAATTTTCGTTTTTTATGCTGATGTAAATGTGTCCGCCAGCCGAGTTAAAATTCAAATTTGGAGTTTTTATGCTGATGCGGATGTGTCCACCAGCCCTGTGTTCCCAGTTAATAATGTGGTAAAACGTTTCACTCGGGAGCCGCGGTGTGCTTTGCCTCTGCTGCTGATGAAGATTTAGTGCTTTTCAAAGACAGCAGAATGCCATCTGTTGAGGACGGTAATGATATGAGCGATGCATTCACTGCTCCGGCAGTAGATAGAGCTCGTGTGAGGAGTACATTGCCATGAGTGCTGCCAACATATGGACCATATACCATGCAGGGGAGAATTATTACAAGCTGACAACACCAAGACGTCGTCATGAATGCAAAAAGCCCCCTGCCTCTGTCTGTGGATCTACTGCATGCGCAGATGCATCTCAACATTTAACATTATGTGCATGTATTTATGGGCGCTATGTGTGCTCCTGCCTCGTATTGTTTTTAGCCTGCAGGGATGTTTTCATAACTAATGGTGGGCCTCACTGTATCATATGTCTGAAAAAGCAAGACAGAGAGTGAGAACTACACAAACACTTTCATCTTGCCAAGTCTGACACCAATCTCTGCCAGTCTAGCGAGCTTCCCCTGCCTTATTTCTGTTCAAACTGTATCTACTTTTACCTGCTTGTTTGTTTTCCTTGCACACTGTACCCTTCCTTGTTTACACAGTCTGCATAAATCTTCCTCAGGAACATGTGCGTATGGGTGGATTGCAGAATGCAGGTTTAATATATTTGGCCTGTTACTTTCACCTTTTATAATGAGAGGAGGTGGAGGTTTCTCCATTCTGACAAAGCAAGCTCCATTAGATTTAGAGATATGTTTTTTTTCTTTGAAGTCGTTGAGGTTCTCTCTATTTCTCTGGCTGCTTCTTATTTGCAGCCTCCTACACGTGTTCTGACCCACACAAACACTGCATGGCGCAGCAGGGAATGTGCTAATAGGAGTCCATATTTCCTTTTGCTCTTGAACGACAGACCATAGGGGTTTGAGTAATGAGCCAGTGCCACCTGTGCCCACGATGCCAGGAGGACGTGGACTATAGTGCTGATGAGCTTCTGAGGGCCAATGTGCCACTGTGCTCTGTCGTTCCCGCTCTTCACATCTTCATCCATCTTGGAAATGCTCTTCGCCTGAATTTTGCGTCTCCCATTTCACTCGTTTGGTTCAAAAGCTTTGCCTGGACGCCGTAAGGAGAAGTGAAAAAGAGTCCTGGGTCTCATTTACTGAGGAGGGCAGTGTGGGAGCACATTTACAGTACTGCAATGCTAATGTGGGCTTTCTCTTAAAGTCTCTCAGTCAATTTGTGAGGGAGGAATGAAAAAAGGCTTTGTAATTGCTGTGCTAAGGGAGCAGCAATTAACTTTCAGAGACTGCTGCGACTGGAAATTCCAGCATTAAATTCTAAACAACCAAATTCTTATTCACGCAGACAGATGTCTATGTATATGAATGAGGATGTATATTTAATGTGCATGTACACACTCACATACATAAGAATACAAAGCAAGTTGCTATCAAAGTTTTTACAATACGAGTCTAATTTCTATACTTTTGGCCGTAATGGAATTGGCCAAACCCTTCATGTGGATTTTTTAAAAACGGGAAAACCAGTCATTTCCCATTGCCAGTAGACTAGAGTTGTGTACATAGCTCTGCAGCAGACAAGTATGCCTTTCTGTTTTTGTTTTTTGTTTTGTTTCTGGTGTGTCATGTTCAACGTCATGGATGGGCCAGGAAACAGATTAGTAAATGGTAGAAAGAAGCATGGAGGCCAGTGAAAATGTTGTTGGTTACTTCTTTTTGTATATCTGTTAATAATTCTGTCTCTCTCTCACACTTGCTGACTAAATTTTGAGCAGTGGTGGAATGTAACTTAGTACATTTACTTAAGTACTGTACTTCCATACTTTAAGCTACTTTATTCTTCTACCCCACTACATTTCAAGAAAAATATTGTACTTTTTACACCTCTACATTTATTTGATAACTTTAGTAGGGCTGGGGCGACGCATCGACGTCATAGACTATTTAAATACGTTGACGCGAATTATTAGCGTTGAGGCGTCAGTTCAAACAAAAAATGGCAGCGTGCAGCGGCAGCAGCAGTGCTGTGCTATTGTGCTATGGCCTACTCAAGTGCTGGAATTTGTTGTTTACGTGACAACGCCTGAACGCAACACAGGCTCCACTCGATTGAGTGCTGCAGGTTCGGGCCGGGCTCGGTTGTAACTGTCTCACTTGGGTCGGAAAATGCAGCCGCTCACCTGTGTCTGTGTGTGTGTGTGTGTGTGTGGGTGTGTGTGTGTGTGTGTGCGCGCGCACACATGTTTGTGTGTGTTAGTGCTAGTGCATGCATCTGGGTGGAACTCAGAAATAACACAAGATAAATAACATAAGGCTATTTAGCTAATATAATGGTAGGGGAAACACTGATGTTTCAATAAATGTTAAAGTTATTAAGAAATGTTTTGGTATTCATATTTGCCTCATTGACCAAATAATGGAAAAAAAATCAATAACTGAAAAAGTAATCGTTAAACTAATCGAAAAAAATGAATCGTTAGAAAAATAATCGTTTGGGACAGCCCTAAACTTTAGTCACTAATCACTTTTGTTCATATTTTGTATCAATAATCTAATTTTGCAAATAGGTCACAATATATTATCAAAGACTAAGCCACCCAGCAGTTTATAGAGTAATTTAAATCAAATGTTGGCTCTTTACCAGCTGCTACATATAAGTGATCACACATCAACAATTATAATCCAATAATAATAATAATAATAATAACTTTATTTGTATAGCACTTTTCAAAACAAAGTTACAAAGTGCTTAACAATAAAAATAAAAACAGATTAACAGATAAAATACATGAGCAGTAATACAAACAGTGGTAAAAGTTAAAAATGCCAACAGTTTAGAGAAAGCCAAACGATAAAAGTGAGTCTTCAGAAGAGATTTAAAAGAGGATACTGAGTTAGCCTGCCTGAGATCTCCAGGCAGGGAGTTCCATAGCTGAGGGGCCCGAGCAGCAAAGGCCCGGTCACCTTTAGTGACCATGCGGGTTTTTGGAACCGTTAGAAGGGTCCTGCTGGAGGATCTCAAGCAGCGATCAGGCTCATAGGGGGTTAAAAGATCACAGATATATGCTGCAGCCTGGCCATTCAAAGCTTTAAAAACAAGCAGTAAAAATTTTAAAATCAATTCTAAAACTCACAGGTAACCAGTGAAGGGCTGCAAGGATTGGTGTGATGTGGTCTCTTCTCTTGGTGCCTGTTAAAAACCTGGCAGCAGCGTTTTGTACCAGCTGAAGTCTTTGTATGGTTCGCTCACTGATGCCAGAATAAAGAGCATTGCAATAGTCCAGTCTGGAAGTGATGAATGCATGGATAACCTTCTCTAAGTCTGCAGGGGAGAGGAATGATTTGATTTTGGTGAGCTTTCTGATATGAGATAAGCATGAATGCAGAACTTTGGTCACTTGGGTGTCAAAGGACAGATTAGAGTTGAAAATGACACCCAAGTTATCAGATTGTCAGAGAGGGCATGTAGACCAGAGGAGAGGTTATTGAAACTGCTAGAGCTGTGGCCGGGGGGGTTGATAATGATCACTTCTGATTTAGAGTCATTTAGCTGTAAGAAATTATTTGACATCCAGTGTTTGATCTCAGTAAGACAGGACATAATGTGTGAAACGTCGGTGGAACCAGATTTCAGCGGGACATATAGTCGGGTATCATCTGCGTAACAGTGGAAATTGATATTATGTTTACGGATGATTTTCCCAAGAGGTAACATGTAAATGGTGAATAAAATGGGGCCCTGGATCCTTGTGGGACCCCGCAAAGAAGAGGAGCACTGGAGGAGGAGGTGTTACCGATCGTTATGGAGAAGGACCTGTTTGACAGATAAGAGATGAACCAATCCAGAGCCACATCACTGATACCAACATAGTTCTTCTTTTTCTTCTTCATACTACTTTTTCTTTTGATACTTAAAGTATATTTTGATGCTGATACTTTTGTACTCTTACTTAAATAGGACTTTAAATGCAGGAGTGTTGTAACAAAGTATTTGTACACTGTAGTATTGGTATTTTTACTCAAGTAAAAGATCAAAAAACTTTGTTCACCACTGATTTCGAACGATGTTCAAGGGGTGCTTGGACGGAGACGAACAGTTCTTTGCAACAACCCACATTTTGCGTCAGCAACTGGGCTAAAATTAGCGTGTTCACCGAAGTGTTTATCCACTACTGCCGTTGGAATCTGGATTGAATAGCCAATCGGAACTGAAGCCAAAGAGTCATTTGTCCCAGGAATGAATGCCAATTGTAACCTTCCCTATTGAATACAAAATCCAGATGTTAGCTGGTGTGACTGCATTTCTTGTCCAGTGGAAAAGGGGCTCTATATTACCCACAGTGCGGCAGTTGTGTGAAAACCCTGCTTTAAAAAAAAATCCATCACAGAATTGAATGGATTTCCTTGTTGATAAGTAGGGGTAATCATGTGTCGTCCTTCGTCAACAAGGCTCTACTGGTAAAAGTAGCAGTATTTTTCACTTTCATTATTGTCAACAAATCCCATGAAAAGTATGTAATTATTCATACTAACAAGTATTGTCTGTGTATCAAAAGCTCAATTTAGCTTATTGTCCGTGTCCATTGTTGTCCAAAAACTATCAAAAACACATCAATGAGCCACAATGATACACTGGGCGACATCGTCCTTCATCAACATAAACACACACTGCAGTTTATCTTTCAGTCGATCCTGCATACACCTTCCCGCTGCCAGAAACGCTCCCTAGATCATAAAATGTGCAATAATCCACAGTTAAAATTGTCCACAACAAATGCACTACTTACACAAGTTTGAGCAAGTTTGCTGAAAACAAGCGTGTCCAGCTGTTGACGGAAACACAAAAGGACAATCTGGATTTAATGGTGGAAAAAACTGCAATTGCTGATGCGTGAAAAACACAGAGATAACACTTCACATTTTTTGGTTTCCGTTGCATATGCTCAACAAGATTTTTTCTTAATCTGTGGCTTAATTTTAGTCATTATTTTATCTCGTCTCTGCTCTTTTGCATTTCCATATACCAACTGCAGTATTAAGTTTACAGTTTACAGTGTTAATAATATCCTTTAGAGACACAGAACAAACACCATCATAATCATACATATAAATATGTATATATATATACATATACATACATATATATATATATATATATACATGTATACACTGTATGTTTTTTCTTGCAAAGTTGGAAGGAGCACAAGACAGTTTCTCAGTAATTAAGTCTGTTTGCCATTTTGAGGGAATCTACTGAATATTAAATCATCCACCCACTGTAGATATAAACAATAGGAATTATTCAGGTTTCTATATTTATATATGCAACAGCATATGGGTGAGATGGTAAAGCCAAATTAAAGTGTGTGCTGTCAAGTAGACAGGATGAATTGCTGCGAATTGCTCCTCATGTTTCCATTATTCATGAAGGTATACACGTCTGAAGGAGAGGCACAAACAACAACAAGACATTCAACGTGTTAAATTATTGACGGAACCTCAAGATCTCGGAGAGGTTTCTCTCTTTGATATTGTTCAGGTTAAATCTGGCAAGCCTCTGTGTTCCTTGCCTGCTCCCTTTCCACGTTGTTTACCTTTTTTTTTTTTTCTTTTTCCTTTTGACTTACAAAACCACCTCCAGCTCATCTCCTCTCAGCCTCCCCCCAGAACAAGACGGACTCCTCTCAGTCTAGCAGCGAGGGATGAAATATTCAAGGTTTACTGAAACCCCGGGATGATAAAGCAGGATTGGGATCCCATTGTGATTCATTTAAGTGACTCTAATCTAATGGTGTGTAAGATGATTAAATGCGCACTTGTAGCAATCGTCACTTCCCAACGTATTATACCTCATTTGTCAAGCTGCTACAGCTGACAGAACCAAAGGGCGAGGTGAGAATCCCAAACTAAGCTTCCGACATGTGGAAGAGCTATAAAATATGGATAAAGCCAGACTTCAATGGGATCCAATTCAACCCAACCGGCTTACCAACAGGTCAGAGAGGGTCAGCTGGAATGCACCGCCGGTCCTGGAATCAGAACAAGAAATTAAGTCTATATGTGAAATGTGGATGGAGTGCCATACTACGTGCTAGGTATAGCAACATCGGTCCAGCTGGGTTTCATCAAAGATACACAACCTTAAAACAGACTGTCGAGAGAATATGCTTGTATCCTTCTGCTGATTCCTCCTTCAAAGCAAAGTCTTGTGAGATTCAAGCAAGAACAAACAGCAACTTGCCGTTTTAAGTCTGTTTACATTTGCCTCTGCTGTAGTCCGTCTCTCTCAACCCTGATTTAAGGGGGTTTGCTTGGGGAAGTGCAACAGGTGAAGGCTGAAGGAAGTTACACACACACACACACACACACACACACACACACACAAACACACACACACACACACTAACCTGAGTGCTGTCCAACAGCCAAAAGCTGCTCCTCCCCTGATCAACTTGACTGAAGCAGCTGGGGATTAAGTGCTTGCTGAAAGGCACAAAGGCAGCAGTAATTGAAAGGGGAGACTGGGTTATGGCTGCAACCGTGTTTATCTCACCTTGAGACTCCTTACTGACACAAAGTTGGAGAAGAGAACTAGTGGTGCGTAAAGGAACTACTATCTGTTTTCGACAGATAGCACCAGAAACTATAAAAAAATCTGCCAGCAGGCACATTTCCTGGGTGAAATAGTAGCAGCATTGTATGCAAGAATCTGATAAAAGCAAGAATAATAAGATGAAATGGCTGAATTCATTTTGCTGCACATACTGTAGCCGATGTGGCTGACACAGGCACCATTATGATCCACGAGTCTTTGATCAAATCAGATGCTGTTGTAATGCATGTCAGTAATGCATATTAGGGAGCCAAATGTGATAAGGAGGACGCAGCTAGGTGAGATTCAAACAGCATGGTTAATATCCATACCATGGCTGAATCTGCAGTTTTCGCCTCGAGCCTGGGAACTCATGTCTTTAGATGCTGAGCTGCAGTTTGACCTAAACATCCTCAGAGCTGGTCTTATCCCTGCAGACTTCAACCTACGCAGCACCGCAACACATATCGCCAGACGCAGAAAAGGAAGCAGCCCCAGAAAGGTCGACAGCATGCAACCTAAAATGGTCATACACCATGTGAGTTCTAATAACCGCAGGGGACTGCAACACCCTGACAAGCTCACAGTGTGAAAACAAAAGTCTAGAAAGTGTGTGGGACGTAATGAATTTGAAAGATGTTCTTGAACTGTTTCCAACATATTAGAAAATGGAATATAACTTTTTGCCAATGCTAAATGAAATCCTGTATATGCTCCTATTTATACTTTGGCAACTAAGACTGCAGATTAAGTGCAATTAACCAAAAAAAAAAAAAAGGAAGAGAGGAAGTGTGAAGTTTAGAGTGCCATCGGGGCTCCTGTGAGTAAGACATCATGTAAGTTCAGGCGGTAGCTACATCATTTTCTTCACACTTTAATTGCACACTCTTAGGTGTGTGTGTGTGTATGTAGGTGTGTGTGTGTGTGTGTGTGTGTGTGTTTATAGCTGTGGGCTGATTGCTGCTTGGGTACATGATAAGGGACACCTCTGAGGAGAGCCAGAAAGAGCCAGTGTCACATGCTGGGCAGCCCATATTAGAGCCAGCGCCGTGCCTGCTGATGATTGATTTGCCAAACAAGTCCCATGGACACAGCCAGCTCTGTTTCCTGTCCCTGTACTTTCCTTCAAGCATTAACAGGTTGTTTACGTGAAGGTGCAGTGTGTCTCGCACAGGGGCTATTAAAAGCCATCCAAGTACATTTCGATCAGTTAAAAGCACAGGGTCATAAAGATGGATGGACATCATCGAATTTGATTCAAATCCCCACAAAAGAGTTCAAGTACACACATTTATCCACTCTTGTGTTGGTGTATTGACCAAGTGTTGACCAAGGCTCATATAAACAGGTCTGTGAAAAAATATGAAGTTCTTTCAACAGAAAAATATAAGAGGCTTGCTCCCTTAAAATCATACTTCTGCTAACTTTAAACTCAATATAGAGTTGGGTTTTTCATATTCTTTTTCACATGTATAGCACTTTCAAGTCTGATATTGCATTCTCAGAGCTGCCTTATTATTACCCCCTCACTGCAGTATCAGTACTCATCTATCAATATTATACCTGTGGATGAAGTACCTCATAAAGAAAGAGTAAGGCACAGTTGTTGAAGTAAAAAATCTGCTGTATCTTCATCATAGTGAGGGCAACATAACTCCTCTGAGTCACGTATAAAATGTTTCTATAATAAGTAAGTTTCCAAAAACTAACAAAGGAGAAAGATCTTTTGCTGCGTTTATGTCACATCGGATTAGTTTTTGACTGTGTAAAGTGCACTCAACAATACAAGTCGTAATTAGACCTTCCTAAGTCCCGCCCCTTTTCGCTCAGTGCTCCAATAACAGTTGGGCACGCTTGGAACACAAGCTTTTTTACAGTGTGTGTGTATTCCTCTGTAGAATTCAGAGGTTTTTGCCAATGAACACAACGCAGTTTTTTTCCCCTCAGCAGCACTTAATGGAGTTTGGGACAATCACACCCGGACAAATAGGATACATTCGGCGCTGCAGGTGCAATGTTGACTGATAGTCTTGTATTTCACAGTCTCAACTTCTACTGTTGACATTTAGTCTAGATGTCTCAAATTGCATCTTTTTGCCTTGTTTATAACAATTACTATTATGAAAATATCCTTCCATGCCATACTGTTGTCCTTGCTGTCATCTTCTTGAAGCTTTATTGCCTGACTCTCTGAAAATATCTAATAAACACTGCGGCTCCCAACTAAGCACAACCAGCATCACCACGTTTCTTTATGCCGAGCTTGACCAACCTAGCAACAGTAACCAAGGGGTGTAGGACTAGCATCGGTCCATTACAATTTTTCTAAAGTTTATCCGATAAATCCAACTTGGCACTTGCCAACCTCCTCAAAGACAAACAAATATGGACGCCTCCCATCAGCAACAAACTGTCTTTTAATGCTAATAACCCCACCTTCAATAGATAGGGTGCCATCTTGTCAGTGCTCTGTATTATAATCCTAAAACAACTAACTCTGGAACTGTTTTGATGATAAACGCTCACGAGTCTTTAACACGGGAATGTTGGGAAGTGTGCTGATAAGTTGACAATATTTTTAAACTTCTTAATTCCATAAGATAAGTGAAGAGTTGGATATTTAATCAGCTCAGGATTTTAAGTCACAACTGAACTCGTGATAAAAAGTTGCGAAATGGTTGTGAATGCGATAACTGGACACTTAAAGTTCACCTGACTTGAAACTGGCAAACTCATCTAATTACAGTTAATGAGTTTATTTAATTAAAGTAGTCATGCAACAGTGTAGGTGGTGAGCAAGTCAGAAGAATATGACATATTCTAAACACATGGTATAATCATTAGCAAACTTGTTAACTTTGTGTCAGAGAGTTTTTTCTGCAACTCCAGGGTCATTTTGAAAAATCTTTCATTGCTGTATTATACCAAAGGTTGTTCCTTATATTATGTCCATTACCATTTACATACTTGCCCCCTCTCACCAGCACACACACAGACAGAATACAGAGACAATATTGCAGGTGGGTGTATGCGGCCCAAAGGTCCTGAGAGTGAATATAGATTGGAATTGTGGGCGTAGTAGCGTGCTTATCAACAGTATAGGATGTGTTTGTGTGTGAGAAATGAGCCACAAGGAAAAACAGTGAATGGTGAGACTTCAGGTCAAGTAAACCGTACGCACATGCTTTTAAAATGCTGCAATCACTGCCTCTGTCATCTGCTATCACTTATGTCTTGCGAAAAACACTTGACATCCCGCAAGTGTTTTTTTTTTCTTTACAACATTACACACTCGGAGAGCATGTGAAGCTCATCTGCTGTAACTTATGCATGTCCCTCACAAGGCGCACTGGTGATACAGCTTCAGCTAATTTTATTCATAGGAGAGAGCAGCATCCATTAGCTTTCTATTTCAAACACTAACCTTTTACAAGTCTTGTGGTTTATGCATCGACATGGCTTAATGAATACTAACCATGTATAATCTTTTCATCTGCATTCAAGTCTTGTATCACACCGGCAGACTAAGGTGACTGTTCGCTATGGGCTATGGCTTGCTGTCAAACAGCTATTGGATGCTGGCTGCATCCAGTGGCGGTGGCATATCAATGACCGGCGCAGTGGCCATTCATATTAAGACACAGTACTGCTATGGTTTTTAATATAAGCTGGAAGTAGGAGCTCATGAAACCACTCGAGCCATTTGTTCTGAAGAGGGAAATTGGATTGGGTATGGAGCACTGTAAGCACAGGGCCACCTGTGTTAATGAGATTGCTGTGGTTGGAGCTGCAGCTTCCACCTGACTCCCAGTCTTGTTTATTCTAAGCCAGATCAATAGCTTATGGTCTTGCTTTACAGAATCCTACCGAAAGGTCAATGACAAACGAGAGGGGGAGAGACCTGCGTTATTACCTGGATGTGCTTAAAACTCAATCAGCAGCCTCTCAAGGCTCAGTGGTGATTGACCAGGCTTTGTGGGCGGCTTCATGGAGCTCTCTGCAAATAAGCCTCTATCACTCCCCTCATTGCCTTCATATGGCTGATGTAGAAATTAAGACGGGGGAACCAACAGGTGGTGCAAATTTTTCAGCTTTCCCAAAGCGCTGACAATAAAACCGCAAATAATTAGAGCTACAGAATGAAAACAGAAGGTGTAGCTGAAAATAATTCAATGAGATGCCTTTGCTGACTGAACAATGCAGGGAAAATCTATGATGTACACCCCCCTTTCTTTTTCAGCTGTGAAACATATTCCATTAACACATCCTATAGAGCAGAGAGTGGCAAGGTTTGATCAATGGACTTTTGTAGAGTTAAACTGACTACCCTCACATAAAGCAGGGCTCTCCTTTGAAAGACCACCAATATGTAGACAATAACAGTGAAATTTGACACAAGAGAGCTGTTAAAGCTGCATTTCAAGCCCCTGATAACCCACAGTATCAATAAAAGGCTGTTAAATGTGTCATGTGGAGCGCTGAGCAGGGTATTGCTAAAACACAGAAAAGAAAAGGATGAGTAATCCAAGGAAAAAATACAATGGAGACTAAGCTAAACTGAAACAACTGCTTAAAGGATTACAGGTGAATACACAGGAAAAAAAGTGCTTGTAAATCCAACAGTACAGCAAAAGATTTGTGTCTTAGAAAGGATTTAGACAAATTTTTAAAATCATAATGAAGTAAATGTTGATTTCACAATGTAATAGCTATAGAATAATGACACCATCCGCATTAAGACTGGTTCCTTAAAAGCCTCACTTTCAGCATGAAATCCTGTCTGCCACCAGGTACGATCTCCCAGAAAAATTAAGACTCGATTCAAGGCAAAAAGAAAATGTTTCAACTATTGCACAACCAAAACAGGGAGAGGGTAGGGCTTTTGTTTTGATAGCCACTGGTAACTAGCCTCAGCTATCAAAGAGAAGCAGGGAAAATTGACCTTTAGTTAGCTGCTATAGCAACTACAATTCAGCCAGTGCAGGACCCAGTGCAAGGGATCTGATCCCAGACCACACAGACACTCCAGTGGATCAGTAGACTTTCTGTTGCTGCCTTTACACCGATTAGACCCAGGCCACTGTGACCCCTGGTGCTGAGGTTTGCACTGGCTGAATTTGAGTCCTCTCCTCCCGCTGAATTGTCTCCTAGCAGACTAGAGACTGCAGGGCTCACAAGCTAGCTAATTCTTGTCTTATTTGTGGTCTGATAAACATTGAGTAAGAAAGAGCATCTCAAGGAGGGGCTGAGTGAATCGATGCGCTGCATGCAGCTCTACGATTAAATAAGATTTTACCCATTTTAAAAAGAAAATCAATATGTGGCGGTCAATGCTGATATTGTGGGGGCCATCACAAAGAAATCAAAGTATGGGAAACACTAATGTAAGGTTTTTGCAAGCGGAAGTGGCGGACAATGGAAGAAACTGTGGCGGTCTCTAGGCTCTGAGGAAAATTAATACTTGGAAATGCTGGAGGGTTAAAAAAGATGAAAAGTTTTTCATTTTCACTTTACCCTTCTATGTGAACAAACTGCTACTTTGCATCCATTAAAAATGTTCAGTCAAATGTCAAACCAGAAATACATCCCTACCTGCACAGAAGAATATAAACCTGCATGTACTGAACTTTTGCAAGTTGCGAGCAGCAGAAACAAGCTGAGAACACAATAGGGATGTAATTATCACCTTTTAATTTGATGTGACAAGTACATCGAGTTCCATATTAACACATCTAGAAGACCGAGTAACATAGTGTTCATGTGGAGTTGTGTTTCTGGCCTTCTGTTAAATTTAAGTCCAATATTAATCTCTTTTTTACTACCGATAGCTACTAATTGCTAGCGAGCAGAAGGCATATAGTGGGTTTTTAAAGCTTCAAGGCTGAAAGTGAACCAAAACAGTAAAGCTGTTCACCATGAAACCAAAACAATGAGCTGAAAGACTCTAAAACACTTCGTAGAGCAGTGAGGAACTGTGGTCGGATGATAATTCTCCCAGGGTTCACTACAAGCAAACCCTTTGACATTTGATCCATTGTTTAATATAAAAAATGGTTACAGCTGCTTTAAGAAATGCCCAAACATTAATAACACTAAATCTGACATACAGCACTGTCCCCCTATAATTCACAATTCAAAACCACATATGAGCAAACCTGCTCAAGCCAAACACTTTAGTGTGGTGCAGCATTACTGTGGCCCTGCGGTTATGAGATTTCTCTGGAGATAGAGTTGATACATTACAGTGGCCAGGCAAAGAGATTCACCTTTTTTCACACCCTGCCTAGAGTGTGATTAGGTGCTGCTCTCCAACTCTGAGCACTGTTTAATTTGTCATTGCAGGCACAGTTATCTAGACCTCGATGGAGCTGTGAGAGAGGAAGATGTGTATCTGTCCCACGGAGGAAGCTTAGCTAGCTGTGTTTGATAAGGTGTTACTTATATTTTATTGTGGACGGTTGGAGCAGTTTGCCGCCTCATTCCACCTCCGTTATCCCCCGCTGTTAGATTGGGACTAGCTGGGGGGTGGTTGAGAGTGTATCGGTATTGGAGATGTGGGAGCAAAATAGACCACCATAAACTACAGCACGAAGCTAATAGATTTATTGATTAGCCAGCCTTCTGCTACAGTAGTTCACATGCACTGTGATACAGTAGATTCAGCACATGGATTCCTGCTGCTGCAAGAACTTGGCCAGAAATATGGGAAACATTTGTATTCACAACCAGATGCTTTTTCTCTGTATCATCTCACTCCCAACCTCTTGCTGTACCTTTCTCCTCCCCTCACACTGCTTGGCAGTTCAAAGCATCCTCTGTACTCTTAATCCCATAATAACCAACCTCTATCAAGAGTGGATTTCTCTCTGATTCTCCAAGACAATCCCACAAATTTGCAGACATACCAATTTGTACACATACAACACACGGATTGTCCTGTTTTATTTACTTGCGAGTCTATGTACGCGTGTTCCCTATCCCCCGTTTAATCTGGTTGTTGCATCGTTTCTGGTCTTAGAGTGACGGTGCTCTAAATGCAGTGATAATGAATAGGCCTCGGGGAGTCTTTGCTGACTTGCAGCAGCAGGCTAATGAGATTAGCAAAACCACTGAGCTTGCAGCAGCAGGCTAATGAGATTAGCAAAACCACTGAGGGCCCGTTAACGGCATGAGGCCCCCTGTGAAGAAGAACAAGATGAGGAAGCAGGCAGGACTGAGGCGTCAGTGTGGCTCTGATCTGCAAAGCACAGCTGACAGTATCCAACACACAGTACATATAACTACCAACTACAGAAACACACTTTTGTCACAAATTTGTACATTCTTCTACGTCTCAATGCAGGTCTCAGTGAGTTTGGGATCAAAATTAGGAAGACTGTACAGTTCCACTGTGTTTGTAACAGGGCTGCTGCTGCAGCAAACTTGTCCTTCATGGTCTCACCCCCTCTGGATTGACTGATATTTAAGAGTGATTGTACAGATTGGTTGTCTAAAATGTGCACAGCAGTGGTTCTCAAAGGACAATTTTCCCTCCATCATCACCAGCTTGATCCATTCTTACACAATGTTCAGACACATTATATGCCAGAAAATCATTTGGCTTGGGCACAATGGTAGTACTCATTGTTAAGTGAATCCACACCCCTTGAATGCATTACCTTGACATAAAAACTGACCTGAGAACACTGAGGTAACAAAGCTGACAAATCAACAAACCTTCACAACCTTTTCACAGCTGCACTGACATCTAAATTCAGTGAAGAAGGAAAATGTCTCTCTGCACTAAAATGAATGTTGCTTCACAACATGGTTAATGGATACTGGCTTGAGGGCAAGGTTTTTGATTAAGCACTTCATTTGTAAGGCAGTGGGCTGATGCACCATGTCCTGTTTCTGACAGAGGGCAAACAGACAGAATAAAGCAGGCAAGAAGAGCAGCACCACCAACCAGAACTGGAAAAACTGATGAAAATCAGTCATTTTGATCAAATCATGTACGCACAACTACAAGACAGATCAGTCCGATTAGCCTGTATGAGACTAATAGGAACAAAAAAAAATATACTACATTTTAGTGAAAGGGAGTGCCTTTATGCATGGTTGGGTGCTGATTGTAATCATGCTGCTTTCATGTGGCAATCATGAGCGTTTTCAATCAGTATGTTTACATGGACAGTTTAATTCCACTTTCATTCGGACAGAAAGGCCATTACGATTAAAAGTGGTCATGTAAATCTGATTAAAGGGGGTGGTTTATTCCGTTTGTCATTCTGAATGAAAGAATTTTGTGTGCATGTAATCGCTCATTCCTCTTTAAGTTCATTCCCGTCTTTCTGCACATGCTCGTTTCCTTGCCCTTCTGGCGTGATGACGTATATAGCGCGCATAGCAACGGGCTGAGATAGAGCAGTTGGACTCGTTGCACTCACCGGTTTCCATACGCCAAAGCACGGTCTTCTACCTCCCTTCTTCGACCATCTACCCCTCTTCTACTCCTCATCAGACGGAGCATTAGCAGAACAAGGTTGTTGTCGTACTGCTGCTTCAAGAATATAAGCAAAACAAGCCCGAAAAAGGCACTAAGAACGGCGTCGTCAAGCATCTTGTTATCCGGAGCGAGGACTACAGTGTTTTCTTCCGGTGAACGTAAACACGTAACATCCACCCCGCCTCCTATCCAATCAGAAACCTTCCCTGCCCCAAACCTTGCGCAGACCTGAATAAAGGCGATTAAACTGATCTCCCATGTAAACCCTCATTCGGAATGAATATTTCTCATGTAAACTACCTGGAAAAACTTTAATTCTGAATGATTTCATTCAGATTTATTTCATTCTGAATGAAAAGCCAAGATGTATAACAGCACCCAATGTTAGACAGTCCAGTGCATGACATGCTTGACATATGTTTCTTTAAATGGTAAGTAATGATTTGCACTATTCAATGCCATGAAGTGAACACAAGAAAAGGTAACAAGAAAGTATCAATCAATCAGTCATTTCTCACATGATATCATATAAGGGACAGTGTCAGTGAAATTTCCATTGTTAGGATGTGAATGTATTGTGAGTGATTTGAATGGACTTTTGATCTTTGAGATCGAGCACCAACTGTTCGCTGCTAATGTGGCTTCGAGCTGCGGGTGTCAATCAGATAAGAAGAAGAGCGGGCTAAAGAGGTCTGGTCACTTCTCTCCAACTCCACACTCCATATGTTTTTCCATTTTAAACGTGTTTTCTTCAAACCCCAAAAGACGCTGACTCGAGTGACATCACATGAGGAAGTTTATCCGACTTTAGGCAGCTCCCCGTAGAGCCAAATAAGGCTTTATTCAATGTTTTACATATGTGCAGCAGTACTTGTCGCTTTCAAGCTAATTTCTTTTTGCAGTGGTCGAACAGTGTATTTACATCCATCAGGTGATGCCCTGTGGGCCTAAAATACTT
Source organism: Epinephelus moara (assembly GCF_006386435.1). Classification (NCBI taxonomy): domain Eukaryota; kingdom Metazoa; phylum Chordata; class Actinopteri; order Perciformes; family Serranidae; genus Epinephelus; species Epinephelus moara. The sequence continues at coordinate 14,830,788 of NC_065523.1, read as the reverse complement.
TTTTTCCATTGACTTACACAGTTAAAGAGATGTTTATGAATCAGTGGATACATTTTTTGAGTGTCACAACCCTATGACTTGTTTCACTATCGGGATTCAATCCATTTGGTCTTATAACATTTGGAAAGTCCAGAGGAGCCACATGATTGAATCATTTTATCCCCATTCAAGTTAGCAGAGTGCTAAATTGGAGGTAGCAAGCTCAGCCGGCTGAAGTCTTTGGTGCACTTGCTCCATGAGCTGTACAGTACAGAAGCAGTGCCAATCATCCTGTAAATTTCACAAGCTGCAGTTGAACATTTTTGGCTTCATGTGCCACTGAGCAACTGTCGAAGGAGTAAACAGGGTCCTGGCCCTGCTGTATCTACTTCTCTTATACATCCACGGGCTTGCAGCCAATACTGCACGATGCAATATATGCAAAAGGATATTGTTGCTGAGACTGGCAACATGACGAATTTGATGAAACACTTCAACGTGCATTAAAGAAAATGAAGAGCAGAGAGTTGCTCCATGTTTGAGTCGGACTGCCCTTCATCTGAGATTACTATGGAAGGCGCTACGGTGACAGGACTTTGGCAGGTAACATTTAGCAAGCATAATTCAGCCAACTGGTACATGGTTGTTTACCAAGGTTAACATTAATGTAATTAGTGAAGCCGCCTAAATTGGCACCTATGTTGAAATTGTGCTAACAGACAACTTCAAGTTGAGGTATTTTTTTTATGTTGTAAAACTGCTTCGAGTGGAAAAATGCTGAGGTACTGAAACATAGAAGAGTTGAAACAGGCAGGCAACTGGTGTTAAACCACACTGTGGTAAATAGTTTTTTTATATCCTTTGATGTTCTGAAACTGCTATGAGTGTGTAAAAATGCCAAAGATCTGAAAATTAAAGTAACAACTTGTAGCCTGGGTTTTTAGAAAATTGGTATCAAAAAAAGTATCGTTCAAGAAACTGTATCGAAGTTGAGTTACTGGCGCTGGTAGGGGTGTCTCAATGTTTTATAATGATACCCAGCCCTGATCTTTTAACTTTAAAGTGTGAGGAAAAGGTTAACAAACTCCACAGCAGCAAAACATACAGAACTTTTAACAAGCGACCCGCCAGCCACAGTGCACATCATTCGCACGCAGGTATTTATCTGCCGCGTCTCATTTCTGCTGCAGACAGTCACTGACTCTGAGGCCACAGTGCCAAGATAAAAAAGAACACAAATGAAATGACAAAAAAGAAAACTTTCAAAGACAGTTTGAGCTTCTGCATTACCGCAGAGAAAACATCTGCCATGGTTCAGTCGAGCCAAGGGAGTGTACAAGGAAGAGCGGGCACACAAATCCCCAAACTCACAACCACCCACACAGAAAAGAAGATAGATATGAGAGCCACCAGACACAGAGGCAGTTAAGTCCTCTGAGGGGGCTGCACAGTACTGTGAAAGAAACTTTTTGATATGCTGGGTTTGTACATGGAGCTATTCCTAGCCACAAGCTCATACATAACCCATTCCAACCATGCTACTACATGACCACAGCAACTGTTCATGCAAGTTTCCATATATTTATATATTTTATATTTTACTCTGCAAATGCCCAATTCATTTGTTATTTTTGTTGCACAAGCACTCATTTAACGAGAGCTCTGGTGGTGATTTAATAAATGCCCGGCGCAGTAACACATTTGCTAATCTTGTCTGAGAAAGCTTTAACAGTCAGCTATAACAGGAAGTTACGACAGCTTGTATACTGTGTTTTTACAAGTGTTTTTACAGCCCTTAAACTTAGCCATTAAAGCAGGTACAGCACAAGAGAATACCCACCTAAATGATAATGAAATGGAGCAATATGTTGTTTCAGCATGATGTAATACATTTGCAACTTTTACACTGCAGTTGATGTTTAGACCGGGATACCTGACAGTTAAGACAACGTGTAAAGACATGAAAGTACAAGAGAAGTGGTTTTGATGCAGAGTTGGCAGAAAGAAAAACATAAAGTTGGACTTACAGAGGAGAAGTTGTGAGCGCCGCATGGCTCTCCTTTGTATTTGCATGAGAGGAGCATGTCATCCAGTTGGTGGCTCAGTCTGTCCATAAACTCCAGGTTGGTTCCCTCAAAGTTTCTGGGTGGCAGAAAGAGCCTGAAGTCCGACAGCTTTCTGAACCAGGCCCGACGGTCCTCTTGAAGCAAGTCCAGAACCATGGGCCTCATCGTCCGGTTAGCCAGTAGTAGGCCCAACCAGTGGCCGGCGAAATACAGGTCGCTCTTGGTGAGCTTGTAGAGACGGATAGGGTTGTTGTTGCAAATAGTGACTGCGGGGAAGGCCAGTTCTTTGGCCCACTCTGTGTGGACACGTGTGTATGTGGGGAAAGAAAGCCAGTGCAGTAGGCGGTTGGAGGACCAGGATAAAAGCAGCCCCAGGGAGGTGCAAAGGGCCAGTAGCCAGAAGGCCCTGCGGCCCACAGAGCCACCAGGGACGCAAACATGCCTCAGGCCATGCAGGCGTGTCCTTGATAGCAGAGTGGAAGTGACCCGAGCCAGAGTTGGCTTTGTAGGACGCCGCTGACGACCCTTTCTGATCATTGCCGGGGATCCCCGCCGGAGACAGCGCCCCTCCAGGGCCATAGCTGCCCACAGCGCTCCTACAGCCGCGGGAAAGGCTTCATTTCCCAGCCAGGCCTCAGGGGCTGGGGCCCACATGTAGCTCCAGGATAAATCCACTACTGTAATCCACACCTGGATATGTGTTTGGCCTTACAAATACTAATGGCCCATGCAGTCTTGCACCGTAAACACACTATATGCAGACGCACCCACAAGTTCCCCCGGAGGAAATCAATGTGTTTTGAAGTCGTCTTCTCCTGGCGGAGCTGTGATTACCTCAGCAGCAGCAACTTGTTGGTCATCTCTCCTGGTCTCTCGATTAGAGAGTGCCCCAATCATCCAACTCAGCAGGGGAAGAATGAAAAAAAAAAATCAGCTAGGCAAATGTGCTCCAAGCAAGGTGGCTTCTACATGAGTGACTCCAGCATCCACCGCAGTTAGTGTGACAGTGAACAAGAGACGATGAGACAGAGAGAGAGCGAAGGCAAGAGGAAGAGGGAGGGGAAGGGAGAGGGAGAGAGGAGGATGGAATACAAAATACCAAGGGCTAAGCAGAGAGGACAAAAAAAAACAAATGAAAGAAGGGAAGGTAATTAAAATAATGAGAAGACAGCAGAGGGAATTGGTTGGTGTGGTGCAGTCTGTTAGAGGAGAGCTTGCCTTGTTCCAGCGCTGTGGTTTCTCTTCCTCTGAGTTACGTGTGTGTGTATGTGTGTATGTCTGTGTGTGTTTTTGGCTTCGCTGGCTTGCGGAGGCGTTCAGGAGCCAGAGGCGGCAATCAGTTCCTTGTCACTATTAAGTACGAGCTTTAATTGAATTCACAAAAGTCTCCCGCGCTCATTTGTTTTCTGTCCCACTTTGCGGTCTCACTTCAGATGCCTTGACTTCCTCGTGATGTCACTGATCTGTTCCTTGTCTCTTGCCCCCACTTGGCTTTAACCAGTGTTATTAAGTCCTGCGGGTAACCACTGGGTAGCTCCATGCTGTAAGCGGACCCGCTCCTCAGCGCCACAGTCACAGTGAGAAACATGCTACAACACACTTTCACATGGAGAGGGACGCACTCATGCGCGCACACGGACATACACTCACAGCGGTTTCCTGCGGGAAACCAGACCAGAGATAATCTGTTCTGTCACACTCTGATCTCAACATCTCTCCCCCTTTTTTCTGTCTCCTCTCACTCTCTCTTCTTCTTCTTCTTCTCTTCCCTCCCTAGTTCTTTCAGCCCCACTCAAAGACAGCATCTCTAATCTCAATATTCCTCTCATGTCTGCGCTCCTCCTTCTAAAAATACTCTCCCCAAATCAAATCCATCAACTTGCCCTCACGCTCCTCCTCCTCCGCTTCGCTCCCGTGTCAGTCAAGCTCCGTAAGCTCGACCTCCTGTCAGGATTCCTCTCCTCCTCCTCCTCCCCTTCCTCCTCCTCCTCCTCGTCTTCTTCTTTTCCACTTTGCGCACGCACTCCCTCACTTCTCCGCGTCGTCAGGGAAGGCTCCTGTGTGCACTTTCCTCCCTCTGTGTCCTTGTCAGCTTCATCCAGCCTGCTTCCTCTCCCTTGCTCCGACTGACTTCTCTCCCCTCACTGATCTCTCTCTCCACACTCCCTCTCGTTGTCTCTCGCGCTTTGCTCCTCTTTTTTTTTTTTTTGCTCCCGTTTTCAGGCAGCTTGTCCTCCCGTTGCACCTCTCCTCCTCCTCCTCTTCCTCCTCCTGCGCCACAGCTCTGTCCACGCAGCCGGTGAGCTCGTCACTGATGAGAGCGCCTGTCTCTCTCTGTGCTAACTCGCGCTGTCCTTCGCCCCCCTCTGTTTGTCTGCTGCTGCTGCTGAGACACAGCTACGGCGCAATGAGCGACTGCTGGGTGCATGCATGTGAAGGTTTGAGTGCAGCTGAGCTGCTCGACATGAGCTCTCCACTGTACTTTCAGCCAATTTGACTGCATTTTAATTTATTTATTTTTTTCAAATTTTTTTTGTTTGACAGTGTATGAGAATAAAAGGGAGAATAAAATAGATATTAAGGACAATTAAGGTGTTTGATAGTTCATCACAAATGTATTAAATCCTTTTTCAATACTTGTTTTAATTTATAAAAATTTAGTTTTTAACAACTACGTTCAAGCATTTAAAGTTTTAAGTTTAAGTTAAGGCACTTTGACTGTGTTTCAAAAATAAATTATAAATTTGAATAAATTTGAATAAAATTTGAATACGTTTTTTTGTCAAATTGGATTCATTTGATAACCCGACACACAAAACAAAACCAGACATTTTAGTTTTCTTTAATGGAATTTTATCATGTTAAAGCTGCAGTAGGTAGAAAGCCTGAAAACGGTTGATTTTTGAGTCTCATCTGAGTTATGTTTCGTTCATCTCCGCCCTGAGCCCCTCCTACCAGACGAGCACCCAAGTATTTTATCCTACTTGGTTCTATTTCTCCCTCTCTGGGAGCCTCGGCTCTCCCTCTCTGCGCAGCAGCCCTCCCCATCCCTCCCTCGTGGACCTGCACATACTCCCTCGGCTCGGCTCTCCCTCTCCGCGGATAGCCCTCGGCTCTGCTCCCACAGCCGACCCTTGCGCCCTCCAGCCGGGCCCGGCCCCACCTCACCCTTCTCCTCCCTCCGGGGCTTCAGGGAACCGAGTTCTGTCTTCCTTTTTTTGGGTTTAGCCGTGTAGGCAGTTGTAGCCAATGCTGGAATAGCTATTTTACCTGATACACTGTTTGCCATTACCTCTCCAGGTACTCCGGCTTCCTCCCACAGTCCAAAGACATGCAGGTTGGGGATAGGTTAATTGGTGACTCTAAATTGCCCTTAGGTGTGAATGTGAGAATGTGAGTGTGAATGGTTGTCTGTCTCTATACCCCCTTTTACACTGCCAGATTTTCCGCGAATGTTGGGCCATTTTGCCGGCAAGTTGCAAGCGTTTAGACACACAGAGCCGGATTGGCGAGTTGATCTGAGGTGCCCAATTTTCTGCCTCGTAGGGTAGTCATATTGGCGGGACCCTTTAAGTTTAAACATACCGAGGCGGCCTTCCGCAATGGGAGGGGCTGTTGAAGACTTGTGGGAGGAGCTGTTGATGACGCCGCACGTGCGACCCACTGGCGGTGGATAAACAGGAAACAGCTGATAGCAGGAATTAGCGAGCAGCTAGTAGCAAGAGGGAAACACAAACCTGACAGACACTGTAAAGATGAGCAACTGAGGAGACAAGGAATTGTGCGCCCTCCTTGTCCTCGCAAACGAAGCCGTCAGATGACGGCAACGGTGAAGAACGGGCCGACTTACGAGAGAATCGCCGAAGGACTGACCAGCCGCGGCTTCCCTCCCACGTCAGTGTACGTCACACGCTGAGCTACACGTTTTGTTACTTGCTCACGCCCCCACATTTCCCCCGAAACTCCCTGATTTTGTTTTTATACTGCCAATGCTGGAAAAAGACTGATTGGGCTTTCCTGCAAATTTGCACAATTCCTGTCTAAAAGGGGCTTATGTGTTGGCCCTGTGATAGTCTGGTGACCTGTACAGGATGTATCCTGCCTCTCGCCCAGTGTCAGCTGGGATAGGCCCCAGCCCCTCCGCAACCCTCAAGAGAGTAAGCGGTTACGAAAATGTATGGATGAACTTTGAGTACAGCCTAATCTATCAATTAACAAGGCTGATACTAGCGTCTGACTTAAACAGTGTTGCCATACAGTTTGCCCACGAGGTAGCATTGACAAGTTGATTTTGAATAACATTGATGACAACTGTATTTAAGGGATCCATATCATGTTTTTGTTTGTTTGTTTATTCTGTGTTTATGTTAAGAAGCAAACAAACAAAAAACAAACAAACAGTGACGGCTCAGTTACAAACACCCACGTCTGCTGGCTAAAAGGCTGCTGCGATGGGTAGCTAAAACACAACCGTTTTTGTTGTTGTAGATCTTGAGCAGAGGTCTGCAGCTTGACAGGCATCAAACCTAGGTGTCACACCATCCACCATCAACAAAGTCAGCTCATATACTACATGGCTTTAGAAACATTAGCATGATACATATGAAAAATGCCAATATACTGTATCCATGCTTTGCAGAAACATAACAATGCCAACATTGTCTTGTGGCAACTAGGCTGCAAAAAAAGTTCTATTTTTGATGTCTCTAATTTACAGTCAGGTGTTAATAATGTTGTTTTATGTATAGTTTTCCTACATTATGCACACACATTCATACTGTGGAGCCATTTTTCCAGATCTGAGAGCAAAATAATACCAGACAGACCAAACCTCTACTGTTGATGTTGCTCTAACTGCCAACCATTTACTATTTTTCCAAGAGAAAGATGTAGAGAAATCACCCAAGCCCACCACATAAGATACAGTACCTTCAAACTAAACAAATGAAGAAATACAGGGAGATTACAGAGAGGAAAGTGAGCAAAGTAAAAATTAAAAAATAACTGCCACCAATATGTTGAATGTTACAATTGCTCGTATTTTATCTCCCATGAAACTTGGATTAGAGGAGTTTTTCAATCTCACAGCGTGTCCTTAGTGGCTCTGTGTAAACACATCAAACACCCACACAACATCAACTCTTATGCAGTCTGTGCAAGGACGATATCGTCTTACCTTGTTTCTCATTTAAACCCACTTTTGCTACCATTTTTCTTCGCTTTAATGGTGCAGCTTTAGTTCATAGTTGGTTTGCCAATATCACGTCAGCCAATGAAGCATCTCTGTCCAACACAGTTAAGTTAAATAAGCCTCATCAATACAAGTAAACAGAGTTCCGAGCCAACTAAGCTTAAGTGCTCCTGTTCACTCAGTGCTTTGATGCATTGTTTAATAAAACTGAAGGTTTTACTCATCAGGAGGGATGCACTGATGAACAGCTGGTGTATGGAATAAGGTGACTTTCTGCTTGATTGGCCATGACCGATGTCGGCCAGCCTCAAATATGGACGATTCTGTGCAGGTCAAACTTACACACATTCATGTCGCATGGACAGCAGGACAGACAGTAACGGACTACAGCCACACACGTTAAAACATGTCCTCAGTGTGGAAGTTCTTTACTGTCATTGAAGAAGAGACAAACTTCGCAATTTGCGACATCTTTAAGGTATAAATACAACTGCAGAGGAACAACCACGAACGGTCGGAGCATAAACTTAATTACAGACTTAAAACACCATCACCCAGCTGAACATGCTCAATTACAAAAGCCAATGCAGTGCAAATGCAAAACTAAAGCTAGTGAAAACACAGAGCCAGTCAAAAGCGAGCAGCCTCTGCAATCTTTCACTGGTATCGGCAATGAAAAGACCAAAGCCTTTACGAGGACAATCATAGAATTCATGGCATTGGCCAACCAGTCATTTTCCAAAGTCAAGGATAGATGTTTCAGAAATGTAATACATCACCTGAGCCCAAGATACACAATGCAGAGTATATTACAATACTTCCCACTATCAGAATGATTTAATCTTGATTCATGCCTCACACACAGCCTGCTACAAGCTGATTCCAAAGCACTATCAGTTTTACAACTGGTATTTGGACATTTAACGCAAGCTTGCTGTCAGTGTTCAGCCTGACTGCACAGTGGGTGGACTAGGAATTCCAGCAACACCAAGTCCCTCTAAACTGTCAGGAAACCTACCAATCTAACAGCCACATTGGACACAATGTTGCAACAGTGTCACATAAACAAGACCAGGGTTCATGTAGTGTTGCGAGAATACACTGGAGATATGACCAAAGCAATGGATGAGGGCAAATTGGCAAGTTTGCCTAGCATGGCACACACACTGCAGTTGGCAGTGAATGAGGGTCTGCTGTCCTAACAAAGCATCATTTACGTGGGCGACTGGAAGGAAGATTGTCCGGCATTTGAACACTTGCCCTCCTGCGGCTTCACGGCATCCACACACAGTTGGGTCGGCCTAAGAACCAATTGCAGCTAAATGTCCCTACTAGATGGAACAGCATCGACTGCTGGAATCACTGACGGAGCAGAGCCCTGCTCTGGGGACATACGCTGCAGAGCATAAGCTGCCAGCCACATGCAACCGTATCAGCTAGGGATCACTTATAATGTGTTGAGCCTCATTGCACCATTCAAGGGACTCACAAAAGAAATCAGCTCTTTGATAGCAACAGCTGCAGACGTCATTCCAGATAGCACTGCGCTTAAACAGGTTTTTGAGATAAGAGCAGACACAGACGATGGTGCGGGCAGGGCGAAAAATACATCATTGGAGACAGTTCAGAGAAGGTCTGGCAACATCAGAAAGGAGCTGCTGAGGAGCCTGTTGCAGAAGCATCCATAGTACCTGTACCTTTGGACCCCTACCTGTCTGCATTGCCCATCAGCAGAAATGAAAATGCAGGACCTAATGGAGGATCAATGACCTTTGAGTCTCGTGTACAAGCATTGACAGTGAGTGCTTGTTTAGGTTGGCTTAGAAGAGAGAAGAAACCGAGTATCTGGCAAGAAGGCAGAGATGCTTCTGATTGTGAAAAAACCTTGCCATTATTTGCATGATTGTGATTATATTAGGCCTATCCACATGTTGACAACCTAAAGGTGCCTTGTTGCAGAGTCCTGAATGGATCCAGTTTTGCAATGTCATACTTGCAATGCTTAGGACCAGAACCAACCTGTTACCCTCAATTATCTTCAAGTAAAATCCAGACCTGCCCTGACCTGATGATGTAAGTCCCGTGACCCGACACACAGGCTACACAGTCACTCACTTTAAAGTGCCTATACTTGTACATGTACATGTAGAAACATGAATTCAAATCACAAATAAGTGTCGCATATTTGGCAGAATCAATCACCAACTACAGTGTGTTGCTGCTCACCATGCTGACATTTAATTGCCTTTGGACTTGTGCCTTTGCAGAAGATTATTTTCCATAGTCGCTGGATTTGTTGTTCTTTAATCACAAATCCAGCTGAGGAAAAGTCTCTTTCACTGGCTGTTGTGTTTGATGCCATGAAGTGTTTTTGCTCTCACCTGCTGCTTGGTTACAATTAATTCGTTTTTACCTGTGCTTGTACTTGAGAGTTTCTCTTAAAAAAATATATTTCTACCCACTACACAACTTCTGTGTGGGTTGCTCGGCAGTGTAAATAAAGACAGTGCAGCCGGTGCGATTGCACTGGGGAAATAAACCTCTGTTTAAAGATAAATGATAAAGAAAAAGTACATTATTGAAAATGGCACCTTTTGCTATATACAGCATGTCCCCAAAAAGGCAAACTCATCTGCGTTATGATTTTCTTTTTTCTTTTAATTTTTAAAAATAGTCAGTAGCTATCTAAAAAAAAAAAAAATGCTTTTTTTCTATATATGTTATAAAATCTTTATATAAACGATAAAAACGATATAATTAAAAGATTAATGTCTTTCTTCGATATTTTTGTAAGATATGTAACAATTATTGCTGGGTGATATGTATGTTGATGTTGTCAAATGTAAATTCTCTATTCATGTCATGTCAAGATATACACGATAGCGTGGGGTCTGTCATAATAGTGTGCACTGGGGTCCATTGTAACTTCCTTACGCCACTGCTCGGCGGGTACCTGTGGATTGTTATATACCTCTGTTTCTACGTTGCACCTGTTTACATTTGGAAGAGAAGAAATACAGCACTTTATTTTTAGTTGGACTTTAAAGAGACAACAGATAGGATTCGTTTGTTTTTTTTTTTTTTTTTAGCTTGGCGCCACCTAGCGTCAGCGGTGTTGCTCGCACTGTTGCAACGACCAAATTGACCGTGGGGATCAGAGATAGGGAGAATGGCAACAAGGATGTCAGTCGACCAACACTCGCTACCCGGTCCCTGGTTCGGCGATTTGCAATGCTGGCCAGCTAGGAGTTAACTAGCAGCCAGTACAGTACAGTCCTCTCTCGGCTAGCTAACATTAAGCCGTGTTACTGACTGATCCATTAGAAAGAAAGCTAGCTGGACATCGATTTTGAAGCCTCTTTGGTCATGGAGCTCCCTCCATCTCTTTAACGCTTGACTGAGGTTTACTCTTGTTTTTCCTAATATTTGATGTAAGTGAATGACATTAGGTGTGTTGTTATTAGTTTGAAATTTCTTTATTAACGGGATAAACCCCTTGAGATGCGACATCTTGTTTCACCTGTTTTCTTTTTGGGAAAGTAAAACATGTCAGATACTGTGGGATGTAATGCAATTCATTTTCAGATTTTAGTTGTTCCAAAAAAAAAAAAAAAAAAATCTCTCTGCAGTTACCTGGAGCACTTATTCATTTTGAATTTTTTTGAGTGAGTGAGAGTGAGAGATGTACCTGTAGCTCTGTGCACATTGGGAGAAATAAAAAAGTTATTTCAAAGTCAATGTTTTATTATTAACATAAAGTTCCCTCAAAGAGAAGTTACAAAAAGTTAGAGAGAAAGAAATTCGATACACTTGGAATCAGCAGGTCAGACCTTTAAAAAATCAGAATCGGCCAAGAAAATTACAATCTGCTCATCTCGACTCATCAGCATTCATCAGCCTTCTGCTAATTACAGAGTAGAGCATTTTCTCCCTGTGTGATTAGAAAGGACTTTTTTAATGTCTTTTTTTTTTTTTCATTTTTTAATTGAACTCCCTGAACCTGCTATGAGGTAGAGTAAAACAGAAAACAAATATTCAAACCCAGAATATAGCTAATTTTTTTGTAGTTTGTCTGAAATGTTTGGCAGCTGCGAATTGTTAGCAAAACATCAGATAATTTTCACCATGCATCGTTGAGGCTACACAAATTATTATAAAACAGCTTTGAAACACACAACGAGACACGAGACTAATTTGCCGCAAGATCAACCAAGTGTGTGGGCTTCAGATTATTTTGCCTTGAGCACACGTTGTTTCTCATTGTTTGGCCGGATGTTTGGCAACACCGACAGCCCTGTGATCTCATCCTTGAATGTTTGATGAAAAGACATTTTTAACTCAGGAGCTATGAAGCCCACACATAAACCTAAAGAAACCTTTCACACTGCCAAAACAAATTAACGTAGAAACCCCAAAAAGGCATGTGCACACACGCAGACACATTATGCGCACACAGAAAGAGAAACATTGTTCCTAAACAGCAGAACGAGGACTGTGACAATGTTGAAAGAGTAAAACACATCCATGTATAATGAATAACTGGTCAAAATACAGAACATGGACGCAGTATGGAAATGTCAAATGCATGCATGCACACTTTTTCTTCCTCTAACACCTACTGTATTCTTCACACACACACACACACACACACACACACACACACACAGCCTACAGCTAAAGTCAGAGACAGCCTTCCAGAGCCTGGATCCACAGGCTGAATAATTAGCTCGGAGCCATAAAGGGGGTTTCTCAGTCCAGCTATGCAGTCAGTGTAAAGAACAGCTCAAAGGCTCAACATATCTAATTTGCAATTCTAAAACATAAGGGAAATCACTGATTAATTAGGGATATAGCCAACCCAAGCGTCGGATACAATTACACTGCACTCCATGGCTGCGATGCCACGGCATGCATTTCCTATGAAATATTCCGGTGTGCTTTCGTCAACAATATTGTCTTCGATCAGAGGACACAAAGTGATAAACTGGGTATGAGAGAGTGGCCTGTAAATATAAACCACAATAAAACTTTCATAGATTCATGTTAATGAGGCCTTGAATGTTTATCGCAGAATGCCGCATGAAAAACGCTTAATGGCACAACAGTGGCTCTGCGACACTCGAGTCCGGCGCGAGGAAGGCGACAGTCGTAGATGATTCATGCCAGCCTTGTCTGTGAAAGCACAGGTGAGGCCGTGACACTGGCAAGTAGATAAAACACAAGGGAGGCGAATAAAAACAGTGTATCTTGTGGCGAGCTTCCATTCATCAAAACCCCAGTTTGATTTAAATGACAGTGATGGCAGGCAAAGCAATCAATAGCTTTCTCTATACTTTATTAGTTTTCTAATCTGACTGCTTACATTGGGAGGGCAGCTTCACCTTCCGCCTTCTCCTTGAACTTATTGGTTTTCAAATGAACAGAAAGGATAAATCCCTGGGGAGCCGCTGATTAAGCCAAGAGATTGATAGCCCTGTGGTAGCCACTCATTATATCTAATAGTTGTTGTCAGGGTTCATAGAATAATCTAGATATGGCTTCCTTTGTGATGAGGCAGAGGAGGTTCTGCTGGGGCTCCTCGATCATCTTGGAGTCACTGTCACTGATGATAACATGTTACGCTGAGGAGCTCATTTGTGTCTGGATAAGCACCCCGATCACTTTAACACAAAAAGTCTCGACGGAAATCTCACTGGGTCAGACCCACCAAAACACTGTATGTGTTCTTGTGTAACAAGTGTTCAATGCATTTCCCTCTTCATAATTTATTATGAGTGCTTTCAAACCCACATTGTTTACATCTTACCCAGCTGTAGAATTGCCGATCTCTGATGAAAGAAAGAGGTTGCTTCATAGCCCCAGTTACTGTTTAGAAACTCCAAAGGGTACCTTTAAAGCAGTATTAATTACTGCAGTTTTTAGGCCACTTGGGTGCAGCGGAACAAGCTGAACACACATACCTGGCATATTGTTATCCTATAGCTGCTATGGCTGATGTGTTCAAATTGTATTTCAGTCCACCAGACAAATTTAACACTCTTTTTAGCTACAAATTGGTCTTAACTTAGCTTGATTAGCTGGTTGCTAACTGCAATGAGTTTCGTCGTATTTGTGATGCAGCTGTTGTTTTTGTCAGTGTGTGCATGTGGAACACAGTCTCACTCCGAAGATGCTGGAATCTGGTGCTTGGGCAGTGACTTCCAGCCTCAGAAACTAACATAAAAAGGCGTCCTTTAACATCGGCATGATATGTGGCCGGTTGGCGTTATAGTTTAACGGCACTCGGCAGCGTCACGGGGGAACGTGGCAGGCGTGATGGTGAAAAGGCCAAGAAATATTTGACCCTAAAGGTCAAGTTACAAGCAAAACATGCTTACTTAGATTGATCAACCTTGAATGGAACAGATTGACAAGAGCAGACTGATCTTAAACAAACATTGCGTGGCAGAACAAGTTATGGTAGAACGCCAAGAATAAAGGTAAAAGAAGTGCAAGCTCTGGAAACGGCAGGAAATCGCAACCACACACATACAAACACATGGAAAGTTAGGAGGAGTATAAGAATGTTTGCTGAACTGTTCTATGGTGCTGTCTCTTTGTTGCGGTTGTGTCTTCAATAAATGTCCCGCAAGGCTGCAAATTGACCCCAAATCATTCGAGTCGTTCTTCAACATGGGACAAGGACGAAAGTTAAGGTGGCGAATGTCCAAGTGGGGTGGGTGGGAGTGGTGGTGGATGGGTCCAACAAACGCAGACTTTCACACGAGATAGCGGTGTTCTTGTCCCGTAAGATTCTAAAGCCAAACCCTGTTCTTTTTTTCCTAAACCTGACCACTTCCACTCATTGCCTAAACCCAACCATGTGTGTTTGTTGTTGAAGGAAGTGATGTACCGACATAGTGCATTTATTTCAAAACAGACTGTATGTAAACGTTAAATTTCCTGTGAAAAAAGGAAGTGTATCTTGAAAGAAGAGAACTTGACACAGTGTCGTAGAACGTCAACAACCATTGCACCCAGGGTACCTTGCACATCGTATGTGGACATGGAAAGTCCATGACCAAAGCATCAATATGTGCCAAGGTTGGAGTGAGAATGTATTGATGTGTGCAGTGTGTGTATGCATGTATATGAAGTAGGTGTTTTAGAGGACGAGATGGTCATTAGTGGAACCAACTTCTGACTCCTGCAGATGATTGGTTGACGGACAGTCCATGGAGAGCCAAAACTCTCTAGGCAGAAGGAAAAACATCTTCCTTCTCTCCCAACTGGCCACTCGAGTGCATACACAGATCGATCGTATCCTATGTTCTGCTGGAGGTAGCAGGGGTGGGCTGTCGATTTTGTTAACTTTGTTTTCTCCTGTTTTATCAAGTTAGTGGTTAGTGGATGTATTTTGGTTTCTTTTATTTCTCCAGGTTAGATTTGATGGCTTAATAAATTAAAGGTAATTTGTTTTGTTGGTCTTGGCCCACCTGAAGTCTAATTAATAAACCAATATAACTGCAAATAAATGTGATTGTTTGCACATTCGTTTAGTTGTCCTTGTGACTGCTTGAGAATTGGGGAAGGTGGAGGCTTGATTCATGTTAAGGTTCTCCACTGAAAACAACTGTCGTTTAGGGCTAAAAATGAGCTTGAATAGGGTTTTACGACTGAAACAAGTAACGCATTTGTGGCCCAAAAACCAAAACAAATAGCTGAAAGACACTAAACATCATCATTTAATCCACTGTCAACATAAAAATATTGATTAGTGCAGCTTTTTGTGCAAAAAATGAGGATGCAATCGCACTTTGAGTAAGTTGTAAATTAAAAAAAAGCACAAACTGTCTTTGTAAAAAGTTGAGAAATCCATCCAGAGACAACTATAAGCCATTTTTCTTTTTGTGAAGTTTGAGATGAATAAATATCTCCTTATAAAGCAAATTTAAAGTCGTTTCCATAAACATGAGCTTTCAGTGTGCCGTGTTCGCTGACTGTGAGAGATTTCTCAGTCATCTCTGTCACAGTTTGGAGTCACCAATCTGTAAAAGATGCCACTGCAGCTTTAAAAATGAGAACATGACAAATTCACAAAAAAGCTCTGTTGCAGATCAGATATTACAGAAGCCTCCCTTTGTATTCGCCTGTGTCCTCATTTTGATTGGAAAGATGTAAATACTGCACGTGCAGAACAAGAGGAAACACTCTGGAGTTCATGCTACCTGTAGACGTCAGGGCTGTCAATTCTGCCTGGGCAGGAACTTACAGAAAATTACAGGGGGGAAAAAAAGACGAACTCTGCAGGTAAAACTGAACTTTTAATTGTGATCACGACACTTAGCTGAGCTGTAATTCAGCCCCAGGCAGGACGGAAACTAAGATACGAAAAGAAACCACAGGGAGGCTGGAGCACATAGTCGGAAAGAGCACTTTCATTTCATGTCTTATTTTAAAAAGAGCAGGTGAATGGATATTGCTTCAGTCTGTACTGTAGCTGACCTCAGCAGCTCCACTTGCAGAGTAGGGGTCAATTTTAGATTAAATTACATAAAGAGTCTTGAGGGTATGATTTAAAAAACATCTCCTGAGAATACTAATAAAAAAGTAATGAAACATCAAAATTTTCACTTTGCAAGCTCAAAATTATTGTCTCTTTCCTCAACAATTAGAGTGAAACAATCGAGGATTAGCAGCTCATTGCAGCTAATGAAAAGTAGATTCACTTCATGTTCAGCTAAATCAATAGAGGTGAAAGCGAATTGAGTCCCGCCCCGCTGGCTTGAGTTGAAGTACTGATGGCCCATTTTTGTTTTGGCCTGCGACACCCATCTGCCAGGCCTGAGATGATGCAGCTGCCCCAGCACCACCAAGACACAACACCACTGGCTTAGAGTCAGCATGCTGATGATCAGCTCATGGATCAGTCTCCCTAATGATCCTCCCTTCACTCTCTACTGCCTCACCACTTTTAGGATCCACTGATAAAATGGAAGCACCGGTTAATGCTGGCATTAAATTCACCCCTCGGTCACTGCCACGTCCTCTGCCTGCCTCCACCCAAACACAGCATAATCTGTAACACCAACCTCGCTGATAACGAAGACGACAAAAAGAGAAGACAGCTCTCTCCTGCGCAGGCTGACGAGACTGATAATGCCAGCGAGGTCACAAGAAGTTTGCCTCATCAGTCTGCCCGAATCTCTCCTCACAGGGATATCTGTACCAAGCTGAGATCAGAGATTGAGGAAGTGGATGTGAGGTTAATGAATGCCACTAAGCTGCACTGCTGCACCTCGAATCACCACTATTTAAATTAACACCAATAATATTTGTGTGGTATGAGTGCGGATAGGAGAGAAGATGCCCAGGACAGAAAGGGTCTCTGCTGTTCTTCTGCTACTCCAAATATGCCTCCTCTTCCTCCTACTGGGCGTGAACCTTCTGCCTCAAGCTGTCACCCCAACCTTCGCAAAAAAACAGGCTCTTCTTCTGGAATCCATGTTCATGCTCGTCCTGCTTTGCTAAGGGGTAGAGTGAACTAAATGTGCTGAACTTAATCAGCAGATTTATGGAATCTGATACAAATTACTCGTTAGCCGCAGTCTGACTCCACAAAAAAACTTTAAATGGGGAAAAAATGCTTTTAATTTCCGTACTATGAAATGTCAGGTCTTTGTCAGGTAAATCATGTTTTAATTAATGATTTAATCATCAAACACGGTCTTGATTAAACCAAGACAAAGTGCAGCCGTTCTCATTGAGTCAGCCCCTCCCAATCTCATTTTAATGAGCGTAGCGTGCGTAAGAAAGGAAGTGGAGTCTCAGTTTGTTTGAAGGTTCTGGATATGAGATTCGGATCATTATTATACTACAACAATTTGCTATGTAATGATACATGCTAGTGAAGTAATGGCGTCCTGAACACAGAATGAAGTCACTCTACCTCTGCGAGAGTTTCGCTGTTCGTTCCCATGTGTGTATCCCACGGGCTAGCTAACCGCCACCACTCTGCACTGCATTCACTGTGGTTACCGCTGATAATGCCGTCCTGACAACAGTCACAAAACGGTAGCACCCTCAGCCACCAAAACACTGTCAGCACTGTTACCATTGTTAGCACTGTTTGTGCTGTTAGCACCATTAGTTGCTAGCCCCTGGCTCAGAAACCTCCATGTTGAGTGTAAACAATCCTGACTCAGACTCTGAATCATAGATATGTATCACAGATGTGCTCTAAATGTCGCATACAGCTCCTTTAATAATACTATTAATTGTAAGCGGTAAAGACAGTGCCGACCCATGGCATAGGCAGTATAGGGAAATGCTAAAGGTGCTGTCATCCATAGGGGGCGCCACAAATTGGGGAAGAAAAAAAGTCAAAATAATTATCTTTTAGTATTTTTTTTTTTTTTTTTTACGAATACTATTACTACTGTTATTTTGAACTATTACATGAGGCCACAACAACATAACTACACAGCCTACTAAATAATAGAGGGGCCTTTTTTTTCTAGCCCCCCCCTCCCCAGCTCGTACACTTTACCTGCTGGAGATGGGCAAGTCATCTGACGTCACGTGAACCCTGAAACACGCTGTATCTTAATCATGTCAAAACGACAAAAGCTCTCTGGTGCCCACTCAACAACACCACTGAGAGGAGTGGATGTGGAGAGAAAGAACATTAAATCAGCAGGAGGAGAGCTAGTTATCATTACTTCAAAGCAGCTGGAGGCCGCAACCAACAGCTCACAGAGGTTGCAATGATTTACATTGTGAAGCGTTCAAGCAAAAATAGTTATTAGGTGAAGGTAAATTACAATGTTCTCATGATGTCTTGGATGAAGTCTTGTAAAATGTAGCTTTTGGTGAGAAACTTGAATAATTACAGCTGTTTGAAGGAGAAATATGTTGATGTTTTCACAGCACTATAAAACAGATATTAGAGGGAATTATGATGTATCATATATAGTAAAAAGGCTTTTTGCTTATCTTTTAAAGATCTGTTTTCATGTGAAAGAAGGTTATGTTAAAGATTGTTTCATAAATGTGCATTGATTTTGTGCTCATTTAAAGTTTGAATTAAATGACTTGTTTTTTATAGTGTAGATATCTATGTTTCCCTGGCACAACAGAAGAATAAATAACAACAAAAAACAAAAGACACACCAATATAAAAACATCGGCTGTTGGCAAAATTGTTATTGTTATTAGTGTCAGTATTGGCCCAGAAATTTAAAATCAGTGCACCCCTAGTTCAGTTAGAAAGCTAATTTGTATGTTTTATTGTTTTTTTTTTACAATGTCATATGTTATTTTATTGTTTATTCTTCTGAACTAATTCATTAGTAATTCTTTTTTTAATGAGTATTGATTTATACTGTATGATTGTTATAAGGGCGGCACGGTGGTGTGGTGGTTAGCACTCTCGCCTCACAGCAAGAGGGTTCCTGGTTTGATCCCAGGAGGGAGCCCCTCTGTGCGGAGTTTGCGTGTTCTCCCCGTGTCAGCGTGGGTTTTCTCTGGGTACTCCGGCTTCCTCCCACAGTCCAAAGACATGCAGGTTAATTGGTGACTCTAAATTGCTTGTAGGTGTGAATGTGAGTGTGAATGGTTGTTTGTCTCTATGTGTCAGCCCTGTGATAGTCTGGTGACCTGTCCAGGGCGTACCCTGCCTCTCGCCCAATGTCGCCCCCTGCGACCCCCAAGAGGATAAGCGGTTACGAAAATGGATGGATGATTGTTATAACAAATGTACAACATTTTTCTGAAAGCATTTAGGTTGTTTTTTTGTTTGTTTTTACAGTTTTTCAAATTGATCCAGTTTGTCAAATAACTGACTTTGAAATTCTACAGTGGGTTTAGGCCAAAATACATTTTTGATCTGCTCTTTTCTGATCACTATAAACAGATATCTGTAGGCAACGGGACAAGATTTTAGTACTGAGAGTGTTCTGGTTTTTGTTTGTCCATTTTGATGCCTGCAAGTAAACAGTTCATGTGGAGAGCATGAGAGGCTGAACTCATTAGCCAAAATGCAATCTCAGAACCCATCGGCTATAGCTTGGTGATGATTTGGCTTTTTATTAGCTCTTAATCTAATTCATCTGCATTCATATGCAGATATCTGTTTATAGAGATTATCTGTGTCTAGTTGTTAATCAAACTGCAAACAATGAGCTGCGCACAGAAGAGAAAGTCTTGGCCCGAATATCCGCCGGCAACACTGGATCTCCCGAAATATTGGCCGTTGCCTCAAGAGGCTTATCGTTGTCAGATGATAGCCGATGGGTTCTGAGATTGTGAACCGTTCATCTCTCAGATTGTCTGAGACAGATCTTCTTACGTTCCCCAGAGTCAAAACTAAACACAAAGAAGCAGCATTCAGTTTTTATGCACCAAATATTTGGAACAAACTCCCTGAAAACATGAGATCTTTTCCAACTCTCTGTTGGAAAATCAGATCTTAAGAACCATTATGTTTGCCACTGTGTTTTTATAAAACAGTGTACCGCACTGTAGCTGCACTGTAATTTTACTGTTTATATTATTTCAATCTTTGACATTACTTTGTTTTTATCCTTTTTAATCGTATTAATGTGTGTCTTATCACACTGTCTTTATATTGTATTGTGTTTCTTTTATATCCTTTCTAATACCTTTATGTCTTAAGTAAAGCACTTTGAAAAAAGATGCAATAAAAATACATTTGCTGTGTTGTGACCTCCCTTCAGGTGTTGCCGCAGCTGCTGACAAATATTATCACAAAGAACTCTGTTAACTCTGATACTGACGTGTTTTTAATTAATGTGTGATTAACCTCCATCTCTGTGGTCAGGAAACACAGGAAAAAACACAGAGAACAGCTCGATAAAAATTGGCTCCCTGATGCTGGGAAAAATGTCGACCAGCGTGTTGGTGTTGCAGCTGCCCTGGTTTTCTATGGTAACAGTAATATCATCACACTTTAGCTGCTGCACTGTAATTTCTGTTTCATTTTAATTAACCCCTGCAACACTGAGCAGGAGGTTATGGCCTTTACGATACATACAGTACATCATACGTGTTTTTTTGATAACACTTAATAATTTCAATTTTCAATTTTATTCATAAAGCCCAATATCACAAATCACAATTTGCCTCACAGGGCTTTACAGCATACGACATCCCTCTGTCCTTAGGACCCTCACAGCGGATAAGGAAAAACTCCCCAAAAACCCCTTTAACGGGGGAAAAAAAAGGTAGAAACCTCAGGAAGAGCAACTGAGGAGGGATCCCTCTTCCATGACGGACAGACATGCAATAGATGTCATACAGAACAGATCAACATGATAAATTAACAGTAATCTGTATGACACACTTCACATTCTCCGTCAGACGGAGAATTGGTACACCACTTCCCCTCACGTGAATGCGCAAAACCAAGAGGAAGGGCCAAGACAAGGGCTAAGGGGAAGAAATGGAATTGGTCCTAGGTCTGTAAGGGCTTAGGGCTTGCATCAACGAGTCTGTAAGGGATCCATTTGGGATTGGGGGAATAAGACTTGAAGGTATCAACATAAGGGTGACATGACACTGTCATAACTATGACATGACCAGTGTTGGGTAAGGGTTACTTTAAAAGTAATCAAAGTACTCTAACGCGTTACAAAGTAACGCGTTATACCCAACTCTGGACATGACACTGTCATGAACTTGTCATAAACATTATATACATGTCATAAACATTTTTGACTGCTGTCATTAAGTGTCATTTGGTTTTTGTAATGACAAGTTGACATTGTTTGGGTTGTCTTGATTGTGACAACTTGACATTAATCAAACTGACATTACCAGAAGTTGTCTTTGTCATGACAAGTTGACATTAAATTTGTTTGGGATGTCCTTATCATGACAACTTGACATTAACCAGGATGACATTACCAGAAGATGGCTTTGTCATAACAATAACAACCATTATGTCAACTTGTCATAAACACAAAAAGAGGTGCATTTCTTGTTAATGTCAAGTTGTTATGACAAAGACAACTTCTAGTAATGTCATCCTGATTAATGTCAAGTTGTCATTATAAGGACATCCCAAACAAATTTAATGTCAACTTGTCATAACAAAGACATCTTCTGGTAATGTCATCCTGAATAATGTCAAGTTGTCATTTTAAAGGGCCAGTGTGTAATATTTGGCATGGTTTATTGTCAAATCTGAATCTGAATCTGAATATTCTACCCATTAATATGTTTATATAAGTGTATAAAAGCTATAAAATAAAATTCGTTTGGTTTTCGTAGCCTTATAATTATGCTTTTATATATATATAGCAAGGGCCTTGCTTTAGAGAGGTTGCCATCTTGCGCCGCCATGTATGTAAGGCAGCCCGAGCGGACAATCCAGCCAGCCAGAGAACGCGTTTCGCGTGTATAAATAAACCAACGAAGACAGCGGAAGGAAG